>NC_086448.1:427662522-427975022 GCF_028390025.1 Pseudophryne corroboree
TTAATCAGCCATGCAACCTGTGTACTACAATATGGTATATATTTCTATCTATCTATCTATCTATCTATCTATCTATCTATCTATCTATCTATCTATCTATCTATGTGTATATATATGTAGTAATACAGTATATATATATATATATATATATATATATATATACTGTATATATATATATATATATATATATTAGCATTCCCAGGTCTGGCACTCCCTATAGTTAAGAATGAATTTAGCAGCGCTATTAAGTAACTACAACCTGGTATAATAAGGGATGTATATATTTATTAAAATGTAAAATAAATCAATAATTAAAAAATATATATAAAATATAATTAGGTCATGCTGATACATTTCTCATGATGGAACCTTGTAATGTCCCGTGCAATTATGCAGATTTTAATAGGCAGATGATATTACTTTTTCTAGGCCTTTAGGACAATATTGATGGACACTGTTTGTATGGGTAACGTTACCACAAAGAATTGCCGCTGGAGGAAGGTCTATAGCTTGATCCAATAAGGCTGGTTTGGAGGTAAAGCTGTCCTCTCTATTGTGCGGAGTCCAATCCAGGCAGTAATTTTCAAAGGTGCTGGTGAGCCAAATTACTGGCGGTGTCCATAAATATAGATGTCCTGTACAGTCCGTTGCTAAAACAGGATGCAAATGTAGATGTCTGCTGACGGGATAGCAAGGGTTCCAGAGCCACTCCCTATAACTAGTATAGCTTCACCGGTACCTTCACAATCCTTGAATTCTATAAACAAATTGGTGCAGCACTCAGGTTCACTTAAAAATGCAAAATACGGACGGCGTTCCTTAATTCAGCATTTCAATATTTTAATTCATATTTTCATCAGGATCATGTTCCTGATGAAAATATGAATTAAAATATTGAAACGTTGAACATAGGAACGCCGTCCGTATTTTGCATTTTTAAGTGAACCTGAGTGCCACACCAATTTGTTTATATACTGTATATATATATTGTATATATTTTTTTGTTTTATTGTTTTAGATGTACATCCTTGAAAGAATAGGTTTTGGTAGGTAAATAATATGCTATTATTTTCTTGTTGCTCCGTTTTATGGAAAACTGAATTCAAAATAAATATTACAATTAGTGGATTTTTTGAGTTGATGTTACTTTCTCATCTTTTTCTCTGTTTTAATTCCATTTGCATAGTAAAGTAATAAGCAACACAGCACTCTGTAAATAACAAAATGTCAGTTAAGCAAAAAGCTGATTTGGGTGTACTTTGGGGACCCAAATAGCCTCTTATAGGCAGCAAATTAATTAATTTACCTAATGCACTTTTGCTAATTAGGTAAAAGCTACTTTGTAAAATGCAGTGAGCTAACTCAAATGAAATAAAGTGCATCATAAACAAAGGTTAACTCTCTTCCGCACAATGTGCAAGATATTAAGTGCTGTAGGTGTTAAATTTACCCCCACATCTTGTCCTAGGAATATGTCAGCAGCCCTGTTAAAATACTGTGGCAGATTTTAAACACCAAACATGTGTTATTCCCTTGTTGTTCTCTTTTAATTATTTATGTTCCTAATCTCATTTAAAATTCATTTGTAGGTCACCTCTAGATTCGATTTCATGGGCAGAACTACACAGCCATGTAAAACATTATTTAAGACTCAAAAATCCTTGAAATTGCTCTATTTACATGACCGAACCTAATTTCTGCTGACCTTGGATTGTTAAATACTTATAATAAGATGAGTACTGTACAAATAAAAACATTGGGATAAATAATGATTTCCGGGACTAACAGTATTAAATGTGTTGGGGAGAAAAATTAGAAAAAAAATTAAAACCATTTTATAAAGCAAAGAACTATTTATTTTATTGTCTACTGCATAGCTTTCTCCTGTAAATAATATTTTTCACCATCAGATGGCAGCATTGCCAAGGGACTAACATGTATGTGTAGTACTAGGTGACAGAAACACATCATTCTCACAAGTTTTACATATGAAGGTTCTGTGACCTTTTATAAATTTGTCACCCCCAGTGAGCGCCATTAGGTGCAAGTAACTTATTCTACTTGCGAGCACGGTCTATGACTTGGTCGAGTAATTGGAGATTTCTTGCTCTCTCAGTGACTTGACTGAATTATATGTTTTTCTGTTTGTTTTTACTGAGTGACACAGCCTGAATAAGAGAGCATTTCCCCAATCCCACACAGGTTGTCTGTAGCTAAGCTTTTTCCACAAGGCACAAGAGAGGCATATGCTTACTATATGAACATAATTATAACCTATCTTTTATGCTTTTTTACTACATCTAAAAAAAAAATTCTGACTATTCTTTAAAATACTACAATATAATTTGATTTACACATTTATCTGAAAATTATCTATTTACATTACTGCAATGTTATTATACACTTGTATACTATAGTAATAAAAGGAATATTATATAGATACACTATCGAATGTAAGGCATTCATCTTAAATTAAATCTAAAGCCTCATAAATCATAAACATTCACATGTACGGCGTGAAGACTAAGCTTATTTGCAGATAGGAGAGATTTTTCATTTTCAGTACTGAGTATATGTATATTTACAAATTACTCAGCTTTTAAAAAATACATGATATTTATTTCAGAGTGAGGTTTTGGTTTCAATTAAAATTATTTTCCTTTTTTAATTTAAAATGTTATTGGATATACTGTATATACGATGAACTTACAAAAATATTGTAACTAGTCATTAATATTCTACTAATTTACGTGAGAAGACAATACATATTTACACTAGTAGAGCGGGTGCTTTATTTATATATTTATATAGATAGATAGACGTATAGATAGATAGATAGATATATATTCACACACACACACACACACACACACACACACACACACACACACACACACACATATTTATGTATATATATATATATATATATATATATACATTGGAGATTTATTTAACCTACAGTAGTATGTCAGCAATAGGTTATTGTATTGTATATAAAAGTAGAGTACATATTGGCATACTCATTACATGCCATCAGGCTCAAATAAATCATGTTTTAGGTATCCTCTATAAAAAAAAAGCCTGTATATGTGGATTGTTATGATAGACTGCACTATGACATATAAAGATAGACAGATAGATAGATAGATAGATAGATAGATAGATAGATAGATAGATAGATACTACTACTACTACTACTACTACTACTACTACTACTACTACTACTACTACTACTAATAATAATAATAATAATAATAATAATTCCCAGGTTGTCAGAGATAGAAATAAGGTTGTGGTGAACTCTTTTTTCCCCCATGTTACTTTACTACCTCTTGTCTCAGAGGAGAATGCTGTTTGCTCTCACTAGCTGTTACATAAAGATCGTTGAACATACTGTAGTGTTACCTCTGGGAGTTGAAAGTGGGTGACAGGAATGCCATCAGGTATACTGTATTATATATTCTGTATTTTTTTTTAAAAAAATAGTAAAAATCCATTAAAAATGCAATAAAATAAGTTTTAAAAAACAAATTTGTGTTAGTGACACGTCTCTGCTGTATGCTGTTTCATAGACAAAAAACAGTTAAGACATGATATAAAAAAATCATACCTTGCTGTTTCCTGAGCAATAATAATATTCATACCAAGCACTATGCTTACCATATACAACTAATGCAATAAATTACATATTTAAGTCAACTGAGAATAAAACCAATTGTATTTAAAATATTAACTTCTGGTGCAACTTATAATAATTGTAATTTATTGTTTCTTTTCATTTGACATGTTTTTAACAGATATCAGCCAAAATTATATAATGATTAAATAAGTCCATAAGAGCCAGACCTACCTATAAACGTGTTTGGATCTTCTGCATGGATACATATTGGTCCTATGGACTAACCCCTATTACAATTTTATGTATATTTTATGGATCAGTTCAGCAACTAATTTGCAATAACACTTAGAATAGTGATAACTGTTATAGTATCTAGGTGAAATGAAAATCATGGCTAAAACAGGATAAAGAAACATGCTAAAAATTGTTATTCAAGTATTTATAAACTAGCAGTCACTAATAGAATGTAAAGTGGATTACTACTGTATGGTTGAGATAAACATGCACTGTTATTTAAAGGCCTTTATTAAATTCTCCATGATGTGGGACATTGATGTCCAGCTGCAGATATCGCAGTAAAATACGGTACCCTGACATCACCAACTTTACTGCACACCTCTAAAGGTGGCTAGGGAAAAATATCAATATTGGTGGTTGTGAAGCACCGCAATTCTAACCCTTGCAATAATACTTTGTAGCCAATGCTACCAATTGAATTGCCTCTATAACTATATGTCTATTCCTATACAATAGCTGATTGAGGCAGCAGCCCAAAAGCAGGAGTTTACAGGGGCTTTGACCTCATTGTGGGAAGATGTAAAAGTTTGCCAGGACACTCACAATAATTGTGAAATATTGAATTAATCAAGGTGACTAGTGCCAGCTAGCAGTGTTGGACTGGGTCATGAAGGTCCCACCCAGAAAGGCAGAGGCTCTGCCAACCATTATAGAGGACATAGAGGTCTATGTACTAAGACTTGGAAAAAGCTACACAGTTCCAGCCAATCAGCTCCTAAATGCTATATTATAGGCTGTGTGTGAAAAATTACAGTTAGGAGCTGGTTGGTAGTTTATCTCTGTCCACTCTCTCCAAGGCTTAGTAAATACACATCATAGCCTGCAGACAACATGACAGGCAGAGGCGGTCGCTGGGCGGGAGGAGGTGGGCCGGCAGCATTTGGCCACCATTTAGGGGGCGTGGTCCGGGCAACGCAGGTATGCCCGGACCATTGGGGGCGGGCCGTGGTGGCTGCATGATATCATATACAGCCGCTGCGACCCAAGCAGTGACGAGCAGCTCCCTGCCAGTGCAGGAGCTGCACTGGTGGGGAGCTACTCTACCAGTACAAAAGCATTGTACTTGTGCAACGGGACAGGGCCTGACATACTAACCCTGTGCTGGGGGTCCCCTCGCATGTCAGGGAAGCTGATCGTAGATGTGCTAAATTTAGCACATCTACGATCAGGTCTGAATCACCCCCATTGTATCATGATCACATGCATGCAGAAGTGAAGTCTGCATCTAATTTACCCAGCGGTCTGACACTTATAGATCATTTAAAATGCTTGACCTAATATTACCTTCTAACTCGTCAAAATAACCCTTGGTTAATTAAAATTAATTAAAATACTGTAGTAATTATTTGTATCTATTTTATTTTGAGTACAATATTTTCAGAATAGTCTGAAATAAATTTGGTATTTATTTAGTAAACGATTGGATGCAAGAAAAAAATTATAGTGGTCAGCAATATGTTTTCATTTTTTTCTGAATGTCATTTTTTCATTTAAATATATACAGCCTCAAATCTAGAATTTTTCTGTGTTATATAATCATAACATTCTCATTTTTGTATTAGGATATATCACCTCTTCTATACTGTATTGTAGGCAGGCCCGGCGCAACCCGCTCAGCAAAGGGATGCAAAGCAGGTAGGCGCCAGGGTTGGAGAGGCACTCTCCCTGCTTTCATCGCTGCTGCTGTTCCTGGGCCCCCTGCTGCTGCTGCCAGCTGCTGTGCCTGTCACACTGTTTGACAGGCAGCGGCGCCGGCAGCATGAAGCTTTCCCCCCTACCCCCCTAACAGTGTCATTGTTTAGTCCAGTGTCTGTGTGTGTCCAGTCCAAAAAACGGGTGGGGCTTACCAGCGCTGAGGGGCGGAGCTACACGGGACCATGGCCATGCTGCAGAGGAAGACAGAAAAAAGTGAAACTGCTACAGAATACAGATCCGGCCAGCCAAATGGTGAGTTGAGGGAGTGAGAAAGAGTATGTGTGTGTGTGTGTGTGTGTGTGTGTGTGTGTGTATATCTACAGAATGTTTGTATTTGTACTGTATGTGTGTAATGTATGTACAGTATCTGTGTGTATGCATATGTGTATGTGGTGTATGTGTGACTGTGCAGCATAATGTGTCACTGGTACAGGCGGTTTTGCGTCTTGAATAAGCGTCACTGCTACAGGGGGCGTTACATGTACAAGCGTCACTGGTACAGGGGGCGTTACATGTGTAAGCGGCACTGGTACAGGGGGTGTTATGTGTGAAAGCGGCACTGGTACAGGGGGCATTACGTGTGTGAGCGTCACTGGTACAGGGGGCATTGCGTGTGTAAGCGTCACTGCTGCAGGGGGAGTTACGTGTGTAAGTGCCACTACTACAGGGGACGTTGTGTGTAAGTGACACTACCACAGGGGACGTTACGTGTGTAAGCGGCACTACTACAGGGAGCATTATGTGTAAAAGCATTTTGTGCGCTGTCCCTTTGTAAAGTATGGGAGGGCGCAAATGTATAGTTTGCAGGGGGGCGCATAACACCATAGCACCTGCCCTGATTGTAGGTCTGCATTTTCAGTAATGTATGCTAAACATTAGATGTTGGAAAATATACAGTATATTCAAATAGAATGTCTTAGTAACTCTCTATATACAGTATTTGGGGTGTTTAGATTTTACTGTCTCAAATTTGCATTTAAAGACTATTTGACATACTGTAATCGAATACAGAGCTGAGAGCATTGCATCAAATTTACTATGCTGGCATTCAGTTGATAAAACATTGTTGTTCTAGTTTGTCAAGCTAATAATTATAATAAAAATACCGTTGTACATGTTCATTTCAATGACTTTCTAGCTCACAAGAAAACACAACATTGTTAGAATTCTAGTTTATGCAAATATTAAAAATATATTCAAATCAAGTCTCTACTACAATTGTCCTTTGCATATCATAACAATATCATTATAATATGATTTTTGAAATGTATAGAATTACATATTTGTGTCCCTTTTTTAACATTTTCTATAATACATACAGAATAAAAAAAATGTTTGTGTTAATTATATAAATTTTTGTTCTATTTCAAGAATTCTTTTATTTGTGTTTTGTTGTATTAGTTTTCTTTGTGTGGAGTAGCAGCTCAAATGCAAGGATAACACTGAAATATAAAAATCTTTTATTCAAATAAAATTAATTAGGAAGACAAATACAGTATATAACCTGGTTCATTGCGCTGTGCATTGTATACTTGGGAGCAGTTACCTTGATGTTAACACTAATATAGCATGGCAACCAGTGTTGGAACTTGTGAGTGGTTGGCCCAGGTGCAAAAATGGAATTTGGGCATACCCCTCTGCTCCAACCCAAGTGTGACAATAGAAGGCAAGGGTAACAACAGAAGGCAAGGGTAGACAGAGGGTGGAAGGGGGAGGCAGTGGGTGACAGGGATATAAGCACAATGTCCTGCATGGTGTGGGGAACAGGAGGCATGTACTTTGGTGGAGGCAGGAGCACAGCGGCCTCTGCTCTGTCCCTGACAGGGCCCCCACCCTTTGTGCTTTCCTCAATTTGAGACTCAGTCAGGCTGACCCTGACATTGGCAGTTCCACCAGTTGTGAGCTGCCTTTAATTCACAGACAGCAGTGAATCAGAAAAAAATGTACAGCTGTCTGTTAATTAGAGGCATTAAGTAGCTGTGATCATCAGCGCTGATAGGTTGCAGGACTACTCTATCAGTCCAACACACCCTGATTCCCTTAGGTAAGGGGCAGGTCCCTAAGGCAGTGGGGCCCATCCTGCTTTCTGCACTGGGCCATTCATCTGACATTGCTCAAAATGATCTTGGTGGTGGTATGCGCCTGGACTTTCCTCTTTATCTATGATTGTCATCACCTGTGCTGAAACACCTTTCTTATCAATTAACCTGTTCAACACAGATGCAGACAACCATAAATTAAGAGAAAAGTCCAGAAGCAGAACATTGTGTCCCTCCTGAAGAGGGTCATGTTGGGAGGTATGCTAACTTATTGCTGGTCTGGATAGCAGTGGGCCCCTTAGTCCCCAGGGGCCCTGGTGCAATGCCCCTGCTGCACCAATGGTAGTTCAACCACTGATTGCAACCACTATATGTTATATGCAATTTTGGGAAGCTATCCCATGCAGTCCGAACTACATGGATAGTTTGTCAACAGGCTGTGCTTCAGGTTGCACTGGATTGGGCAAATTCCCAGAGAGTTTAATGCTCTGGCTGTTGCTGCAGTAGGCTGACCATATTATCCCTTTAACCTGGGACACTCATGAATTACACAGGTTCTGTGGCTGCTTAAAAACCAGGTTAAATGCAGGCTTGTAGTCAGCCAGCTACAGAACCTGTGTAATTCATGAGTGTCCCAGGTTAAAGGGATAATATGGTCAGCTTACTGCAGCAGAGATCCTGGCTGTAGGGTACTATTGAGCCCTAGTTACGGCCCTGTTTACATTTATTGTGTCTTAACTAGTGCAGATAATAACCATAGGGCAGACTAGATTTAGTCAAATTCTATGTTTCTATGTAAGTGATCTTCCATGCCAAGTGTTCACATAATGTAGTATAAAACGATAAATACAAGATTGTTTTAGGTCTTGTGTCGCAGATTTTACCTTAGTTTACTGGTTTGCATGGTCTTGCTTACTTATCATTCATTTTAGTCCATGTTTAAAGTACTAATAAAATAAAAATCTACAATTATTCAGAGATTAATATATATGGCATGTTTCAATAAATCAACTGGAACAAATTTATTGTTCTTTTTTATTAAATGTAAATTTAATAAATGTATTTGAAAAAACAATGTACAAACAAATTAGAAATAAAACAAAGTAGAGACATTTTGTATTTAATCATCAAAAAAGGTTTAAAGTTTCCCTGTTAACTTGTGCACCTTATTCTGCTCTGCAAGATGTACCGTATATGTTCTTTCAAACTATTGGCCTAACACCCCCTGGCAACAAGTGCAGCTACAGAATGTTGTCTTACAGTACATTTTGCACTTCCAAGATCTCCTAGAAAATTTAGTTTTGCTAAAAACTCTAATCTTCCTATTGAGAGGTTTTCATTTGTTTTCAAGGATTACTGAACATTTATAGGAATATACCATTACATGCCTGGTTTAATTTAATGTGTCCTGTTAAAATAAGAGACAGAAAAACATAAAGTAAGTTTAAAAACACAAATCTGAAACTCCAGTTCACAACACCATGAGGCTGTAACAGAGCTGAAAAATAAATTGAATTACCCGTATTCACCAGAACCTGTGAACAGGATAGTCTGCGTAGCATTTGATGCAAGTGGCCAAAGTTTAAAAGTCATGTGTCTACCAGTCCACACCGGTAACCACTGCACTATTTTGACAGTACATTTATTGTAGGTCAGAACAGTTAATCATTCTGTGGCCTCAGGGAAACAATGTACAGGCTTATTTATGAGCAAATCAGGAAACTAAAACACTCAACCGTGCTTGATTAGCTGCACTAATGCGCTACTTGTTGCTAATTTCTGAGCTGGTTAACTCACAGGTGTTTGCCCTATCATATAAATCATGTTTCTTACCTCCTCTTAGTAGTCATGCAACCTGCCCTGCATATGAGAACACTGTTTAAATGACAGATGTGAAGTTATTGATGGTTTACTAAATCACTCTGGCGTTTATGACAAGGGAATGAGGTTTCCTTTGGATTTAATCTTACTTGTTTCCCACCCTTTGTTCATTTTCTTTGTTATTATAACCTGATCTTACCGCATAGCTGCATATAATATGTAATAGTAAGTACAATATGCATTTCCCCTGATTTTTATTTGTCTTGCCACTAAAGCACAAGTTATAGGACTATTAATGTTTATGAATTAGTTTAAAACATACTTTATATCTCAGTTATTCATGGATCATTAACATACAAAAAGCAGCTATACGACAAAAAAACTTATATTGTTATCATCGGCCAAGGTCTCAATATTTTGAATGTACCCTGACCGCAATAAATAGTACAAGGTACAGAATAATATTTAATTTGATTTTAAATTAGGAATATTACTTACCGTGTTTGCTGCGATTGCATACAGCTGACACAAAAATGCTGCGCAAAACCTTGTGTACTTCAAACTATTGCTTCAAAGCCTACAAATAATGTCACAACTTCTAAAATGATTGTAAAATGTTTTGCAGGAGTTAACAATTACAGGAGAGCAATTCACATGTTATTATATAGTTTCATTCTTAAATAATTCCATAGCACATTTGTGTCCCCTGCCATATCAGTGTACACTACTGATAGGTAAGTGCTGTGCCAATGCTCCCTTTTACAACTTACAGTATTACCACCAGATACATAACTAGGGTCAATGGCACCCAGGGCAAATAAAAACAGGAAAATTTGTTTCTTGTGTTGTGGTTCCACTTGGATTTTCTACGCTGTCCTTGTCTATATTTACCTTATAGTGACTCCCACTTGTCTGTATTTTCCTCATAGTAAGTCCCCCTTTATCTGTATTTTCCCTATAGTGACCCAATTTGTCTGTATTTTCCTTACAGTAAGCCTCCCCTTGCCTGTATTTTCTCTATAGTGACCAACATTTGTCTGTATTGTGTTTACTCAGCTACCCAAAAATGTGCTATCCGCCTGGATGTCCCTTATTGTGCAACTCAACCCCAGTCCTTCTAACCTTGGTCGGTATGCTTTTTCCATGTCTTTAAGATGCTGCTCATCACACCTCCTCCTTCCTCCCAGTCTGTAATTACCATAATCCTACCCCCCCCCCACACACACACACACACACACCTACCCACCCATTGTCAGCCTATCACTTAAAGGGCCCCCATTTCCCTATCCAAATTCTGCTAGTGCTCACCAGAAGATTCTGCTTCCTTTTTTCCTTCCATCCTCAGCCTAACGGCTCCTTGAGTTGTCTCTGACAGGCAGCTTGAGTTATCTGCACTTCCTGTGCATGATACTGCTGGGGGTGAATTATAGGTGCAGATGCTGCAGTGACAGTCTGGACATACAACTGCTCTGCTGAATGCCTGGCCTGGAGTTGACACTTTATTCCACCTTGTAAAGAAGCTTTGCACTGCCTCATTAGTGATTGAAGATAGTTCTTCCAAAAAATTGATTTGTGGGGCCCAGACAAACCAAGCACTTCATTCACAAGAGTGTCAGTCAGTGTCTCGCTGCCTCTTTGTCTTTATATATTGTCTATGGGCCAGGAGAGGACAGGATCTACAGGTATACCCGTCACCACCTGCACCAGCAACATTGGCAGCACTCTTCCCCAGCAACAAACACCTAAGACAGACCAGAGCCCTTCTCCAAGCACTGCAGCCCGGGTAACAGCAGTATGTGGTGCCCGGGGTGGATTCCCTTCCTCATCTTACTGAACAGCCTCTCATCTATCTGTGATGCTGGGCAGTGCAATCAAGCATCCACTGAATCAATCACCAAGTGGCTGCAGCTTAGACAGGCAGCCTTAGAACCTCTGATGTACTGTGTGAATTTTAAAATGGCGCCCGAATCCAAAAACTGCAAGATCCAATGCTCACATCTCACCTGGAGGGAAATGTCTGCTAGGCGTTGTTGCCAGAACCCATGTGGTCTCCATGTCCAGCCTTTTGCACGAGGGTGATCTGCGGCAGACAGCTCCAGTTCGGCATCCTGTGGTTGGAAAGGTCATAGCAGGCAGTTCCGGAATGGTAGTCAGTAGTTCTGAGGGACATCGGAGTGCGGCTGTGAAGTACACAGCTGGGATGTCTGAGCGCTCGGGCTGGTGGACAGGGAGCCCACTAGACTGCTTTGGTTGATGGGCAGCTTCCGGCGGTGGCTATCAGCATCCATAGAGGCACACTCTCTGCACCCGCTCAGATAAGCAAGAACAGAGCCGCCGGCGGAGCCGAATATCGGGTGCCCAATGGACCACCAATGGTCGCTGAGCCGGCCCCTAGGTGAAGGCTCATGCCCTAGTAATAGTGCTATTATTATGATTATTATGATTAATATATTTATCTATATTATGCATTTTGTACCACTTTAGGGCCTGGGAGGCTGAGTCCATGCTGTATTTTTGTTTTCTCCTGTAGATATAAACTTTGTTCTGAATCTGTATTCACTATTATTGAAAAACCTTTATGACCTGTCTTGAAAAAGATTCCAATAGTGAATTGAAATATCGACTACATGGCTATTTGATCATCTAAATAAAATATGTGACTCCGACTGATGAGATTATTTGTATGCGAGTGCACCCTCCACCACGTGGAAAGCAGATCCCCGGTTAGCCAGTCCGACGTTCTATCTATGTATGTATGTATGTATATATATATATATATATATATATACACTGTACATATACATAGAACGTCGGACTGACCCATCGGGGATCTGCTTCTGGTCCATTTATGCATTTATGCCGGGACAATGTTTAGAAGCACCCGGCACCTTACACCCGCTGCCTGAATTTCTGTCATCACACGAGGTGATTGCAAGTGCGAGTGCAGAGAACCGGGTGCCTCTCGACATGGCATAAATGGACTGGAAGCGGATCCTCGATGAAGCAGTCCGATGCTGTATATAATATTATATTATACTATATATATATCCTGTATACTTATGCCCATGCACGTACTTATTTACTTGCAGACAAAAAAGTATTTTTTATACAGTATGTTTGAATTATAAAGTTTAATTGGTTTCATACATGTGCCTTATAACCTAAATACAGTATATCATAAGTTCCCAAAAGCCAAATATTTTGTGCATAGCAGATAAAAGATTGTATCCTGCCAATCGGGTGAAGTCTAAAGGGTTGTATATAACACAGAATAGGTTAAAAAGAAAGATTTATTAGAAGAACTCTGAAGAGATATCTGGATGATACCACGAACAGCCCTTGAGATGTCAAAGATGATAATACAGTAACAACATTTGGGAAGTATCTGTAGCCTTGCACTTAGCCTTTTGGCAGGAATTTATTAAGACAGAATATGCCTCTGACTTTTCAATTCCGAGTGCAATTTGTTTCTCTAATGCATCTGCACAAGTAATGTGTAATGGAATTTTTCCCATCCCTAGCTTACTAGTTGTTGGTGATGATATGCTATAATAGCTTCTCACAAGCTATATCTCTGCAATATAAAACACAACATGTGTACATCTGTGGCCCAGTGTCAATTCCTTAAATGTACATCAGAAATGCATTAAATCTTCTGATTGCTATTCTGTTTGTAAGGCTTGTTGGTTTAAAATTTCCCCTGTAATGTACTGTGCTGATTACCTTGATTTACAGGTATATCCCTGCAGAACAAGCTTACCTTGTTCACAAATGCAGTGGTACAGATGTGACTTGAGCCTTTTTTTATTAGTAAAAATGACAAAAATACTCTTCTGAAGATATGTTGCTAGGGTGTTTGTATTAAAGCTGGGAATCACAAACTTTCTGTATCTATTGTAGCCTAGCACATGATTTAAATTTCTATGTTTCTAGGCTTCTGTGTCCTTGATATAAAATATTGATGCCCTTAAAAAGACAGATACATCTTTCAGATCCATCTGGAAAAAAATAATCAGCTCCTGTACTTCTAACTTAATGAAATAACAATAACAAGTAATTTATTATCACAGGTGGTCACAGGGCCTGCTTCAGAGATGGATACTATAGTTAGAGCCACTGTCTCGTTATATGCAGTGACTGTGCTAAAATATGTAACAGCAACAGGAGACGTCTGTAGCAGAAAGACGCCCACTCTATGCTTTTGTGATCTGTAGCTGCACTGAAGATGTCAGCATTAGATGATCTACATGAACATCGGTCAACTGAGTAATCCTCTGGTTGTTCAGAATGACCAGGAAATTCCAAGAATGCAGCCATTGGCTTCAGCACACCCAGGAATCAGGTGCAGAATACCCCCATTTTCTCCAACACTGTCACCACACCATTGCCACCCCCGAAAGCCAGCAGAATCTCAATCATGCTGCAGAGTTTTGGGCACTGCGAGTGGCATTGCAAACCCATATTTGCAAAAATTCAGTGCAGCTTCTGCACATGGGGAGATTCAGAGAAGTACGTAAACACTGTACATCTCTGAATTAGGCCCTTAATTATGTGTCAAGTTCTGGAGTGTTTTGTACCAGGTGGAAGAGGGTATGCTGGAGAGTCTGTTTTTTAATGTCACAAGAATGAGTGTGGATCACTTAGGTCGACAGTAAGTAGGTCGACATGGTTTCTAGGTCGATATGGTCTCTAGGTCGACATGACAAAAGGTTAACATGAGTTTTTTTTTTTTATTTGATGTCGTTTCTCCATAAAGTGACAAGAACCCAATTAGTGCACTGTATCCGCTCGCCATGCTTCGGTCAGGTTACCATTTACAATTGTAGTCCACGTGGATCATAAAGCATGAAAAAGTTCAAAGAAATGAAAAAAAAAGTGAAAAACTTATGTCGACCTTCTGTCATGTCGACCTAGAACATGTCGACCTACAAACCATGTCCACCTACTTACTGTTGACCAATAGTGGTCGACCTAGACATTGTCGACCTAAGTGTGGT
This sequence comes from Pseudophryne corroboree, assembly GCF_028390025.1. Taxonomy (NCBI): domain Eukaryota; kingdom Metazoa; phylum Chordata; class Amphibia; order Anura; family Myobatrachidae; genus Pseudophryne; species Pseudophryne corroboree. The sequence goes on from NC_086448.1 coordinate 427,676,991, forward strand.
CGACCTAGAGACCGGATACCCACAAGAATATAATGTAGCAAATATTTAGCCCAAGTCACTTAATTATCAGTAAGTATGAGCTCACCCACCATCTCACGATGATGGACTATGTGTTTCGATTATTGTACAGTATGTGAGTTATGTTTTTGCATTGGAAAGTCTACTCTATTTCATAAGACTATGTGGATTCCAGACTTGACCCAGAAGTGCCACAAAATCCCTGCACATATATCCTACAGATATTCCCTACGTTTTGCCAAAAATGTTATACCTGATCGAAGCAATAATGTAAATAAATTAAACAAAATGTAAATGTCATTCTCCCGATAAAATGATGGATAGTTGTAGTACGTAATAAATCGTTAATAAATACATTCTTGCAATGGACATACAGTATTTTGAATCTGTTGCAAGTACCTGCCTTTTTATATGTGACTCGAGCGTATGTCAGTGTACGCCTCGATCAGCCTGGTAGGGACAAGGAATTTTGGAAAACAACATAGTAATCTGCCTGTCCACTGAAATGCTTGATTAAAATTATTTGCAGAAACATAAATCTTCCTGTTTTTATGTTAGCCCCAATTAGTAACAAGAAAACCTTATAAATCATGTCAAAGAAAGGACAGTAAGCTATCATTGACTGTATATTTAATACTCAATAAGCAAATATGTTTTTTTTCCTAGCCTCCTGTCCATCTGAGGGGGCTGTTGGTGCACACACACTCTGGTATGTACCTCTGTAAAGACTCAAACACACCATCTATGACAAGCTCAGTCCTCTTCAGAGCAGTATACATTAATCAGACAGTTGTCATTGCACATGTTGGTTTACAATAGTAACAAGCAAAAATGTTGAAGGTGTGCATACTGCATACAGTACCTGACATAAGCATGGCAGTACAGCAAGAGTTAACAAAAATTCAGTTATGTTCTCAAACACTAGTGGTGCAGTCGTGCCAAACAAGCGCTTTCCAGCGCACCAGGTTATGTGCAACTTGGCTTGCACTGAGCGTCTTTTTCATTTGTACAGTATGTGTGTTTTTGTCAAGCAAATTAAACAATTGGATGCAACAATACCATGACAAAACTTAACTGATTAATTTAAGACACTTGTACATATATGTGCAAAATGAGTCTGAATTTATATAAGTGTTGCGATGCAGCAGCCATGGCTTTATTTCTCGACAAGCTCCATTCTGCTTCATCTGTCACTGTTAAAACTAATTCCTGTGCAGATAGAGTTGCAGTCCAATGTCTCTGGCACAGATTGAGTGGTGTGTCATGGTGTCTGCAGTGCAAATAAGATAAAAATTTAAAGTAGTTGTTGCAATAATACACCTCTCAGTATGTATCTCATGCTGCATGGCATATTAAGGCTTGGTGTATGAGTACACATCTGTAACTGCATTACAGCATGCAGATGGAACTACAGCTGATACTTTAACTGATCAGAAAAGTCAATATTGTCACAAAATATCCCAGTTCCGCTGCAGCTGAGTTACTCACCTGTCATCCCGCTCTAGATTCCGTCTCCACAGCGGTCTTCGCACTATATCTGGCATAGGCATCATCCTCCATGCACTTAATACACCACTCTGTTTCTGCCCAGCATTACTAGGCCATAGTTCATGCCAGCACTGGGTCCTGGGTGCTGCCATGATAGTTCTGGTCAGCTGACTGCTGACCAACCAATCACAGACCAGCCTGAGCCAGCCTGAACCACCAGATGCTGTCCAGTCTATCCCAACACATCCAGAGGTATAAATAACATACATTCCAGCTGTCCAGATTTTGATGGGACAGTCCAATTTTTCTGGGACTGTCCTGCTGTCCCACCCACAGTCAGCAGTGTCTGGCAGTAGGGGGGCAGGTGAGAGGTTCCCTGTCACTAGCTGCTATGTGGTAAATAGATGCTGTGCGCAAACATTCACCAAAGACAGGGAGGCTGGGGGCATGGCCATCTGCTCACAGAGCACTGGGCATGCCCCTATAGTGATGACAATGGGGGCGTGGCTCACAATCACAATGCAAAGCAGGAAGGAACATCAACAAGATGTATTACCATCTTGTCTGCTGGAGCAGGGGTGTGAAAACTCCACTCTCTAATGATCCCCGACAGTGCTGATGCAGCCGCCACAGCCAGGGACAGCATTAAAAGAAGATTACCTTACTGTTCCATACCAAAAACTAGTGATGTGCACCTGAAATTTTTCGGGTTTTGTGTTTTGGTTTTGGATTCGGTTACTCGGCCGTGTTTTGGACTCGGACACGTTTTGGAAAAACCTCCCTGAATTTTTTTTGCCGGATTCCGGTGTGTTTTGGATTCGGGTTTTTTTTACCAAAAAACCCTCAAAAACAGCTTAAATCATAGAATTTGGGGGTCATTTTGATCCCATAGTATTATTAACCTCACTAACCATAATTTCCACTCATTTCCAGTCTATTATAAACACCTCACAATATTATTTTTAGTCCTAAAATTTGCACCGAGGTTGCTGGATGACTAAGCTAAGCGACCCAAGTGGCCGACACAAACACCTGGCCCATCTAGGAGTGGCACTGCAGTGTCAGACAGGATGGCCGATTTCAAAAATAGTCCCCAAACAGCACATGATGCAAAGAAAAAAAGAGGTGCACCAAGGTCGCTGGATGGCTAAGCTAAGCGACCCAAGTGGCCGACACAAACATCTGGCCCACCTAGGAGTGGCACTGCAGTTTTCTAGCGAGAGGATGAGTGCTTCCATCCTCATGTGAATCTGAACAACTAGCCATGAACATAGGCCAGGGCATCAGCCGTTCCTTGCCACTCCGTGTCGTAAATGGCATATTGGCAAGTTTACGCTTCTCATCAGATGCTTTTAATTTAGATTTTTGGGTCATTTTACTGAACTTTTGTAGTATACTTGATGACACAGAGGTAGAGCAATGGACTACAGTACCATACTGCTATATATATACTGGTGGTCAGCAAAATTCTGCACTGTCCTCCTGCTATATATACTGCGCACAACTAAAATGCAGCACAGATATGGATGGATAGTATACTTGACGAAACAGAGGTAGGTAGAGCAGTGGCCTACTGTACCGTACTGCTATATATTATATACTGGTGGTCAGCAAAATTCTGCACTGTCCTCCTACTATATATACTGCGCACAACTAAAATGCACCACAGGTATGGATGTATAGTATACTTGATGACACAGAGGTAGGTAGAGCAATGGCCTACTATACTGTAATGCTATAAATTATATACTGGTGGTCAACAAAATTCTGCACTGTCCTCCTACTATATAAACTGCGCACAACTAAAATGCACCACAGGTATGGTTGGATAGTATACTTGACGACACAGAGGTAGGTAGAGCAGTGGCCTACTGTACCGTACTGCTATATATTATATACTGGTGGTCAGCAAAATTCTGCACTGTCCTTATACTATATATACTACGCACAACTAAAATGCACCACAGGTATGGATGGATAGTATACTTGACAACACAGAGGTAGGTAGAGCAGTGGCCTACTGTACCGTACTACTATATATTATATACCGGTGGTCAGCAAAATTCTGCACTGTCCTCCTACTATATATACTGCGCACATCTAAAATGCAGCACAGGTATGGATGGATAGTATACTTGACAACACAGAGGTAGGTAGAGCAGTGGCCTACTGTACCGTACTACTATATATTATATACTGGTGGTCAGCAAAATACTGCACTGTCCTCCGACTATATATACTGCGCACAACTAAAATGCACCACAGGTATGGATGGATAGTATACTTGACAACACAGAGGTAGGTAGAGCAGTGGCCTACTGTACCATACTGCTATATATTATATACTGGTGGTCAGCAAAATTCTGCACTGTCCTCCTACTATATTTACTGCGCACATCTAAAAAGCAGCACAGGTATGGATGGATAGTATACTTGACGACACAGAGGTAGGTAGAGCAGTGGCCTACTGTACCGTACTGCTATATATTATATACTGGTGGTCAGCAAAATTCTGCACTGTCCTCCGACTATATATACTGCGCACAACTAAAATGCACCACAGGTATGGATGGATAGTATACTTGACGACACAGAGGTAGGTAGAGCAGTGGCGTACTGTACCATACTGCTATATATTATATACTGGTGGTCAGCAAAATTCTGCACTGTCCTTTTACTATATATACTGCGCACAACTAAAATGCACCACAGGTATGGATGGATAGTATACTTGACGACACAGAGTTAGGTTGAGCAGTGGACTACTCTACCGTACTGCTATATATTATATACTGGTGGTCAGCAAAATTCTGCACTGTCCTCCTACTATATATACTGCGCACAACTAAAATTCACCACAGGTATGGATGGATAGTATACTTGATGACACAGAGGTAGGTAGAGCAGTGGCGTACTGTACCGTACTGCTATATATTATATACTGGTGGTCAGCAAAATTCTGCACTGTCCTCCTACTATATATACTGCGCACAACTAAAATGCACCACAGGTATGGATGGATAGTATACTTGACGACACAGAGGTAGGTAGAGCAGTGGCGTACTGTACCGTACTGCTATACATTATATACTGGTGGTCAGAAAAATTCTGCACTGTCCTCCTACTATATATACTGCGCACAACTAAAATGCACCACAGGTATGGATGGATAGTATACTTGACGACACAGAGGTAGGTAGAGCAGTGGCCTACTGTACCGTACTGCTATATATTATATACTGGTGGTCAGCAAAATTCTGCACTGTCCTCCTACTAAATATACTGTGCACAACTAAAATGCACCACAGGTATGGATGGATAGTATACTTGATGACACAGAGGTAGGTAGAGCAGTGGCCTACTGTACCGTACTGCTATATATTGTATACTGGTGGTCAGCAAAATTCTACACTGTCCTCCTTCTATATGCTGCGCACAACTAAAATGCACCACAGGTATGGATGGATAGTATACTATACACACAGAGGTAGGTAAAGCAGTGGCGTACTGTACCGTACTGCTATATATTATATACTGGTGGTCAGCAAAATTCTGCACTGTCCTCCTACTATATATACTGTGCACAACTAAAATGCACCACAGGTATGGATGGATAGTATACTTGACGACACAGAGGTAGGTAGAGCAGTGGACTACTGTACCGTACTGCTATATGTTATATACTGGTGGTCAGCAAAATTCTGCACTGTACTCCTACTATATATACTGCGCACAACTAAAATGCACCACAGGTATGGATGGATAGTATACTTGACAACACAGAGGTAGGTAGAGCAGTGGACTACCGTACCGTACTGCTATATAATACTGGTGGTCACTGGTCAGCAAAATTCTGCACTGTCCTCCTACTATATACTACAATGCAGCACAGATATGGAGTTTTTTTCAGGCAGAGAACGTAGATATTTTCAGCACACTGAGCACAGATATTTGCAAGCACACTGAGCACAGATATTTGCAGCACACTGAGCACAGATATTTGCAGCACACTGAACACAGAAACTGAGAGAAAGCTGCACGTCCTCTCCCTATCATCTCCAATGCACGAGTGAAAATGGCGGCGATGCGCGGCTCCTTATATAGAATATGAATCTCGCGAGAATCCGACAGCGGGATGATGACGTTCGGGCGCGCTCGAGCTAACCGAGCAAGGCGGGAGGATCCGAGTCTGCCTCGGAACCGTGTAAAATGGGTGAAGTTCGGGGGGGGTTCGGATTCCGAGGAACTAAACCCGCTCATCACTACCAAAAACTGATGCAACATTCTTCTGATAATGTGACTGAAGTATGTCTTTACTCATTAAGTATACACTATCCGACAGACCTACAGTATCTGGCCTAATAGTATTGCCCATATAGCCCAATAACCATATGGCAAACCTTATTACTATTTGTTACATTTTGACTGTAACTAATACCTAAAGTGACATAAAATGTCTTCTTAAAATATATCTGTGTTTACAGTATCCAAATGATTAGGACTCATCATTAACAGTGTGCACTTGCATGAATATGCTTGTCTCCAGACTGATGTTTTGTACCAAGAATAGGCTGATGCAAGTGCACACTGTTAATGATGATACCTTATAAGTTGGATACAACAAGTAATAAGGTTTTGTAATGCCGCATAAAGAAACTCCGTGAAGCCCGGAGTGGGGCATTGTTTGTTTATTGTGGACACTGCCCCATGCACCGCTATATAGTAGGAAGCAAACAGGTGCATTGGAATAGGTTTAACCTTCTTCTCAAACTGGCCACGAAGCTAAAGATGCATACACACTAGATGATGTCACTCTATGAGGAACGTCGTCTAGTGTTTCCCCTCCCAGGTCGAGCGGTCGGCGGCCAGTTGTACACACTGAGCGAAATGACCGTTCATATCGCTCAGTGACATCACACAGCAGCCGGGCCGTGCAGGCAGCTCCTGGACAACAGTCCAGATTGAGCATGCATGCCCCACCGACACCAAGGGTCGTTAACGACACACAGTGCCTTGCATCGGTCATCATCTCCGACATACACACTTGCAGAGAAAGTGAATGATGTCACTCAGGAAGGGAGAAAATGAGAGACATCGTTCATTTTATCGGCAAGTATGTACGCACCTTTACAAGCCAGCAGTCCTGGGACTACATGTGCAGCAGATACTGTGGCAGTTATGAACAGTCCCAGAGAGCCAGTGGATTGCATCTGTTGAGGGTGGACATCAGCATACAAGAAAGGATCTAAAATGTCCTAAAGGTGTCCTTGCTACTGTGGTCTTAAGAAATTGTGTCTGAGTGAAGCAGAGGAACAGTACATTAATTACTTTCCTGTTTCCTGGTGATCCAGCCTCTCACAGCAGCACTAGAAACTATTCTCTGTATCCTGCAGCTGAGGCACAGCAGACAACGGTGATGTTAACAAGAGGGTGGTGGCTCCTCGAAATTGGAGTTGTGGCAGCCTTTCAGAAATTCTCGAGGTAAAAAGTTTTTTTTATTAAAAACATTGCCTCCCCTTCTGCATCAGTGACAGCTTGTAAACCCATAAAAAAGCCAGAAGCCTGCTCCTCAGCGCTGTCCAAGGAGAAAAGCGCTGCAGCTTTGAAACTGTGAGTTTAATCCTTCCCTTGTTGCTGCAGACAGGTGTACCCATAAAACCCCTAACTGCCAAAGTCATTTAAACTAACATTAGTGCCCTACTGAGTTACTTCAGGAAAAAGGAAAGGAGGGACATTATTAGGGCACTCCACTCATGTCAGTATTATAGCAAATGGGGAATAGCATCTCCTTATAGCATTGGATGTTGTTTTGGGCAACATCCAATCTTAAATAGAACTCCCATCTTAGTAAATTTACCCCATAGTAGCAAAATGATGTTGTCACTTACAGTATGTTCCATAGTGCAGCACTAAAAGCCCTTCCTGGTGCGTTACAGTTTGCTATACAGTATGTTGATTGGGCTATATGAGCAATTTTATTAGGTTGTATATAGATCTGTCGGACAGTGTATAGTTAATGAGTAAAGACATCCTTCATTCACACTGTCAGAGGAATATTACGTCACTTCTGGTATGAAACAGCCTCACCAAACTTTGCCACTTAGTTATGGCACTTCAACTATAAATGGAAATGTAAGTGAGTTGCTTCTGACTCAGCATCCTACTGTACGTAGTTGCGTATTCTTATTTTTGGAGCATGCACAGTACAAAACACACCAGGTATTTCAGTAAAGCTGACTTTCATTCAATTGTCCATCAGCCCCAGTCTGCTTTTTTGAACCTCCTAAAAAATTGCCACCATTACTGTACCTGATATACAGTACATTGCTACAGTAACAACTTTACAACTTTAATGGATGGGTGAAAGTATTGATAACAAGTAGATGCAGCCTACAATGTAGGGCCACCTGTGCAAATAAGAGCCAAATGCAGCTATGCAAATTCAATGGAATTGCATTTTAAGCATTAGTCCCAGTTGAGTGTAGCTGTGAAATTTATCACATGCCTGCCATTTTGTCATTACTCCCCGGAGATATAAATTACAGTGACAGAGCTGAAACTTTGGATTGTACTTACAGTAGTTCTGTAAAGAAGGTAAAAAAAGAATGAACAAGAGTGTTAGTAAACAAGTTGATATGATTCTTCCCTGTATCATTTTAGCATTGAAAAGCAATTGAGAACCAGTGTGCTGTTTGATTGGGCTGTGAGTAAAAGTTGGTGATGTTGTGACACACTTTTGTTCAAATTGAATCCTACAGTGGAACAGGCTGCTCCATGAAGCTACAAACTTTCAGCACCATATTTGAAAATTCTAATTATTCTGAATATATGGTCTATAAGTAGAGCTGTGAAACCAAATATCAATTCATTTTTCTCTGTGATAAGGTGTGAATTTTATTTGGAATAAAAATCATAGGAGGGATTGCACTGTATACCAAATTTCACTGGAGAAACATACCTTGTTGAGCAGCCAGATGCTTAGTAATGCAGACATTTCTGTATAGTTTGACATTTTTGCTCATAGTCTGAGCAACACGCAACCAGTTGCCACCCACTATAAGAAATTAAACTACTTTCAGATTTGTAAACAATTGTTGTCAAATGCAGCAATTGATATTTAACGTGTGTATGATGAGTCTATAACTGTGTTAAGTGTTGCTCGTTAATAACATAATTTCCTGTTCCATATAGTTGAAAACACCACTGTTCTGCGTTGTGTGCCAGTGCATGCACATGGCGTGGAAATGTATCATTGAATGTAGTAAGATATTTTTCTCAAATGTTGTTTCATTTAAATATACTGTATAACAGTGCTGTTCATGTTTCAGTAAAGTTATTTCAGGTTTTTTTTACATATTCCATTTAAAAATGAGCTTTCACAAGTACAAATAATAGGTTTAAAAACACAATTATTGTATACCAAGAAGATTCCTATACTGTACTAAGAAGCTAAATAATATACATCAAAAAGATGTTGCATTTTTCCCCAGGCATACTTAAAAATGAATGTTATTCTTGGATTCTTATACAGAGTATCTTTGAAATGGGTTTTGTATTGATTTTGTAACTAGTCTGTAAGATGACGTTATCCCTTAGAGTGTCATGTATAGATAGGCACGCCCGAAGCAGGTCATTGCGGTGATAACTGTCATATGAAGGGACACCAAAGCAATCATTGCTTTTCAATTACTTACCATTTTATGTCTGAAAGTGTCATATTATGGCATTTATTATATGATCTTCATCCTGCAATTATGCTGTGAACTAAATTACATTGTAGACAAGGAAAAAATAAACACTGTATGAAGACTATAACAAGTCATGTAAACAATAGCTTAATGACCAAAACAATCTGTATTCTAAAGTTAATAAAGTATTATTTACATGTTTGTAAAGTCAAGCACTACTAGGAGTTGTGTTCTGATTGGGTAGCATGGGGTAGTTAAATGAGGCTAATTACAGTCAGTTGGCGGACAAGGAAAGTGGGCTGACCCCTGTTATTATATATTGTGGCTACCATCCGTAAATAAGCTAACACATTTCCTTAAAAAAATGTTTTAATGCCAAATAAGGTGTAAATAGAGAGAAATCTACGAACCCCTATTTTGTGACCCAGTCACTCTGTGACACTGATTAGTTGACACTTCTCTATGCAGCTTCAGAGTGACACATTTTTCAATGTACAGAATTACCATGTTCGGTAGGTAATATTTTTTCTTTATATTTATTTTGTTATTCTGTTAACAGAAATTATAAAATAAAAAGTCAAATAAATTGATATATACTATTTAAACAAATATTTAGCATTTTCTCCGGTACTATATGTCAAAGCATTAACATTTATTGTAATACTGCATGTTTTATTTATGAAGCAACTACTGTTTATGTGACACCTCAGGTGACATTACCTTGAGGGAAAGTGCATCACTATTTGCAAAAAGATAGCTCACAATTTATTTTATTAGTCTATTCATATTTTCATGTGTCCATGAAGTAATTATGATATAGGAAAATGTGCTATCCATATCATGGTGGAAAATACATATTTATTTCATTAACACACTTAAAGCATATTTAAGCACCATTTTATATCTCATTATAAGGCTGCAATATTTGAAAAAATATAACATAAAAAGAGCTCATTATTTTACATTATTTAATAATATACACTATATATATTATAGGTTTATAAATGTTTTAGTTTAAAAATACACATTGCTTTTGACTTGGTGCTCCTACCCTAGATATAATTAATTCTCATTTCCAGTGCATAATAACTAAAGCAAGAAAGACACTTTTTTAATAAATACAAAAATAAAATAGTTGCAGACCAGATAATTGGTGAATATCTGCAGAATGGATTGTTAAAGAAACCAAACTTTTGGCAGGAGATATTTTAGGCATTTTGTGACCTCATTATTCCCTTTCTCCTAACCAAGACATGGCAGAAACACAAAAAAGTACAGATCAAACTATCAACAGCTAAAAATATATAAATATATAAAAAAAGAATCTAGACACATCATCTTTTTTTGCTTTCAATAATAATATTAGCAATAATAATAATTTTACGGTATTTATCCTGTAGTAAGAAAATGTGCTGATTATCATAATTTTGTATATTTACCTTTTCACATTAACTCATTGTCAGAAATATTTAAAGGAAATGTGGAAAAATAATAAACTTGCACTTTTAGTCACTTAAAATTAGACATATCGTATGTGACACCTACACTGAAAGACTGCATTTATTTTATCCAGATAACAAAGCCATGGATATTAAAATACAGTAGTGCTGGTAATCCATTAGTTTTTATAAGATCCTCCATTGGGATCATTACTAGGGCCTTTTCATTTGGAAATACGACTGCACTCTCTCTTGATGTTCCAAATGATCCCAAAGATGTTCAATAGGGTTGTGCAAGCCAGTCAAGTTCTTCCATACCAAACTTGGCAAATTCCTTTTTTGATGACCATTTTTCTGTGCCCTGGAAGATTGCTTTGTTGAGAAAATTAAAGTGTTTTCCCCAAAATGTAGCCACCACAAGCGCCAGAAAAATGATTCCTCCTTCAGCCAAACTTTAAAGATTGTAGTATGCATTCAGGAAATAAAGTTCTCTTTGCATCCACAAAACACAGATTACTTTTCATAGAGTCAAAAGGTTAAGCACGATTTGTCACTACAGAGTAGAGATGTGCGCCTGCCCATTTTTTCTTTTTTTTTCTTTTCATGTTTGTTTTGCATTGGCTTTGCCATAACCGCCCTTGTGTGTTTTGATTTTGGTTAATTTTTTTTTTTCATAAAAACAGCTACAGTATTATTAACCTCAATAACATTCATTTACACTTATTTACAGTCTATTTTGAACACCTCACAGCTCACAATATTGTATACATCCACTTTAGGCCAAAAGGTTGCACCGAGGTAGCGGGAAGACTAAGCTATACGACAGAAGTGGGTGGTACAAACACCTGGCACATCTAGGAGTGACACTGCAGTGGCAGACAGGATAGAAGTTTTATAAACTACGCCCAAAAACTGCTCCAAAGATCTCATAACGCAAAGAAATAAGGTGCAAAATTGAATTGTCTCCCACCCACCCTTATGTTGTATATATTAAACAGGACATGCACAGTTTAACAAACCAATCATTTCAGCGACAGGGACCATCACTTGTGACTGAAATGATTGGTTTGTTTGGGCCTGAAGAAAACAATTTTTTAGAAGGGCTTCCTCCGTTAAGTAATTACTCTGAGGATGTTGATGATGAGGTGTTAATTACATTATAATCTTGTACAATAAATATCATATCTTCGCTGCAAATGATGTAACATGGAAAAGGTGTCTAGATGACTAACGTTCCTACCTCTACTAAATTTGGCCTCACAAATGGAGATGATGCTTTCAAAAACATTATCAGGAGTGGGGTAAAAATAATCCCACACCCAAGAGGTGGATGTTTTGGTTCGCAATGGCTTTATTTTTATCACGGTCAACAACTGCAGCCACCAGTGGCTGAATTACACAAACAACATAATCATCAACATCTTCACTGTCAGATAGTAGACACATATCCCAATCTTCCTGTCCCACTTCCACACACACATGCTCAATTTGTATTATGTTCTCCTCATCAGATTCATCACCCTCCTCATCAGATTCATCACCATCTTTACTTGTACTGCTCCCCACATGTGCAGATGGTTCAGAAATGGTGTAAGGAGGTGAAAGAGGCTTCTCTATGAGGACAGTGAAAGAAATATCAGCTGATGTGGACACCTCTAAACGTTCCTCAAGAATGTCTGATGGTGCTGATTCTGAATGCGCAGTTTGTCTTTCTGCCTCTGCAGATAACTTTCCTTTTGATTTTTTTTTTTTTTTACCACTCCAAAATTAAATGATTTTACATATCCTTGCCTAAGCCCTCTTTGCCCCGTGGCATCTGCCTCAGCAGATGACGTTGATGGACTTGCATTGTCAATGTCATGACTAGGTGCAGAAGCTTCAGCATTAGTAGTAGTCTCCATTTCTATCAACACATAGTGAGGTTGACCTTCAGCTACAGTGTTGCACAAATTAGTCAGAAATATATATAATAATTACAAACTGCGTTTGAGTTCACCGACAGTATCACACAAATGAGTCAGAAATGTATATAATAATTACACACTGCGGTTGACTTCACCAACAACATCGCACAATGTGAATGAGTGGGAAATAATAAACTCTGTGTTCTGACCAGCAGAATCACAGTACTTATGATAATAAAATAAAAATTGTATAGTACACTTTGGTACAGCACAAACAAAACAAAAATATATATATATTTTTTAGAATTTTAGACTTTTTGTTTTTAGCTTTTATTATTTTAATTTTACACTGAGGCAGAGCCCCTGGATGGATGGACAGATCACCTCTTTCAGATACAGCACACAGAGCACCCCTTTTTCAGATACAGCTGACCGAGAGAGCACTCAATTTTCAGATACAGCAGACAGAGAGCACCCCTTTTTCAGATACAGCACACAGAACACCCCTTTTTCAGATAAAGCTGACAGAGAGAGAGAGCACCCCTTTCAGATACAGCAGACAGAGAAAGCACCCCTTTCAGATGCAGCTGACAGAGAGAGCACCCCTTTCAGATACAGCTGACAGAGAGAGAGAGCACCCCTTTCAGATACAGCTGACAGAGAGAGAGAGCACCCCTTTCAGATACAGCTGACAGAGAGCACTCAATTTTTAGATACAGCAGACAGAGAGCACCCCTTTTTTAGGTACAGCACACAGGGCACGCCCACCCGCCAAACACCACGCCAAGCCACCCAATACTGAGACGGAAACGTCCATCCAGTACACTCTCCAATGCCGGAGTGAGGATGTTTCTGATGCACAGGGACTGATATAGAATCCGACAGCAGGATGATCATACCTCCCAACTGTCCCGATTTTCATGGTACAGTCCCGTTTTTTGGGACTGTCCTGCTTTCTCACCCATGAGCCGCAGTGTCCCGTGGTTGGAGGGGGAAGTTGAGAGGCTCCTGTCACTCAATGGCTGCTCTGCTTAGTGCAGAGCAGCGCAGCGGTGAATAGATGTGTGCGCATGTGCACAGCATCTATTCACAGAAGACAGATGGACTGGGGCATGCCAGAAGCTCTCAGAGCGCTGACCATGCCCCCACAGTTACAAAATTGGGAGGCATGGCTCACGATCGCAGCATGCCCGCAGAGTCACGCCCCCATTCTATAGACCCTGCTCGTTTTTGGGGCTACAGGAGTCCCTATTTCCAAATTCCTGATGTTGGGAGGTATGGATGATGACGTTTTGCCTCAATTACATAATTGAGGCGGGTGGGAAAACCCAAACCGGGCTCGGATCGCAAAGTTCAGGGGGTTCGGTTCCCGCTCATCTCTAATGATAATATTTTATCTCCTCTAAATTGCTGGATGCATGTTCAGTGAATTGTTGCTCTTTTTAAAAGAAACAATATAATCTGGTGCTCTAATTAAAAATATTTTCTTTATTTTATATTTATAATTATATTATATTTATAATATACAGTATATTTAATTTATATTTATAATCATATTATATTTATATTACTTAAAATATATAATTTATATTATAAAAATTATTGCCCTTTTAAAGAAAATAAAAATTTGAGATATTTGGTTTGGTTCTCCAAAAATCTGAATCCACCCACATTTTGTGGCTCTGAACCGAACAAAAACCCAGTACGGATCAACCGAGAAATTGGATGGATGGGAATGAGCCACCATCAATTTAAGATGCATAAACACGCCCTAAACAAATACAGTTCACAAAAAGTAAAGACGTGCACGACACATTACCTGATAATGGAAGATCCATACAGTTTCTTAGCAGGGTACCTAACATAGGTTCTGTGGCTGTCATAAATCCTGTGCTTGAACAAAGAGTTCTGTAGTAAAAACTGGTCCAGATAATGAAAGATATGTACAGTCAGCGTATTCCAAATTCGTAAGAGATGCAATATATGATATGCTTGATGCATTTCGCTGAGGTACCAACACCCAGCTTCCTCAAAAGCAAGTGTGTGAATGTTTAAAGCATGAGTGATTTCAGTGCCCAGAATAGGGTTACCACCTCATCCCTTTAATTCTGGACACATATTAATTACACAGGTCCTGTGGCTGATTGAAACCAGGTGAAATGGAATCTTGAAGTCAGCCAGCCACAGAACCTGTGTAATTAATATGTGTCCAGAATTAAAAGGATGAGGTGGTAACCCAAACCCAGAACTTAATTGGGAAACATGTTAAAGATATGTCAGGGGCGTCACTGCCCCTGGTGACACCAGTGCAGTAGGCTGTGAAACAGGGGCATGGCCTAGCATGAGGGGGCATGGCCTTGCGGGCGGACCCCCGTTTTCGGCACTCTACGGGATTAAGAAGATGTTGGCTGCTCCCCGGACAGTGCCTCTATGCCTCATACATGCCCACTCTGTCCCCCCCCCCGTCCCACCTCTCCCCCTCCTAAGCCTGCAGCCTGGGGCTCCTGACACTGTGAGTCTCTCACCTGTGTCCGGTCTGCATGTGAGTGCAGGGGCACTGCCGGTGTCTGACTCTCACACCGCTGGTGAAGCAGCGCAGGTCTTTCGCGCAGCTGTAGTATGGCTGACCGACGGTCAGGAGACCGCTGGTCAGCATACCGAACCCAGGATCCTGGCAGCATACTGACGCCGGGATCCCGGCGGGGAGGAGCGAGTGCAGCAAGCCCCTTGCGGGCTCGCTGCGGTCGCCACGCTGCGGGCTTGGTGGTGACCTGTGGTCGCCACAGGTTCTATTCCCACTCTATGTGTGTCGTGGACTCCCATGAGTAGAAATAGTCCCTGTTGGTCGGCATGCTGACCATCGGGATAGTGAGGTGGCGGGATGCTGGTAAATGTCATGTGACCGTCAGTCTCCCGACCGCTGGTCACATGAATACCACCCTCTTGCACACAGGCCAAATGCGGAATGCAGTGCCGGCTCCTACACAGGGACAGGAGCCAGGTGCTGCACGTATTGTTACAGTGTAGCACCCGGCTCCTGTCACTGAGCAGGAGCCAGCATTTTGGTGTCACCCCTCGGCGGGTGACACCCGGGTGTGGGCCGCACCCCCCGCACCCACGTTGTGATGCCACTGAGATATGTATAATGGCATGTACTTAAGCAGTACAATTAGTATACAAAAATACTGAGAGGAGACAATCTTATTTATAAAACAAAATGAGATAAGGTTGTACACATATGATAAACATTTTTCAGTAATAATAAAATATAACCTCACCAGTTTAAAGATCGGATCATGGAGACAACAGTGACTTGACTGGGTCTCCAGTTCAAAAGGGTTTATGGAAAATCCATATGTATAGTATGTATAAGTCTGTGGGTGCGTCTTTTGCTAGAGGTGTAGAAAAATCCTCTAGTACTATCAGATTGCCATACTGAAAATTACTGGTTGAATTAAAGTAAGTGACTTTGCTTGTCTTATGAGTGGAAGCACTTGTCAGTCAGTGTATGTAATGTGCCTGATAGATCCAAAGATATGTCTTTAGCTGAAGGTACTGTAAAGAGAACTTCCCTGGCATCAGGTTACATTAGTGACTGTGACACCTTGTAACGTGACATGTAACGTGAGCTGGAACTCTGCATAGCCTTATACGGGTAAAGCTAGCGTCATACAATCTTTTGTATAGTTATAGCAATAATATTGAATGACAGAATAAAAAAACGTATTTCTACATTTAATAAGAATAAACAAAGAAATTCCTAAATAGAACTATATTATAGGTACGGTAGGGTAAACTAATGTTATGAACTATGGGTAATATTAAAATAAGGAAATACTGTACATACGATTTGCCGGCACTCGGGACGCTGGCGGTCACATGACCGACTGCAGCATCCCAACACTGAAGATGAATTTCTACCCCTACCCTACGCTAACCCTAAGTGAGTTGCAGATAGGGCTACCACCCTGGGGGTGGCGGCTTCAGCTAACCCCAGCGGCTGGCGGCTAATGCTACCCTGCCCACCAGTGCGTACCCTTAACCCCCTTAATGCCTAACACTCCCCCTCCCAGGCCCTAACCCTAAGGCTGAACCCCAATGCTCACTTTTGGGATGCCATCTGTTGGTGATCCGCCACTGGTCTCCTGAGTGGTGTCGGTATTGCGGCGTTGGTCACATGACCACCGGCATCCCGACTGGTGGGATGCTGAATGCATCCCATAATAAGGACCTTAAGGTAGTGTGACAATGCTATTGTCATGAAAAATAGTACTACACAATATTATAAACATTTCAAAAGTGAAATTTAATATAGACAAAGCTTTAGGATATTGGCTTTCAACATTAATCACAAAAAGAGATAGGAAAAGATGAATAAATGAATACAGTTGTAAAGATTAATCTAAAACCTACTGATTGAATTATGGGGAACCTATCTCTTCTGTCAGGGGGATCAGATATATAATACCTTTTCATACTGTACATATGTTTAATTTATGAAATTCAATCCATCCATCCGAATGACGTGTATTTAACTGAAACATTCAACAAACCTCCTGACTGCATACATTTCTAAAACTGTCATCACCTCTATACATAGGCACTAGATACAGATGTAGCCACACTCATCCATTCTGCGACTGGCTACGGGAGGGACCCATTTGGAGTGATGCTTACGCATGCCGCTGTGTGCGTGCATCAAATTTGCACCCGTGATCTTAGGCTTTCTATGGACTCAATCACAGGTATGACTAGCCGCAGCTCGTCTTACTAAGTTGCACCCACGGCAAGTGTGTTCGTGCGGCCATGCTGCAGGATGGATAAGCGTGGCTAGTGCTACACATCTGTATGTGTTCTATAACTATTATGCTTAGGCATATGGGATCTCCCTTGTGGGTCTTGGCAAAGTAGCTTGAAACAATATGAATCAGAACATGGTTCAGAATACTGCAATGGTGCTCCTTGTACATCCTATGTAACACTGACCCTCCACAGTCACAAGTGAGTAGATATATAATTTAGTTCAAACTTGATGTTATAAACCTTTTTAGTTGATTGTAAAGCAATCAACATTGTGTTTCTTGACATATAGTTACACATATTTCATCCTGTTTTTCCATACCTACTCTATGGACTTTGCAGCACACTTGGTCTTTTATGGCTTTTACAAGGATGATCTGTCTATTATTTGTGATGGGAATCTTTTCATGGCCCAACAGTTTGTTTCATCTTTTAAATGTATCCTTCACTTTCATCTATAATGGAAATCACATAGACTTCCTGGACATGATCCTGGAGGCAATGTGCTCAACTATTCAAACTTAACCCTAGGTACATTAAACTAGAGATGAGATGAGTGGTTTGGATTCCTTGGAATCTGGACATCTCAGAACAGTGGGGATCTGAGTCCACCCACGTCAAGGCAGAATGTCATCCTCCCGTTGTCGGATTCTATATAAGGCGCCGTGGGCGGGACTTGGCTCCATTTCAGTCTAATGAAAGCTGCAATTTGCTGCACTGTACTCTGCTGTAGTGGCTGTGCTATGTACAGACTAACAAGTGACTGTGCTGTATACTGACTGTGTATGGGGGCACACTGCATGCTGATGCAAGGTAGGCTATACTCTGCTATACTGCTGTGTCTAGACTCACAAGTGGCAATGCTGTATAGTCACTGTGGATTGGGGGCATGCTTCATGCTGCTGTATGCTGCGCTATACGCTACTATACTGTCTGTGCTGTGTTCAGAGTCTCACAAGTGGCTTTGGTGTATAGTGACTGTGTATAGGGGCCACGCTGCTGTGTGCTGTGCTATACTCTGCTGTAAATTATACTGTTTGGTGCGCTTTACCCTTGTGTGCTTTGTTCACGTACATTAATAAGCCCAGTTTTCCATGCAGTTCAAACCAAGCTGCAAGTTAAAAAACAGAAAAATAAAAATACATTTTTCTATTGTTTGTACTGGTTGCTGTACTTCACATGCATCTATAAGTCCTGTGATCCATGCAGTTTGAACTGAGCTGCAAGTTTAAAAAATAAAAATATATACAAGATCTATTGTTTGCACTGTTCTGTGCACTGTACTCCAGTACGCTGTAACAATGTTTCATATATGTGCTATAAACTGCCGTGTGCTTGTGCCGCTGCTCTGTCGCTTAGTAACCAGCCAGATTGCTGCAGCCATTGGCGAATATTGGTGAAATCAATATTGTCAGCTGTCAATGGCGACGGCCATTGCCAGGCAGCAGCCAGAACAAAGAAGAAAGTGATCGCTAGCATGATCGCAAGAAGATTGACAGGGCGGAGGTGTTCAGGGGCATCTACTCACCGTTTTCCAGGCGTGGAGATCCGAACGCAGGCAGGTCCAGGCATTTGGAGGGCGGATGTCTGATGTCAATCCCGGGACCTTCGTCGCTGGATCCGTCACACAGGGTAAGTAACTCATACCCTGGTCTTGTTTTGCAAGAAACTTGTTTAACATAGCAGGGCATCACAAGCGATCGAAGCCCTGCTATGCTAAAATACACTCCCCCATAGGCGGCGTCAAGTTGATTGCACGAGCAGCAAAAAGTTGCTACGTGCGATCAACTTGGAATGAGGACCCATGACAGACCTTGGAAATGAAACATCTCCAAATGTCAATTAATACATATCTGTAGAAACTGTGGCCAAATTGTACCTTTAGTTACTAGGATGAGGATAAAATCAATTCCTTTAGAACTTGAAGGTGAGGTACCCAGAACAACATTAACAGAAAGCCTTTAATGATGTATTAGAACTCGATTGGTCTTCTTTAATTTAAATCAAGTTGAAACTTCCATCAGGGCAGCAAAATTCTAATACTCAGTAGCCAGGAATCTAGCTTTTATTTCTAAATATACTGTATCTGTTTTAATAAAATTTGTATCTCATTAGCCATAGAAATGATCGTATTCTAAGACATGACATTATTCTAAAGATATCCTTACTGATAAACCACTAAGTGCTAGCTAATAAAGTTGCAAGGTTAATATGTTTAACTAGGGATAGTGCTAGAGTACACTTTAAAGCAATATTGTAAAACATCATTATGTACACATTAAAAGTAAATAAGAATTGGGAAGGGTAATTTAAATGGGCTATTTTTGCATTCATAATTGCACACTTGTGGTTGTCCAAAGATGGGAAATATTTGTGTAACGTGGGTATCTAATTGTCAAAATCATAGGTAAAACATATATAAGTTAATCCACAGGGCATGTTGACATATACCTAGCAATGCATGGCATCCATATATTAGACAGTTAGAGCCATAAGCTACTGAAATAACTTTATAAGTGATATCATAGTGGACATAGTCTCCATAAGAACAGTTGCCATATAAAATATTTGTATATTCTAAAAAGTATGGGCAAAGTTGCATCGCATACAGTATAATATACGTATGAATCTCAGGGATTGTTCAGTTTGATATTTGCATGGGGATCTAAGACAGTACAATAATAGGATTTTAATTACCTACCGATAAACCCTTTTCTCGAGGTCCGTAGAGGATGCTGGGGTCCACATTAGTACCATGGGGTAAAGAAGGGTCCACTAGGAGCCATGGGCACTTTAAGAAATTGATAGTGTGGGCTGGCTCCTTCCTCTATACCCCTCCTACCAGACTCAGTCTAGGAAATTGTGCCCGAGGAGACAGACATACTTTGAGAGAAGGATATAAAAGGATAGTGGTGAGATCCTGAACCAGCACAAACTAGAGGAAAACCAAGCTAACCAAACTTTAAACCAGGAACAGAAACCGCTGAACCAACAATACTTAACCAAGTAACAGTGCAGGAAGAATCGAAGCACTGGGTGGGCGCCCAGTATCCTCTACGGACTACAAGAAAGGATTTACCGGTAGGTAATTAAAATCCTATTTTCTCTTACGTCCTAGAGGATACTGGGGTCCACATTAGTACCATGGGGATGTACCAAAGCTCCCAAACCGGGTGGGAGAGTGCTGAGGTTCCTGCAGAATTGATTGACCAAACTGAAGGTCCTCAGAGGCCAAAGTATCGAACTTGGAGAACTTAGCAAACGTGTTCGAACCTGACCAAGTATCTGCTCGGCAGAGCTGTAAAGCTGCGACACCCCGGGCAGCCACCCAGGAAGAACCCACTGATCTAGTAGAGTCCTGTACAGATTTTGGACATGGCAAACCTGCCGTGGAATAAGCATGCTGGATAGAAAGCCTGATCCAGCGTGCAATTGTCTGCTTTGAAGCAGGACACTCAATTATATTGGGATCATAGAGAACAAACAGCGAGTCCAATTTTCTGTGACGAGCTGTCGGCTTCACATAGATTTTCAAAGCCCTCACAACATCCAAGGTCTTTGAAGTAGCAGAGGTGTCGGTAACCACTGGAACCACAATAAGTTGGTTGATATGAAATGCAGACACCACCTTTGGAAGAAATTGCCGACGACTTTTGTGAGACAACACCCCCAGCTCCGACACACACCTCGGAGAAGCCAAGGCCAACAGCGTGATGGTCTTCCACGTAAGAAACTTGACGTCAACGTCCTGTAAAGGCTCAACCCATTCTGATTGCAGGAACTGCAACACCACGTTGACATCCCAAGGTGCCGTAGGAGGCACAAAAGGCAGTTGGATGTGCAGAACCCCCTTCAAAAATGTCTGAACCTCAGGGAGAGAAGCCAATTGTTTCTGGAAGAAAATAGATAAAGCCGAAATCTGGACTTTTATGGAGCCCAAACGTAGGCCCACATCCACACCTGACTGCAGAAAAAGGAGAAAACATCCCAGTTGAAATTCCACCGCGGGAAAATTTCCTGTAGTCACACCAAGAGATGTTTTTTTTCAAATACGGTTGTAATGTTTAGATGTTACCTCCTTTCTGGCTTGGATCAGAGTTGGAATAACCCCACCTGGGATCCCTTTCCGGGCTAGAATTTGACGCTCACCCTCCATGCCGTCAAATGTAGCCATGGTAAGTCTTGGTAGACGAACGGCCACTGTTGGAGAAGGTCCTTGCGAAGAGGTAGAGGCCTCGGGTTCTCTAGGAGCATTTCCAGTAGATCTGCATACCAGGCCCTTCTTGGCCAGTCCGGAGCAAAGAGAATTGCTTGAACCTTTTCCCTTTTTTATTACTTTGAGAATCTTTGGGATTAATGGAAGTGGCGGAAAAAAGTACACCATCTGGTAGACCCATGGAGTCACCAAAGCATCCACTGCCACTGCTTGCGGGTTCCTCGACCTGGAACAATACCGCTTGAGCCTTTCTGTTGAGACGAGAGGCCATCATGTCGATTTGTGGCATTCCCCACCGACTTGTCAAGCACCCGAACACCTCCAGGTGAAGGCCGCACTCTCCTGGGTGGAGGTCGGGTCTGCTGAGGAAGTCTGCTTCCCAGTTGCCCACTCCCAGAATGAAGATCGCAGACAATGCCACAGCGTGTTTTTCTGCCCAGAGGAGAATCCTTGTTACCTCTGACATTGCTGCCCTGCTCTTCGTTACACCTTGATTTTTATGTATGTCACTGCTGTCACATTGTCCGACTGAACCTGAATAGCTAGATCTTGAAGAAGATGCAATGACTGTAGAGGGGCGTTGTATATGGCCCTTAGTTTCAGAATGTTGATTGGAAGAATGGCTTCCTGACTTGACCATTTTCCTTGGAACTGTTCCCCCTGGGTGATTGCTCAAAAACCTCTGAGGCGTGCGTCTGTGGTTAGCAGAATAAAATTGTGAATCCCAAACCTTCGGCCGTCGGTCAGGTAAGAAGTCTGAAGCCACCACAGAAGAGTAATCCTGGCTTTTGGTGACAGACGAATCCTCTGGTGCATGTGAAGATGCGATCTGTACCATTTGTCCAACAGATCCAGCTGGAAGGGCCTTGTGTGAAACCTTCCATACTGCAGCGCCTCATAAGCAGCTACCATCTTTCCCAGAAGGCGAATGCATAGATGCACCGATATATGGGTTTTTCTCAGAAAATCCCACACTATTGACTTGGATAACCAATGCCATTTCCAACGGAAGGAATACCTTCTGTTCCTCCACATCCAGTATCATCCCCAGGAACAGAAGCCTCTGTGTTGGTTCCAGATGAGATTTTGGTAGGTTCAGAATCCACTCGTGATCCTGGAGTAGTGGGATTGAGAGGGCAATTTTGACTAACAACCTCTCCCTGGATGGAGATTTTATCAGCAGATCGTCCAGGTACGGTATTATGTTCACACCATGTTTGCGGAGGAGAAACATAATTTCTGCCATTACCTTGGTGAACACCCTCGGTGCCGTAGAGAGGCCAAATGGCAGGGCCTGTAACTGGTAATGACAGTCCTGTAAAGCAAACCTTAGATAATCCTGATGAGGAGGCCAAATCGGAATATGAAGGTACGCATCTATGATATCCAGAGACACCAAGAATTCCCCTTCTTCCAGACCTGAGATAACCAATCTCAGAGACTCCATCTTGAACTTGAACACCCGTAAGTATGAGTTAAACAACTTGAGATTTAAAATGGGCCTTACCAAACCGTCCGGTTTCGGAACTACAAACAGGTTGGAATAATAACCCTGGTTTTGCAGTTGAAGTGGAACTGGAACAATGACCTTAGTCTGTAGCAGTTTTTGAATTGCTTCCTGTAAAGTCATACTTGCTTCTTGAGAAGCTGGTAAGCCTGATTTGAAGAATCTGTGAGGTGGGAGTTCCTGAACCTCCAGTCTGTAGCCCTGGGATATAAGATCTTTGACCCAGGGATCCTGGCATGACGTTGCCCATATGTGATTGAAGAATCTCAAACAGGCTCCCACCTGCCAGTCTTCCAGGCAGTGCGGACCACCATCATGCTGAAGGCTTAGAGGAAGCAGAACTGGGGTTCTGTTCCTGTGAGCCTGCAGCTGCTGGTTATCTTGGTTTACCTCTATTGCCTTTGAAGGCCGTAGAAGAACCTTTGGTTTTGTTTTTAAACATCGCTGTCCGAAAGGACTACAGAGTTGGAGCAGTGTAGGAGTTACTAGCTGGGGCAGCTGCGGAAGGAAGGTATGTAGACTTACCCACCGTAGTCTTGGATATCCCCTTATCCAGTTCATCTCCAAAAAGGACTTCACCTGTGAAAGGTAGGCTTTCCACGTCATTCCTGGAATCCGCGTCCGCAGTCTACTGGCGTAGCCATAAGCCCCTGCATGCTGACACTGCCATGACAGTGGTGCATGCATTGATTAAACCAATTTCCTTTATGGCCTCCACCATAAAATTAGCAGAATCCTGTATATGTTGTAGGAGTAAAATTATCTCCCCCCTGGAGAAGGAATCCAACCCGTCAATTAGATTACCTTACCCTATACTGGCTCAACTAGGACTCTAAATTTTAGCAAAGCAAATTTTGAAAAGATGAGGGTATTTTTCAGGGATAATGAATGGGAAGGTTTGTTTTTAGGAAAATATACTATGGAGAAATGGGAGGTACTAAAATTCCTACTAGCTAAAAATACTCTCAAATTTATTCCTACGAGCAGCAAAAAAAGGAATAAAAATCATAAACCGATGTGGCTTAACAAAAAGATAAACGAACTTATGGGCAGGAAAAGGAGAGCATTTAAAAAATACAAATCTGACAGGGAAGCAGAGTCATTTCAGCACTATAAGGAATGTAACAAAATGTGCAAAAAGGATATAAGAGCAGCTAAAGTAGAAACTGAAAAACTAATAGCAAAGGTAAGCAAAGCGAATCCCCAAAAAATCTTTAAATACATTAATAGCAAGAGATTAAAGAAGGAGAGTATAGGCCCTTTAAAAGACAAGTTGGGAGTCTTAAGCAAAAATGATAATGACATAGCGGACACACTAAATTAGTTTTTTTCAACGGTATTAACTAGAGAGGACCCAATTCAGGGACTAACACATAATCTCAATAATGAGAATATCCCACTGATAGGTACTTATTTAAGCGAGAAGTAGTCTGTGACCGATTAAAACATTTAAAGATTAATAAGTCACCAGGTCCCGATGGTATTCACTCAAGGGTTCTAATGGAGCTTCACTCTGAACTTGCAAAACCGCTATTTTTGATCTTTAAGGATTCAGTAATATCAGGTATGGTTCCCAAAGACTGGCGTATAGCGGAAGTAGTGCCTATATTCAAAAAGGGAAGTAAAGCTGAACCAGGTAATTATATCTACATCTATAGTGGGGAACGTATTGGAAGGTATTCTAAGAGATAGTATTCAGAAGTTCCTTGAAGTCAATAAGGTCATTAAAAGGAATCAACATGGGTTTATGAAGGACAGATCCTGTCAAACCAACTTACTTGGCTTTTATGAAACAGTAAGCGCAAACCTAGATCAGGGTAAAGAGGTGGATGTAATCTTTTTAGATTTTGCCAAAGCATTCGACACTGTACCACACATGAGACTTATCTATAAGCTACAAGAAATAGGGCTAGGAAGCACAATATGCACTTGGGTCAAAAACTGGTTAGATAATAGGGAGCAGCGCGTTGTGGTTAATGGATTTTTTTCAAATTGGATTGAAGTGCTAAGTGGTGTTCCGCAAGGCTCAGTATTAGGACCGCTATTGTTCAATATTTTCATTAACGACCTAACAGAAGGTCTAGAGAGCATGGTGTCAATTTTTGCAGATGATACCAAATTGTGTAAAGTTATAAATGCGGAGGGGGATGCTGAGTCGCTTCAGAATGACTTAGTTAAATTAGAAGCTTGGGCAGCGAAATGGAGAATGTGCTTCAATACAGACACGTGTAAGGTAATGCATTGTGGTAACAAGAACAAAAATAACACCTACCTACTAAATGGGGTAAAATTAGGGGATTCTGTACTGGAAAAGGACTTAGGTGTCCTCATAGATAGCAAACTAAGCAGTAGTACCCAAAGTAGGACTGCAGCAAAGAAGGCTAATAAGATATTAGCATGCATAAAATGGGGAATTGATGCTAGGGACGAGAGGGTATCCGGACTCCAGGTCGATAACAAAAAGGTCGACACACCTTAGGTTGACACCAATTGGTCAACACACCTTAGGTCGACATGGACAAAAGGTCGACATGGACAAAAGGTCAACAGGAACAAGGTCGACATGGAAAAAGGTCGATATGAGTTTTTCACAATTTTTTTCTTTTTTGGAACCTTTTCATACTTAACGATCCACGTGGACTATGATTGGAATGGTAATCTGTGCCGAGCGAAGTGAAGGCACCATGGCCGAAGCATTGCGAGCGAAGCGAGCCATGCGAGGGGACGTGGTGCACTAACTGGGGTTCCCAGTCACTCTATGAAGAAAACGACACCAAAAAAACATAAAAAAACTAATGTCGACCTTTTTGTAAGTCGACCTTGTTCCTGTCGACCTTTTGTCCATTTAGACCTTTTGTCCATGTCGACCTTATGTGTGTCAACCAGTTGGCATCGACCTAAAGTGTGTTGACCTTTTTGTTGTCGACCTGGAGTCCCAGACCCGACGAGAGTATTATACTCCCGTTACATAAATCACTTGTGAGGCCACACCTTGAATACTGTGTACAATTCTGGGCACCTTACTACAAAAATGATATCATGGAGCTAGAAAAGGTTCAGAGGCAGGGGACCAAACTAATTAAGGGTATGGAGACGCTGGAATACTAGGAAAGGCTTGCAAGACTAGGCATGTTTACACTGGAAAAGAGGAGATTAAGAGGGGACATGATCAACATTTACAAATATATAAGGGGACAATATACAGATCTTGCTCAGGACCTGTTTTTAGTTAGATCAACACAGAGAACTCGTGGACACTCGCTCAGGTTAGAGGAGAGGAGATTCCGCACAATACGGTGTAAAGGCTTTTTTTCGGTAAGGACGATACGTGTTTGGAATTCCCTGCCTGAGGGAGTTGTAATGGCCAACTCAGTCAACACCTTTAACAATGGGTTAGATAAATTCCTAATGGATAAGGATATCCAGGGTTACCGGGCATAGTCACGCACTATGGTTATTATAAAAAGAGGGTTAAAACGTAAAGGCAGTCATCAACTTCAGTCAACATTTTATACAAAATAATCATGCATAGGAGACCACAAATAGGTTGAACTCGATGGACAATTGTCTTTTTTCAACCTTAGCTACTATGTTACTATGTTACTTTACAATTGCCTGAGAGATCCATGCACAAGCTATAGTGGGTCTCTGGGCCACCCCCGCAGCTGTGTACAGAGATTTGAGAGTGGTCTCAATCTTGCGGTCTGCAGCATCCTTCAAGGAAGCTGTCCCAGGAACAGGTAAAACTAACTTACAAAACCAATGCTTCAACTATCGGTGGGTTTTTCCATTTTTTCCTATCATCCTGAGGGAACGGGAAGGATGTGAGTAACCGTTTTGGGACCTGAAACTTCTTCTCAGGATTTACTCAAGTTGCTTCAACTAGGGAATTCATTCCTTAGATGCAGGGAAAGTAGCTGAGAATTTCTTTTTCACATTAAAATAAGATTGCTCCTCGTCCTCTGACACCTTATCAGGAATATGCAGTACCTCTCTAATAGCTTCTATGAGGGCCTTTATTCCCTGTGACAAAGCTGCATCCACCCCTCCCGAGTCCACCTCACCCTCCTCTGGGTCTGATACATCATCATCATCGGTATCAGCCTGCATGATTTGGGCCAGAGTACACTTCTGTGGACAAATGGCAGGGGTGTGAGATACTGGAATGACCAATGAATCTCTATTCATCAGGTCATCAAAAGATTGCCTTAAGTATTGCGTCTCCTCATTTTGGGATAATTTATTGGGAAATATTTGAAATCATCCCTTTTAATGAATCTAACCATACTGGTTCAGATCCACTAGCCTGAGAATGTGTACTATCCTGAGTACACGGCAGTGATCCCCCAGATTGAGAAAAACACTCTGCTGTGCATGATACACACTCCTTAGACATAGTAAATGTGAAAGAACACACACACACTGGAATTAGGTTAAAAACACAGTTAACTCACACAGAGCCCTTCTAGAGAGACACAGAGTATAATGGAGCCAGCTACACAGTGCCCTTATAGCTAAATAACAAGATTAGCAAGGTCGCAAACTAAGTACCCTTAATAGGGCTTAGTACACCAAATATTGATCCCCGCCCTGCTATGACCCCCTGGTACCGCTGAGGTGTTGTGGAGTCCTTGTGGAGGAGCTGCGCTTCCCTGTCAGTCTGCCTGTGTATAGCTGCAGAGGGAAAATGTCACTGGTGAGCTGATGGATCCACTCAGAGTGAAGCCCCGCCCACTTAATGGCATGCAGTCTTTCCGTTTTTTTATACTGGCTGAGGTAATTATTCTGTTCTACAGTGGGTTAAAAGCCCTGTAGTGCACTGCCAGTGTGGGTATCAGTAGTGGCTTCAGCTCGCCCCTCACAACGGTCACTACAGTTTCTCTGAAGCCTGGAGCGCAGCGTGCATGTCAGCACTACGCTCCTACCCTTGTGCCGCCATTACAGCCGGTAACCTGCTAACCAGGATGCCGGCACCTACTCACCACTCTTCTAACTTCTGGCTCTGACAGGGGTGGCGGCGTGCTGCGGGTCTGTATGCTCGCCATGGTGGGGCTTGCAAATAGGACCCTCAGGAGCTCAGTGTCCTGTCAGTGGGGAATGGGACCATTAACCCTAGGGAGGTTGGCCCATACCGTCCCCCTAAGTACCACGAAGCAGGCAGTCTGGTGCCAGCCAGACCTGCCTGAAAACAATAAACAAGAAAATAAATGCAGAAAACTCTTCAGGAGCTTCCCAAGAGTGACTGGCTCCTCCGGGCACATATTCTAAACTGAGTCTGGTAGGGGGGCATAGAGGGAAGCCCAATCAAATTCTTAAAGTGCCCATGGCTCCTAGTGGACCCGTCTATACCCCATGGTACTAATGTGGACCCCAGTATCCTCTAAAACGTAAGAGAAATGTATTTGTATTTGATTCTAAGTTTATATAGAAATTGTTTTCTCAAATTAAATAAATAGTAATCAAAATGCATAACAAGGTGATTAAAGAAAATACTATGCGTAAAACATCATGTAATAGCTGTTTGTTTGTAGAGTGTCTAAATGCGTTTTGACAAATGGAGGAGGAAGGCAAGGTCAAACAATCAGACATCAAAGTATAAGGATTGTGACAAATGCAAAGCAGGAACAATGGGCTACATCTTGGGCTCCAGAAAACAGCCTGCTGCTAGCCAGCACCCCAATTAAGTTGATTTTACTGATTAAGTAGCTCGATCGGTACCCAAACAAGAAAGTAGCTGCATTCTTGTTGAAAGGTTGGAAGTTTTTCAGTGCAACTTCCAGTCGTCTATTTATGGAGAGGTGTGGAACAGGTCACCTAGGAACTTCAAATGTTTTAGTTCCCTGACCAGGGAAAGGAAGTTTGACTAGGCCAAATGGCCATCCCTTTTGAATCATCTCCAATATGGGATCGGTGTATTTCAATGGTTGATATGGTTCCTAAAGAACACTAGGGAAATTTAGTTTCTTACATATCTAACTTGTCAGGCCTGTCAGGAAATTATTCCATTGGTGACATCCAGTTTAGAGTAACCCTTTTCAGGTGCACTCTAATTGGTTTAATACTATGGGCTGTGAGCATTAATGGCCAAGCAAAACAAGAAGTCTGCATTCCGGTTTCTACCACTGCACTGCTCTTCCTTCCTAGGTTTACAGGTCACTGGCGGATATACATTGATAAGAGAATGCCTATGGGGGATGCACAATTTTATGCACCTTCTTTGAGGCATTCAGCACTTTTCTACATTAGGCAATCCAAGCAGGGACTGGCCATAATTGGGTAGTGCACCACCTAGATGATTTACTATTCATAGAGTTGTGAGAAAGTGGCAAATTATACTTACCAATAATTTTGTTTCTTCAAGATACTCCATGGCAGCCATTACTCTGGGTTTGCATCCCATTCTCCTAAGTCTAGACAGGAAGTATTTTCATAATAGGCACCGCACACTCCAATGAAAAAACACATACTGAAGTGGGAACTGTAGGCTGCCATGGAGTATCTTGAAGAAATGAAATTATCGGTAAGTATAATTTGCAACTTTCTTCTGCATTACTCCATGGCAGCCATTACTCTGGGATATACCAAAGCATCCATACCAGGTGGGAAAAATAAAATAAAATACATGAACCGTCTGATGCATAAAGTGATAATTTATGACACTGCTTCTGTAAGTACAGCTTTCCCAAGTGGGCATCAGAAACTTCCAGCTCATAATGTCTGGAGAACGTATGAATGGACGACCATGTAGCTGCCGCAGTGGCGGAACAAGCAAGCGGTGGGCCCAGGTGCGACAAAATGCTTTGCCCCCCCCCCCATCCAAGTCCACCCCAGGGGCAGTGCGCGCCGTAGGCGCGCGCAAAAATACATAGTGGCGTGGCTTCGTGGGGAAGGGGTGTGGCCACAAAATAATACCAACACAGTAGTCTCCATTATTCAAATTACGCCGCACAGTAGCACCACTACACCAGGTAGAGACCCTTTTACACCTTACAGCGAACAGATTCCTCTTTTTACACATTACAGCAGACAGCGTGCCCTTTTTACACATAACGGCAGACCGCGTGCCCTTGTTACACATTACGGCAGACAGCGTGCCCTTTTTTCACATTACAGCAGACAGCGTGCCCTTGTTACACATAGCGGCAGACAGCGTGCCCTTTTTACACATTACGGCAGACAGCGTGCCCTTGTTACACATTACGGCAGACCGCGTGCCCTTGTTACACATTACGGCAGACAGCGTGCCCTTGTTACACATTACGGCAGACAGCGTGCCCTTGTTACACATTACGGCAGACAGCGTCCCCATTTTTACACATTACGGCAGACAGCGTGCCCTTGTTACACATTACGGCAGACAGCGTCCCCATTTTTACACATTACGGCAGACAGCGTGCCCTTGTTACACATTACGGCAGACAGCGTCCCCATTTTTACACATTACGGCAGGCAGATTCCCCATTTTTACACATAGCAGCAGGCAGATTCCCCATTTTTACACATAGCGTCAGGCAGTCCCCCTGTTTTACACATAGCGTCAGGCAGTCCCCCTTTTTTACACATTACGGCAGGCAGATTCCCCTTTTTACACATTGCGTCGGGCAGATTACCCCTTTTTACACATAGCGGCAGGCAGTCCCCCATTTTTACACATTGCGGCAGGCTGATTCCCCCTTTTTACACATTGCGGCAGGCAGTCCCCCCTTTTTACACATTGCGGCAGGTAGTCCCCCCTTTTTACACATTGCGGCAGGCAGTCCCCCCTTTTTACACATTGCTGCAGGCAGTCCCCCCTTTTTACACATTGCTGCAGGCAGTCCCCCCTTTTTACACATTGCGGCAGGTATACCCCCCTTTTTACACATTGCGGCAGGTAGTCCCCCATTTTTACACAGTGCGGCAGGTAGTCCCCCATTTTTACACAGTGCGGCAGGTAGTCCCCCATTTTTACACATTGCGGCAGGCAGGCACAAGAAAGAAGGAAAGAAGGAAAGAAAGAAGGAAAGAAGGAAAGAAGGAAAGAAAGAAAGAAAGAAAGAAAGAAAGAAAGAAAGAAAGAAGGAAAGAAGGAAAGAAAGAAAGAAAGAAAGAAAGAAAGAAAGAAAGAAAGAAAGAAAGAAAGAAAGAAAGAAAGAAAGAAAGAAAGAAAGAAAGAAAGAAGAATTATACTTACCCTCTCCGCTGGCTCAGGCTCCTCGGTGCAGCGTCAGAGACGATTCCCGGGCTGGAGAGAAGGAGGAGGAGGGAGGCTGAGAAGGGAGCCGCAGCAGCGCTGTGTTACTGGTGGAGGCGCTGCTGCTGCTGCCCCTCTGCTTCCCTATAGGCTGTTCTCGGAAGACAGCCTATAGGGAAGCAGAGGGGCAGCAGCAGCAGCGCCTCCACCAGTAACAAAGCGCTGCTGCGGCTCCCTTCTCAGCCTCCCTCCTCCTCCTTCCCCCGTCTGTAGTACCGCTGCTCCTCTCCTCTCCTCTCTTCGCCGGGCGGCTGTGCGCTGCGGGCAGCGGTTGCCCGCAGCGCACAGCGGCATGTAATGAGTCAGTTTGACTCATTACATGCTTGGGCCCCTGGACAGAGGCGGGCCCCAGTGCAGTGCACTGCCTGCACTGCCGGTAGTTCCGCCTCTGAGCTGCCGCACATATATTCTTCAGTGACACCTGAGCCTTCCTTGCCCAAGATGTAGTGACAGCCCTAATTGAGTGTGCCTTAATGTGTTCAGGAACTGGACGACCGCTTTTCTCGTAGACAAACAAAATCAACTCTCTAATCCACCTTGAAATGGTCATTTTGGACGGCATTTCGCCTTTCTTCACTCCAGAATGCAAAACAAATAGATTCTTTGCTTTGCGGATTCCCTTTACCCTTTCTAGGTATATGGAAACTGCCCGCAATACATCCAGTGTATGCAACCTTTCTTTATCATTATTTGTAGGATGTGGAAAGAAAGATGGCAAAACAATTTCTTGGTTCATATGAAAAGATGAAACAACCTTAGGCAGAAACTCTGGATTATTTCTTAGCACCACTTTATCTGGTAAGATATTTAAATAGGGCTTTTCCACCCATAGAGCTTGTAATTCACCAACTCTCTTTGCGGAGTTTATTGCTGTAAGAAAAACCACTTTCCAGGTTAATAATTTCAAAGTGATCTCCTGTAGAGGTTCGAATGGAGGAAACATTAATGCATTGAGAACAAGATTCAGGTCCCATGGAGGCAGTACTGACCTGATCCTGGGACGTTCTCTCTTAATAGCTTAACAAAACCTTTTTATTAGCTTATCCTCCGACAACTTCTTATCCAACAGGACGCTCAGGGCTGATATGTGTACCTTGACTGTTGAAACTGCTAGCCCTTTTTCAAACCCTTCACTTAGGAATTGTATTATTTTCGGGATTTCAACTCTGGAAATAGCAAAGTCCTGCTGGGATCATACAATAAACTTCTTCCACACCCTGTAGTCGGAGTTTGAGGAAACTTTCTTTCTTGCCTTCATAAGCAAATGGACTTGATCTGAGAGATGTTTACTTCTTAGAATTGACTGCTCAACTTCCATACCATCAAACGAAGACTCTGTAAGTTCGGGTAATATACTGGACCCTGCTGAAGTAACCCCGGTTTTATTGGCAATGCCCAAGGACCCTGAACTGCCATCCTCAACACCGTTGGGAAGCATGCCCTCTTCAGCCAAAGGGGTAGGACTACTATTACCACTGCCTTCTCTTCCCTGATTTACACATAACTCAGGTCGAAGCCCCATCTCTGGAGAATGCATCTATTCCGCTTGAGCCCGGAGTCTGGTAACATAGTATTTGAGGTTGAATAGAGGCAAATTGCCCATCGTCTTCAACCTGTTTTAAGTTGTGATGATTCTACATACTTGCTAAATAATGTTTTATGACTAGTTAGCTACTATAACTCATGTTACCCCCAGATTGACCACGTTGATATTTTAAGTATTATAATCTTGGATAGCTTTTTTATTCAGAAATTTATCCATTTCTTTTTTAAATCCAATTACAGAGTCCGCCATTACCACCTTCCCTGGCAGGGAATTCCACATCCTGATTGCCCTAACAGTGAAGAACCCTTTCCTCCGTTGCGTTTGGAACTTTCTCTCCTCCAGTCGCAGCGAGTGCCCACGTGCCCTAAACTGTGTTCTTTTAATAAATAATTCCTCTGATAACTCTTTGTGATGTCCCTTTACATATTTGAAGATATTAATAATATCTCCTCTTAAGTCTTTCCTTATAGTCCAGTCCTTCTAGGCCTTTAATCAATTTAGTAGCTCGCCTTTGAACCCTTTCGAGTTCACTGATGTCTTTTTATACAATGGTGCCCAAAACTGAACACAATATTCCAGGTGCGGACGTACCAATGCCTTATACAGCGGCATGATTACATCCGAGTCCCTTGTCTCAATTCCCTTTTTTATGCACACTAGCACCTTATTTGCCTTTTTTACTGCGTTTTGACATTGTGTACGGTTATCAAGTCTATTATCAATGAATACCCCCAAATTTTTTTCCAACTCTGTTTCCCCTAGGCATTCTCCATTTAATACGTAGGATGCATGTTTGTTTTTAGTCCCAAAATGCATAACCTTGCATTTGTCTGTATTGAACCTCATTTTCCATTTAGACGCCCAGATTTCAAGTTTAGATAGATCACTCTGCAAGGACTCCACATCCAATTCTGAATTAATTACCTTGCACAGTTTAGTATCATCTGCATAGATTGACACTGTGCTTTCCAGGCCTATTTCTAGGTCATTGATAAATATGTTGAACAGTATTGGTCCGAGTACGGACCCTTGTGGTATTCCGCTGACTACTGGGGACCAGGTTGAGGACTTCCCGTTGACCACTACTCGCTGTACCCTGCTATCCAACCAGCTGCTTATCCATGTGCAAATAGTTTTTCCTAGGCCAGTCTCCTTTAATTTGATCATCAGTCTCCTGTGAGGAACTGTATCAAAGGCTTTTGCAAAATCTAGGAATACCACATCCACTGCTTTTCCCTGATCAAGATTATTGCTCACTTCCTCGTAGAAGCTAATTAAGTTAGTCTGACATGACCTGTCCCTCACAAACCCATGCTGGTTCTTGCTAATAATCCTAGCGGACTTTAGATACTCCTGTATGACGTCCCTTAGAATTCCTTCCAATATTTTCCCCACTATAGATGTTAAACTAACTGGTCTGTAGTTTCCCGGAAGATTTTTGGATCCCTTTTTAAAAAAATGGCACTACCTCAGCTATACGCCAATCCTTCGGTACCATGCCTGATCTAATTGAACTATTGAAAATCAAATATAGGGGTCGTGCTAGTTGTGAACTTAGCTCTATTGTGATCTTAGCTCTAGAACCCTCGAGTGATTCATTAATCTTAATTTTGCTTAGTCTCTCCCGGACTACTTCTTCGCTTAAACAAGTATCTAACCATGAATCATATCTGTCACAATTGTTATGCTCTACCCCCACCATCAGTTTTTCACTGGTGAATACTGGTGAAAAGAATTTGTTCAGTATTTTTGCTTTTATTTCGTCATCATTTATCAATTCTCCTAATTCATCTTTTAATGGACCTATATTCTCCTTTTTTAACCTTTTACAGTTTATGTATTTAAAAAAACTTTTTAGGATTGGTTTTACTCTCTATAGCGATTTGCTTTTCATTTTCCATTTTAGCTGCTCTTATTGCTTTTTTGATTTTCTTATTACACTCCTTGTAATACTTGAAAGACTCCTCCTTTCCATTAGATTTAAATACTTTGAAAGCCTGCTTTTTTATCCATTTCTGCCTTAACCTTCTTGTTAAGCCACATTGGTTTGAGTTTAATATTCCTGCATTTATTGCCCATGGGAATAAAGTTATGAATATTGCTATCCAGCAACCCTTTTAAAACATCCCACATTTCCAAAGTGTTCTTGTTATTAAACAGAACCTCCCACTCTATGTCGTAAAGTGCACATCTAAGCATACTGAAATTAGCCTTCCTAAAGTTAAAAGTTTTGGTGGAACCCCTGTAGCTATGTTTCCTGAAACTGATGTCGAATGTGATCATATAGTGATCACTGTTACCCAAAGTCTCCCCAACTTTAGTGTTTGATATAATGTCCACATTATTAGTAATTACTAGATCCAGGACAGTTTTACCCCTAGTTGGGTCCTCGACTAATTGAGACAAGTAGTGAACCCTAAACATATGAGAAAAAATATTCTGTCTTTGTGTTCTGATACGTGGCCATCAGGTCTATTTGAGGATGACCATACTTTTCTACTATTTGTTGAAATATCTGTATGTTCAGCTCCCACTTTCCAGGTAACACGCCGCATCTGCTGCGATGATTTGCAATTATATTGCTTTCCCATGGAACATTCAGATTTTGTTCCGCCCAGTTTAAGATTCTTGCCACCTCTTTCCACAAGGGTCCGACTTCTGGTGCCCCCCTGTCGATTTAGGTAGGCTACGACAGTCACATTGTCTGAGAACACTCTTACATGTAACTGCTTCAATCTGGTCTGGAAATACACAATCGAATTCCATACTGCCCTCATTTCTCTCATGTTCAAAGACATGACCCTTTCTCGAATGGACCACACCCCTTGACAGGCTTGTCCTGACAGATGACCTCCCCAGCCTGCAGCTCTTGCATCTGTTGTTAACATGACGTACTGATGTTGAACCAACGAAGTAGCTCTCTGATTTAGTCCCTGATCTGTCCACTAATTCAGAGATTCTTTCATCATGTAGGTGAGCCTTATCTTGTGATCTAATGCTGTACCTATTCTGACAAACTTGATTATATTCCACTGGAGTGTTCTCATTCTCCATCTGGCCCAGGGTACAATATATCTATCGTAGAAGACAGCATCCCTAGAAGGCAAAGCCCTAGGCGGAGTGATATCTTGTCTTCTACTTGTACCAGAGATGATAGTTCCCTGATCTTCTTGCATCTGTCCTCTGACAACGCAATCTCAAATCTCTCTGAATTTATTTGGACTCCTAGATACTGAATATCCTCTCTTGGTTCTAATCTGCTCTTTTTCCAATTCACCAGCCATCCATGAGATTGAAGGATCTGAAGAGTATCTTTTACTGCCTCTTTCAGTATTGATTCTGAGTTTCTGCAGATCAATAAATCATCTAGGTAAGGCGACAATGTTATACCCCTCATTCTCATATATGCTACCAGAGCCAGAAGAACTTTCGTGAAGACTCTCGGTGATGAAGACAGGCCGAACGGGAGACAGGTGAACTGTAGGTGCTTTCCTAACCCGTGGAACCTTAGATAACTTCGGTCCTCTTTGTGAATCGGCACATGAAAGTAGGCGTCCTTTAGGTCTATCGATGCCATGAAGTCGTGCTCTCTTATTCTTAACAGTATAGTTTTCAATGTTTCCATGTGAAACCTTTTTACTACAACAATCTTGTTTAACCTTCTTAGGTCTAGAATTGCTCTGAACCCTTTTGATGTTTTTTTTTTACCAAAAACATCCTGGGATAGAAACTTTTCTTCCTTTCCAATATTGGCACTTGTTCCACAGCTTTTGAGTTGATAAGATCCTGTATAATCTCCTGAAATGCTCTGATCTCTTCTTCTACAAGTGAGACATTTCATTTCTGAAATCTTTGCCCTGTTGGTTTTCTTCTGAATTCTATCCGATATCCCTGAGATATTACTGTTAGCACCTAATTGTCCTGAGTTGAGCTTTGCCACTGATCCACAAATTTCTTTAGTCTGCCTCCAACTGGCACAGTCTCCTGAAGTGTCATATTGTCAGAATCTTCGATTACCTCTTCTGGCAGGCTGACGAAAGGACTGCATTTTTGTACCTGAAGTAAACCTTCCATATTGCCTTCCAGGTCTGTATGATATGGCTTCTCTAATTTGCTGTCTGGGAGAAAAAGCTCTGTACCTTGATCTCCTATCTTGTAGTAACTTTGCAGACCACCTGACATTACACTAATTATGGACTCTGACTTGTTACTAAACAGCCGAGATCCTTCGTACAGAAGGGACACCAATCTGTTCTTTGAATGAACATCTGCTGTCCAAGTGTGTAGCCATAGTGC
The DNA here is from genome assembly GCF_028390025.1 of Pseudophryne corroboree. Classification (NCBI taxonomy): domain Eukaryota; kingdom Metazoa; phylum Chordata; class Amphibia; order Anura; family Myobatrachidae; genus Pseudophryne; species Pseudophryne corroboree. The sequence goes on from NC_086448.1 coordinate 427,714,126, forward strand.
CCTTCTTGCCGTGACACCTGTTGACATGGATTTTGCAACATATTCTACAACACGAAGGGAGGCCTCACACATGTATTCTATACCCTTCATCATAACAGCAATACTTTTCTGAAGATATTGTCTGGATATTTGTTCTTCTATATCATTACTCAGACTTGTTCCCCACAATCTTAGTGCTCTGGCTGTTGATGCCATAGCCACCCCAGCTTTTAATGACACCGCAGAAGAATTATTCACTTTTTTCAGAAAACTTTCCATTTTCTTATCCATACTATCTTTAAGTACTGTGCCATCTTCCAACAAAATAGTGGACTTAGAGACAACTGCTGCATATGTCTTTGGTAAGGCATACCACTTAACAAACTCTTCATATTCTATAGGGAACATACGATCTATCCTATTAAAATTACTCAACTGTTTATCCACATTCTGCCACTGTAAAGACATAATGTCCTTTGACACCTTGTGCACCGGGAAGCACCTATTTTTCTTTATCTTGTCCTTAAACAAGGAATCCTGACTGGTATCAGCCTGGGAAATTTCTTTAAAATTCAAAGTCTTATACATGTTTTTCAACAAGTTATCCACAATATCCAGATTCAATGCTCTATCAGCTTCTTGGATTTCTCCAGACTCTGTACTGGAAGGACTATCAGCATAATCTGCTAGTACCAGACCCTGTGAATCGGAATCACAGTCAGCATACAGACTTGTATGTGACCTGGATCTTTTACACCCCTGTAAGTCCTTTAACTCATCCTTAGTTACGAATGACTTCTTCATCCAGTCCATAAAGTTCCTGAATTTGTTTAGATTGTGCAGAGGGTACATTACATTCTGAACAGAATTTATCCTGCTTATCTCCAGAGAACACTTTGTCACAGTTAACACAGGTTGAATGAAGTTTCTTTTTGTATGACTGCTTTCTCTGTATTTCAGACACACTGTGAATGAATAAAGACCTATAACTAAATATACTAACTATTATAGTAAACACTTGCCCTAAATGAGGACTTACCTCTCCTGGGCACAAACAATCTTATTGGGAGAAGACTCTTTATTCATGGCAACAGCTGGCACCAACAGGTAAGCAGACCAACAGGAGAGGATCCAGCGGAGTACAGTGCCATTTTAACCACCCTTTGCCCTCCAGGCTGGGTGGCGCATGCGCAGATCATCCCGCAATGCATTGTGGGATTGATCGCATACTTCCGCCCACGCCAACCAAGTCACTTTCGCCCTCCAGCTCTGTAATGAATATAGCTATAGAGCGGCGGCAAGGAGCGGCGGTAATGAGCGGCAGCAAGGAGCGGCGGCGGGCAGTGGCAAGTGGGTACCATAATGCGGCCACAGGCAGCAATTCTCAACCACACACAGCACTTCTCCGCAGGTGCCACCCCTTCCAGCTGCAACTACACAGAGGCGCATTAGGCTAGGAAAATACAGGTAAGCCTCATATTTAGAAAATAACAAACTACTACACTGTCCTAACTAAGGAGACAGGAAAAAGACTGTTGAAGCTAGAGGGTTGCGGACTTATATTCCAAGAGTGGGCGGAGCCTATTATGAAAAAATGTCCTGTCTAGACTTAGGAGAATGGGCTCTAAACCCAGAGTAATGGCTGCCATGGAGTAGTGCAGAAGAAACATAATTCTCAGCGCAGTGCTGTTTTGACATCTAGAAATGTGCCAGTGACACTGGACAAAACAGAAGGACCAACCAGTAGCTTATCCTACCTAGGTGTAGAAATCGACACAGTTGCTGGCTGTTGTAGACTACCACAGGTTAGCAAGCTTTCAGGCCATGCTGGCAAAGTGCTTGTTATCAAAGTATGCATTGCTAAGACATGTACAGTCCCTACTAGGTCTCCTTAATTTTGTGTGCAGGGTTCTCCTCAAGGCCAGGGTGCTCTGCCGCTGGCTAGAGAGGGCAACCATGGGGGCAAAGCTTCTGCATCACCAAATAGACCTGTACAATGAGATTCGGGTAGACCTTAAAATGTGGCATTTTTGCACAAGATTTTGATGGGATTCGAATATGGAAAAAATAGAACTTTACAAGCCCCAAATTGCAGCTACTGTAAAAATCAATTCAGCTGGGAGCACAGAATTCAGAGCTGTCTTCATAATGTGATAGTGAGTGGCACCTTGGCCACAGGAATTAATCAGGCCAGCAGGATTGACCAGGAATCTACTGGTGCTAGAGCTTTTCCAAAAACTGGTTGTAGTAGAGCTATAGTATAGGCAAAATTAAATGAAAAGTTAAGAAGAATGTCACCAAGGGCTACTTACTTCATGGGCACTGAAGAGTTGAAGAGGAGCAAAATCATAAAAGAAGGTACATGAAGACCTATTGACCCTCAAATGTTAACATACTCAATAGGTGCAACTAGCAGAGTAGCTAGCAGCTCTTATTAGGTGGCCCTTTTTTGGGCTGGTTTTTCCTTTTTGTTACTTTGGTGCCTTTAGGAGAGCTGGTGGCCTCATCCAGAACATCAACAAACATCAGATTGCTGTGTGATAATTAGAGATGTGCACTGGTAAATTTTCGGGTTTTGTGTTTTGGTTTTGGATTTCGGTTCTGCGGCCGTGTTTTGGATTCAGACGCGTTTTGGCAAAACCTCCCTGAAATTTTTTTGTTGGATTCGGGTGTGTTTTGGATTCAGGTGTTTTTTTTCCAAAAAACCCTCAAAAACAGCTTAAATCATAGAATTTGGGGGTAATTTTAATCCTATAGTATTATTAACCTCAGTAACCACAGAAAAGCAGTCTATTCTGAACACCTCACACCTCACAATACTATTTTTAGTCCTAAAATTTGCACCGAGGTCGCTGGATGACTAAGCAAAGCGACCCAAGAGGGCGGCACAAACACCTGGCCCATCTAGGAGTGGCACTGCAGTGTCAGACAGGATGGCACTTCAAAAAATTGGCCCCAAACAGCACATGATGCAAAGAAAAGAGAAAAAGAGGTGCACTGTGGTCGCTGGACGGCTAAGCTAAGCGACACAAACACCTCAATATCACAGGAATTATTCATTTTAATCAATGGTATTACTGGTCCAAATCACTGGAAGAAAATGACAAAATCACTAGAATTATTCGATCTAATCAATGGTATTATTGGTCCAAATCACTGGAAGAAAATGACAAAATCACTGGAATTAAATGGCAGTAATGTTGGGAATGATATCAAATTGCAGTACCACTGGACATATACGGAAGTGTCAGACAGGATGGCACTTAAAAAAATTGGCCCCAAACAGCACATGATGCAAAGAAAAGAGAAAAAGAGGTGCACTGTGGTCGCTGGACAGCTAAGCTAAGCGACACAAACTCCTCAATATCACAGGAATTATTTGTTCTAATCAATGGTATTATTGGTCCAAATCACTGGAAGAAAATGACAAAATCACTGGAATTATTCGTTGTAATCAATGGTATTATTGGTCCAAATCACTGGAAGAAAATGACAAAATCACTGGAATTATTTGTTGTAATCAATGGTATTATTGGTCCAAATCAGTGGAAGAAAATGACAAAATCACTGGAATTATTCATAAACATTTGTAGAAAGTCGCTGCTTTCTGATTACAGAAATGCTCAGATATTCTTGCGAATCCACAATCCCTTCCCAGAGGAAAAAGAAATTGAGAAACCGTTGTTTTAGAACGTTTGTTCTCTTTCCCTTACAAAGGAAACAAACCACTTTCCAAGAAGACTGACGTTTTTGGGATTATGGAGGCATAATGTTTTTGAATATAAATCCTAAAGCAGGTGGTGTATTAGAGCAAAAGAGTGCAAGAGACCAGCCATGCAGTTTCTGAAATATTATGACAAAATGTTACTGTATTTCATAAGCACTCATTCCTAACTCTGCTAAGTACTGTTTGGTATACTCTATCTGGCTTCCATGAGGTAGTTGTCCATTATTTCAGCTTCCATTGACCTTTTTGAAAGCGATAGAAGTTATCGACACTTTTTTAACATTTTTATTTTCCCCTATTTTTAATTTTCTCCTGCATAGCCCAGTAAAATGTTGCAATGTTAAGTATTGACTTGTGCCTTCTGGGGGTCCACTTCTTCACCAAACCCAGCCAAATCTAATCCTAACCCTCTGTTCCACGTTCTCTATGTACCCCATCTGTGTCACCCATGTCTGTCTACCCCTCCCCTTTAGATTGTAAGCTCTCAGGGCCCTCTTCCCTCATGTGCTTATCCTTTGTCTTACTTTAATAATCTTCAATTGTACCACATCCAGCAATCTTCTGCCACCTGATACTTATTCCAGTGTCATCTGCTGATGTAACTATGTGTATTTACCCTGTATTTGTCCTATACTGTCATCAACTGTAAATTGCTGTTTTCCTGTTGGATTATTTATGTACTCTGTAATTGGGTGCTGCAGAACCCTTGTGGCGCCATATAAATAAAGGATAATAATAATTATAATAATATAGGGTGTATAATCCCCAGGTGTATCTCACACATCACACAGTACAGTATGTAGGGTGTATAATCCCCAGGTTTATCTCACACATCGCTCAGTACAGATTACAGGATGTATAATCACCAGGTGTATAACACACATTGCACAGTACAGTATACATACTGGTCACAACAATGCAGCAGATATTGAGCACTGATCAGGATACTGGAAGTGACACAAAGCTGCAAGATACAGCAATGGCCTACTGTACTGTACTATATATGTATACTGCTGGTCACCAAAATGCTGCACTGTCCTACTATATACTGCTCACAATAATGCAGCATAGATATGGAATGGATACTTGCAGTCACACAGAGCTGCAAGATACAGCAATGGCCCACTGTACACAACTATATATTGTTGGGTCACCAAAATGCTGCACTGTAATACTACATATACTGCTCACAAAAATGCAGCACAGATATGGAATGGATACTTGCAGTGACACAGAGCTGCAAGATACAGCAATGGCCTACTGTACACAACTATATACTGTTGGGTCACCAAAATGCTGCAATGTAACACTATATATACTGTTCACAAAAATGCAGCACATATATGGAATGGATACTTGCAGTGACACAGAGCTGCAAGATACAGCAATGGCCTACTGTATTGTACTACTATAAGTATAATTATATACTGGTGGTCCCCAGTCCCCACAATAAAGCACACTGAGCACAGATTTTTGCCGCATACTGAGCACAGATATGGAGCGTTTTCAGGCAGAGAACGTAGATATTTTCATCACACTGAGCACATATATTTGCAGCATACTGAGCACAGATAGTTGCAGCACACTGAGCACAGATTACGGAGCTTTTCAGGGAGAGAACGCAGCACGTCCTCTCTGTTCAATCTCCAATGCACGAGTGAAAATGGCGGCGTCGCGTGGCTTTTTATATAGAATACGAATCTCGCTAGAATCTGACAGCGGGATGATGACGTTCGGCCGCGTTCGGGTTAACCGAGCAAGGCGAGAGGCGAGAAGATCCGAGGCTGCCTCGGAACCGTGTAAAATGGGTGAAGTTCGGGGGGTTTAGATCTCAGAGAACCGAAACCGCTCATCTCTAGTGATAATGTGATGATCAGGGAGTTGGGAGTGATATACAAACTTCACAGGTCCAAAACATGAGTCAGTGGATTTCACTGTCACCCCACAAGAATGAAGAGATATGGTGTCCAAATTTCATATCTTTAGAGCATTCACATGAGTTTACCTGGTTATCGCATGACAACAGTGCACCTCTGATTAAATTTCAGTTTCTATGATTGTTCAAGAAACGCATCTCTGACGTAGGGCTAGATGTCAAGAACTTTGATTCAAACTCATTCAGAATTGGAGCAGCAACTACTGCTGCCACCTCTGTGGTTACCATTTGCAACTTAAAGATGTTGGGAATGTGGCAAAGTAACAGCTACAAGTGTTACATTAGACCAGGGAAATGTGTGCTCACACAGATCACGATTTCAGATGAATGGAGGTGATCTGCCTCTGAAAGGGACTTTTCCTTAAATGTTACTATAAATTTCTAATCCTCACAATTGATATAGACATGTTTTTTTTCACCCCCTACATGGGATCTATACTGCATGTGAGCACACATTAGCGGAGTTTAGTTAGGGATGATGGGTTTTTTAGGTTATAATTATGTTGCTGACATCTTCCTCCTATTTCAGATGTGGGCTGCAGGCCAGCAGATATTTGTGTCGTTGGCTATTTATTTATATTTTGTACTTAGATATATGTTAGGGAGTACAGTTTAATTTATGCTAGGGACAGACAGGCACATAAATATGGTAGCTAGGACAGAGAGGTATGAAGTAGGTACAGTTAAGGACAGCATGGACTAGAGCAGATAAGATTTATAGGTACCTGAGTAGAATTGTAATATATTTAGGAGGAAACAATTTAAGGAGAATGAACATCAGGAGTCTGGTTAAGGCAATGAAGGCAGATTCAAGTGAGGTACATGCATGTTGGCTGAACACATACCTTGTTTGGTCGAGCATAGTTCAGAGAATTCACTGAAAAGTTGTGTCAGGACCAGCGATGCCTAAAACAGATAAAAAGATCAATAACATAATAAAGAAATTCATATGTAGCCTGGGGGGAATTTGGTTTGCTACCCCCACTTAGACCCTTGAATAGAGACACTGCAAAGAGCAGATGGGATCCCTCTGTTATGGCTTGGATCATAGAAGATATACTAGCTGACATAAGAGCTTAGGCTGTGGATGGGGGTGGGCTAGGTACTGGGAGGATCTTAGCCTTGATGGGAAAGGCAGTTGCAAACTAATACATGATCAAGGTACAAAGCTAACCATGTGATGGGAAGATAATATGCCCTCTGGGGTTGTAACGTGATTTGGCACACTTACTGAATTGACCTTCCCAATGACAGACAGAGGACACCTATGTTAGTATATGACACCTCTTCCGATGTATGCAGCAGTGCTGCTGGTAATGTCATGACCCCCAAAGAAAATAATGAATTGTGAAGGCACCTCCCAAGCTGAATGACAGCTTGGCATTGACCCAATCTTGGGGAGGCGTTTTGACTTCACATCCAGTGGGATTGGAAGAAACCAGTCCGTTGAGTTAGATGGGTACATCGGTACCCACCAGAGGATAGGGAGGGTAGGACTACCCACTCTGATAATCAAATGTGAATAGTATGTTCACAATTGCTTTTTCTGGGCAGTACTTTATGAGAGTGATAAATAAAAGTTATACCTTCTTTCCATCAGTTATTGCTTGTACTATCTTTATTTATTGGAGATAAGAGGTTGATATCTGTAAGTGCATTATGCAGGTTGACTATCCCATATTCAAAATGCTTGGGACCAGAAGAATTTTGGATATCGAATGTTTCCGTATTTTGGAATAATTGCATACCCTAATAAGATATCATTGCGGTGGGACACAAGTCTAAACACAGAATGCATTTATGTTTCATATACTGTACACCTTATAGACACAGACTGAAGGTAATTTTAGCCAATATTTTTAATAACTTTGTGCAATAAGCAAAGTTTGTGTACATTAAGTCATCAGTAAACAAAGGTTTCACTATCTCAGTCACACTCAAAAAATGCCATATTTTGGAATATTTCGTATTTTGGAATATTTGGATATGGGATACTCAACCTGTAAGGGTTTAGTGAATTGTATAGACACTAAAGAGGCAATTGTATTTCAGTGACTGAAAGAACTGGCAGTGTGTCAATCAAAGTTGAGGATTCAGACAAGGTTGGAATGGGTATCCAATAACAGCAACCTAAATATATCTGTAAATAAGTAACTGTAAGAGCTAACTTTAAAATAGTTCATGCTATTGAGCACCTAGATTGGGACTCGATAAACTCGTTCTTACCTACATAGATGTAAAATACAATAAAGCACATAAATGTCAAATATATGTGCATGTCCTTAAATGGTCATATAGGTACAATTCTCACAGTAATGTTGTAATAAAAATTCCTGTGGCCTTATGTACTCCAGTGTTTCGTTTATCAGACTGTACTTGCAGGTATTGCACCAGCGAGCAGTGACAAAACTAGTGAGTGATGGGCCCAGGTGCAAAAATATTCTTTGGGCCCCCCAAATCCAAAGACCCACCCTTCCTCACACATAAGAAAAACAAAATACAAGTAGCAACTTGTGCACAACTGCATATTATGCATCATTTCATAGAGAATATTTCTTTTATTCACATCATTCACTGTCCCAGTGAACCTTGCAATCACAAAAGGGGTGAATTTTTGTTGGGACCCTATTAACATACCAGTATATATTTAGAATGTTGGCGTAAACCAGAGCAAGTATGGTGCATTGTGGAGACATGACTGCGGGTGTCAGAGAATAGGGTGCTAGGAGGGTGGCTGGGGGTGTCAGAATGGGGTGCAGAGATTTGGTGTCAGAGAAGGGGGCACTGTGAGATGGCTGTTGGTGTCAAACTATGGGATGCTGGAAAGATGGCTGGGGGTGTTAGAATGGGGTGTTTGAGAGATTGCTGGTGGTGTCAGAGAATGACTCCCAGAGGAAGGCCCCTAGTGGGCTGAAACACGTTGGAGAGACACATTGGAAACCACCTCGACAAAGTACAGGACCCGTGCACGGGAGAAAGACAGGACACTAGGCTGAGAACGCGTGATCCAGAACTCCGCTAACAAACACTACAAGGCGACACCAGAGGAAGAAGCCGGTGACGGGAGGCCATTATCGGCGGTGACAGGTGAGCAGAGTCAACTTCCCTACACGGCGGGGGAGACGGTCAGCGGTTCGTTGAGCTGCGACTGTTCTTCATCCCCCGTGCAGACATTTCTTGCCTCCACGGCTGACTGACATCTGGTGAGCGTCTGTACACTGACGCGTCACTAGAGTTCAGGGCAGGGTTGGCTTGATTAGTCCCCCGTCCAGACAGTTCGTGCTTCAGCGGCTGACTGAGATCCGGCGAACATCCGTACACCGACGCGCCACCGGAGTTCAGATCCGAGGCAGCCTGACTAGTCCCCGGGGGGGCAGTTTGACAGATCCCATCCGTACGGTGGGGAACATGGCGAGCGTCGCACACAGCCGCTGCCATGATACACTCCCTGCCAAGACAGGTCCCTGCTTACACAGCACATGATCACCCAGGGAGCGCTGGTGAACCGGCGCCCTGCAGGGGAACGGGGCTGCAATAGGGCGGACCAGTCTGGAGGGTATTGCTCCCAACACACACCCGGTCAATACCCACCGAACACCGTGAAGAACTACTCCCATAAGGTATACCTAAGTGCAAGTAGCTACTCGGACGAGCGGGTGGGTGTGGGGAGCATGTAGGGAGCAGTGCAGGAGGATGGGTGGTGTAGAAATCAGGGAGTATGTAGGGAGCAGTGTGGGAGTGTGAGTGTAGAGAGCAGGAAGGATGTAGGGAGCAGTGCAGGAGGGTGAGTGTAGAGAACATGGAGGATGTAGGGAGCAGTGCAGGAGGGAGGATGTAGGGAGCAGTGCAAGAGGGTGAGTGAAAGGAGCAGGTAGGATGTAGGGAGCAGTGCGGGAGGTAGGATGTAGGGAGGAGTGCGGGAGGGAGGCTGTAGGGAGCAGTGCGGGAGGGTGGGTGTAAGGAACAGGGAGGATGTAGGGATCAGTGCGGGAGGTAGGATGTAGGGAGCAGCATGGGAGGGTGATTGTAGAGAGCAGGGAAGATGTAGGGAGCAGTGCAGGAGGGAGGATGTAGGGAGCAGTGCGGGAGGGTGGGTGTAAGGAGCAGGGAGGATGTAGGGAGCAGTGCGGGAGGGAGGGTGTAGGGAGCAGCATGGGAGGGTGAGTGTAGATAGCAGGGAAGATGTAGGGAGCAGTGCAGGAGGGAGGATGTAGGGAGCAGTGCGGGAGGTGGGTTTATGTAGCAAAACTTACTATTATGCGGGCGTTATGAACACACACTGACCACACCAGCTGCATTTCAGCCTGTACATTATGATCAATCATTAGCTGCATCGCTCACTCCATTTTCACTAGCCCAGTTAAGTCACACAATATTTGCTTTGATGCATGTACTATGGCAATACATTCCATATAATCATGTTCACTCTTCAAACTGAGTCAGTCCTTTTGAGCAAATTAGTTTTAGCTTGAGGAAGATATTGAGATATCTTTGGTAAAGTACACGCTCTAGCAGAATGTATCTGACTTGTGCTCTGAACTGTGGTGGGCAAGCACCCTGTATGTGGCACAACTAGTGATGTGCACCGGAAATTTTTCGGGTTTTGTGTTTTGGTTTTGGATTCAGATCCGCGGCCGTGTTTTGGATTCGGACGCGTTTTGGCAAAACCTCCTTGAAATTTTTTTGTCGGATTCGGGTGTGTTTTGGATTCGTTTTTTTTTTTTTTGACAAAAAACCCTCAAAAACAGCTTAAATCATAGAATTTGGGGGTAATTTTGATCCCATAGTATTATTAACCTCAATAACCATAATTTCAACTCATTTCCAGTCTATTCTGAACACCTCACACCTCACAATATTATTTTTAGTCCTAAAATTTGTTGCACCGAGGTCGCTGGATGACTAAGCTAAGCGACCCAAGTGGCCGACACAAACACCTGGCCCATCTAGGAGTGGCACTGCAGTTTCAGACAGGATGGCCGATTTCAAAAATAGTCCACAAACAGCACATGATGAAAAGAAAAAAAGAGGTGCACCAAGGTCGCTGGATGACTAAGCTAAGCGATCCAAGTGGTCGACACAAACACCTGGCCCATCTAGGAGTGGCACTGCAGTGTCAGACAGGATGGCACTTCAAAAAATTGTCCCCAAACAGCACATGATTCAAAGAAAAAAAGAGGTGCACCAAGGTCACTGGATGACCAAGCTAAGCCACCCAAGTGGCCGACACAAACACCTGGCCCATCTAGGAGTGGCACTGCAGTGTCAGACAGGATGGCCAATTTAAAAAATAGTCCCCAAACAGCACATGATGCAAAGAAAAAAAGAGGTGCACCAAGGTCGCTGGATGGCTAAGCTAAGCGACCCAAGTGGCCGACACAAACACCTGGCCCACCTAGGAGTGGCCCTGCAGTTTTCTAGTGAGAGGATGCGTGCTTCCATCCTCATGTGAATCTGAATCACTAGCCATGAACATAGGCCAGGGCCTTAGCCGTTCCTTGCCACTCCGTGTCGTAAATGGCATATTGGCAAGTTTACGCTTCTCATCAGATGCTTTTAATTTTGATTTTTGGGTAATTTTACTAAACTTTTGTAGTATACTTGACGACACAGAGGTAGAGCAATGGACTACTGTACCGTACTGCTATATATATATATATACTGGTGGTCAGCAAAATTCTGCACTGTCCTACTATATAGTATACTGCGCAGAACTAAAATGCAGCACAGGTATGGATGCATAGTAGACTTGATGACACAGAGGTAGAGCAGTGGACTACTGTACCGTACTGCTATATATATACTGGTGGTCAGCAAAATTCTGTACTGTCCTCCTACTATATAGTTTACTGTGCACAACTAAAATGCAGCACAGGTATGGATGCATAGTATTCTTGATGACACAGAGGAAGAGCAGTGGACTACTGTACCGTACTGCTATATATATACTGGTGGTCAGCAAAATTCTGCACTGTCCTCCTACTATATATACTGCGCACAACTAAAATGCAGCACAGGTATGGATGGATAGTGTACTTGACGACACAGAGGTAGGTACCGCAGTGGACTACTGTACCGTACTGCTATATATATACTGGTGGTCATCAAAATTCTGCACTGTCCTCCTAGTATATATACTGTGCACAACTAAAATGTAGCACAGGTATGGATGGATAGTATACTTGACGACACAGAGGTAGGTAAAGCAGTGGACTACTGTACCGTACTGCTATATATATACTGGTGGTCAGCAAAATTCTGCACTGTCCTCCTACTATATAATACTGCGCACAACTGAAATGCAGCACAGGCATGGATGGATAGTATACTTGACGACACAGAGGTCTGTAGAGCAGTGGACTACTGTACCGTACTGCTATATATATACTGGTGGTCAGCAAAATTCTGCACTGTCCTCCTACTATATATACTGCGCACAACTAAAATGCAGCACAGGTATGAATGGATAGTGTACTTGATGACATAGAGGTAGGTAGAGCAGTGGGCTACTGTACCGTACTGCTATATATATACTGGTGGTCAGCAAAATTCTGCACTGTCCTCCTACTATATAATACTGTGCACAACTAAAAGGCAGCACAGGTATGGATGGATAGTGTACTTGACGACACAGAGGTAGGTAGAGCAGTGGACTACTGTACTGTACTGCTATATATATACTGGTGGTCAGCAAAATTCTGCACTGTCCTCCTACTATATATACTGCGCACAACTAAAATGCAGCACAGGTATGGATGGATAGAATACTTGATGACACAGAGGTAGGTGGAGCAGTGGACTACTGTACCATACTGCTATATAATACTGGTGGTCAGCAAAATTCTGCACTGTCCTCATACTATATACTACAATGCAGCACAGATATGGAGCGTTTTTCAGGCAGAGAACGTAGATATTTTCAGCACACTGAGCACAGATATTTGCAAGCACACTGAGCACAGATATTTGCAGCACACTGAACACAGAAACTGAGAGAACGCTGCACGTCCTCTCCCTATCATCTCCAATGCACGAGTGAAAATTGCGGCGATGCGCGGCTCCTTATATATAAATACGAATCTCGCGAGAATCCAACAGCGGGATGATGACGTTCGGGCGCGCTCGGTTTAACCGAGCAAGGCGGGAAGATCCGAGTCTGCCGCGGAACCGTGTAAAATGGGTGAAGTTCAGGGGGGTTCGGATCTCGGAACCGAACCAACTCCTCACTAGGCACAACCAACACAGTCAGATTACCTGTATCTCTGCCACATGCCATAATATAACTGCCAGTCCAAATGTGATAACCCAGAGGCGGGCGGCATGAACACACACACTCACCGCACCGGCGGCATTTCAAATGTAGAACTGGCCGCCAGCCAGTCAGAACGCGCAGTCCAGCAGCCAATCAGGAGCCGCTGCTGTGGGCGCTTCCCTGATTGGCTGCCGGTCTGCCAGCTCTGATTGGCTGGCGGCTGGCGCTACATTTGAAAAGCCGCCGGCGCGGTGAGTGTGTGTGTTCATGCCGCACCTCAGCTTTAACACCTGCCCGCTGCCACCCGGGACATACAGCCAGGCAGCGCTGTGCTATAGTGCTCAGCTCTGCCCGGCAAAAGTGCACATGCGCAGTGTAATCCCGTGAATTCCAGGATTGGAGGCTCCAATCCCGGGATTCAAATACTGGCATTTTTGGGTTAGAATCCCGGGATCCCACCGATCCTGATCCCGGGATTGGCCTCATTAATACCCCTTTCAGACTGACAGAGCTGGGTCACACCCGGGAATGTTTTCCTGGATGCATCCCGGGACACAACCCGGGAATGTCCCCTTTCACACTGCACTTAGACCTGGGATCGACCCAGGACATCCCCGTTTACACTGATCCCAGGAAATCCCTGCAAATGCATATGTATGTCATTAGAAATTAAAATTTTTCTGGCTCACATAGATGAGGTCACAATAGGCAAGCAAAGGGAGGGGTGGGGCCTGCTCACAGCATTGCTGCAGTCATGGCCAACAGAGTATCAGTGTGTATGCCGGAGCTCATGATTCTTTGTGCTTTACAGCAGTTTCATGCAGCCAGTGAGAGCATGATACAGCTTGTCACACTGTGCTGTATACTGCACATGTATTTTATGAGGAGGAGGAGGGTGCAATTTATGGTGGAGAGGGCTACTAGTCACCGCCAATATTTGTGCAGGAGGAGAGGCCTCATATCATCCAGAATAAGTACCATCTTGAGACTGAACATGGGGACCAACCGATCATTGTGGTCCAGAGATCGCCAGCACGGAAAAGCCTTTATGAGGACCGTGGAAGCTTACCAGGATGATGAGTGGATGGCTAACTTCTGTATGTCTCATGCAATCTTTGATTACATCCTGGGCTTACTTACCCCAGCACTTGACGTTTGCAAACTGTATGTAACTAAAACCTCTGGATTTCTATTATATATATATATACAGTACTTAGATCGGCACTCCGATGAATAAAGTAATCAGCTGGTGCCCTCACATATACCTCCGTATATATACATACAATTGCTGTGGTGCGGCACTCGGTTTGGAAAGAATGATCAGTAGACTGGCGTATATAACAACGTTTCAGTGCTCCATTTATTGCACTATTATCAGGTTAAAGGATAACATATATATATATATATATATATATATATATATACTGTATATATAGTATTTTATGTCTTGGTACAGGTACAGCTCTGTGTGCTGGGGGACACCAGGTGTTTATCCTCAATGTATTTCTAGCTCAGACTACTCCCTCCCTTCCATGCACCTGAGCTGTATTTCCTAATTGATTTGAGCAACTTACATTTTGTTCTTTTAGTATGAGGGGCATGGATGGGACCAGTGTTTGAAGGGTATGCTGACCTCTGTAGTGCCAATTGGAGATCCCGGGGGTATCTTCAGGTGAGTTAGCTCTCAATTCGGATACATTTGCTCAGATGCCATTGCCATTATCATGTGGCATTTTGTTATATTACCCAGAAGGGTTGTTATTATTATTATTATTATTAGTACCTGGGGCAGGTCTGGGGTACGGTTCCCCCTGGATTGGTGGGGCTGGGCTGCTTTGGGGTAGCACACTGCAAGATCTTATTTAGCACCCCCTTAACACATTTATTAATCCTTCTGGTCTTTTAATTACACTTTCACTAGTATATTAATTTTTGTATAACGATTTTGTTTTCCTTTATTAACACATACTAACACTGTACCTTCTCGCGTTGTGCTGCCCTGGGGTTAGCTGGCCTTTGCTGGTTTGTGGGGTTCTACACCCCAGGCCCAGACCTAGAGTTAGGGACCACCAGCATCAGAGGATCCTTGTCGGGCCCTGGTGGCTTATCATACGTTTGCAAACTGTATGTAACTAACACCTCTGGATTTCTATTATATGTATATATATATATATATATATATATTAGTAATGAATATATATATATATATATATATATATTCTTTCATGTCTTGGTACAGGTACAGCTCCACTGGCGTTTCTATAATGGGTGCAGTGTGTGCGGTGCACATGGGCCCCTGAGTCCAGAGGGGGCCCCCACCGCACACACTGCACCCATTTGTAAAATACTTACCCCTCCGAAGTCCAGCGCCGGAATCCACAGCGTCGCTAGAACACAGTGCAAATGGCCCATCGGCCATTTTCACAGCATTCTGCGCATGTGCAGTAGAGAGATCTCAGGGAAAATGGCCTCCGTGCCATTTTCCCGGAGATCTGCACATGCGCAGTAGAGTGTGAGCCCTCTAGTTCTCAGACTCTACGGCGCTCCGAGCAGAGAAGAGGGGGTCCGACGGAAGAGGCTGAACACGGGCCTCCTCTTCTCTTAAAACGCCCCTGTACAGCTCGGTGTGCTGGGGGACACCAGGGGTTTATCCCCAATGTATTTCTAGCTCAGACTACTCCCTCCCTTTCATGCACCTGAGCTGTATTTCCTAATTGATTTGAGCAACTTACATTTTGTTCTGTTAACCTTTGATTACATCATGGGCTTACTTACCCCAGCAATTGACATGCAGACCACCAGGCTTAGGAGACCCATCAAGGCAAGCAGGAGGCTAACCATTGCATTGTGGTTGTATGCTACCCCGGGAGAGTACCGCACAATCTCATGTTTGTTCAGTGTTGGGATCTCCACAGTCTGTGTCATAGTCCGCCAGGTGACTCAGGCAATGGTGTCTACCTTATACAAGCGCTTAATATCTTTACCACAAGGACAGCGCTTACAGGATACCATAAAAGGATTTGTGAAGCAAGGCTATCCGCAGTGTGCAGGAGCGATTGATGGGACACACATCCCCATTATTGCCCCACGTGACAACCCTGCAGACTATTTTAACAGGAAAAGCTGGCACTCAATCATATTACAGGCTTTTGTGAACCACAAATATTTGTAAGTGGTTTTTTTTGGGGTGCTGGGATGAGTTGCATGTGTGTGTTTTATAGTGTAACTTTTTAAAATGTAAATATATTTCAGTTTCCTAGATGTGTTTATTGGCTGGCCAGGATGATCTCATGACTCCCGAGTTCTTGCCAATTCAGATCTTTTCAACATTGTAGAGGAGAAGCAGGATGGCTGGCTGTACCCCAAAGAGGTAAACATTTTTTAAATGATCTCCTGTGTGCTGTATTTTAGCTGTAATGGTTGCATATAATTGCCTAAATCATTTTTTATCCCCATCTTATTATAGTTTTGACTGACTCTTCTGCAATATATTATTTTCCCCATTTTAAAACAGTATTCTAAGAACGTGAATGGGGTAGAGATCCCCGTTCACATCATCGGGGATGCAGCAAACCCTTTACGCCACTGGATTATGAAGGGCTACACCCAACAGGTCCAGCTGAACCCTGAAAAAGAAACATATACACACCCCCTGAGTTCGGCAAGGATGGTGGTAGAGAATGCCTTTGGCATGTTAAAAGTAGTGATGAGCGCCGGAAATTTTTCGGGTTTTGTGTTTTGGTTTTGGGTTCGGTTCCGCGGCCGTGTTTTGGGTTCGACCGCGTTTTGGCAAAACCTCACCGGGTTTTTTTTGTCGGATTCGGGTGTGTTTTGGATTCGGGTGTTTTTTTCAAAAAACACTAAAAAACAGCTTAAATCATAGAATTTGGGGGTAATTTTAATCCCAAAGTATTATTAACCTCAAAAAACATAATTTCCACTCATTTTCAGCCTATTCTGAACACCTCACACCTCACAATATTATTTTTAGTCCTAAAATTTGCACCGAGGTCGCTGTGTGAGTAAGATAAGCGACCCTAGTGGCCGACACAAACACCGTGCCCATCTAGGAGTGGCACTGCAGTGTCACGCAGGATGTCCCTTCCAAAAAACCCTCCCCAAACAGCACATGACGCAAAGAAAAAAAGAGGCACAATGAGGTAGCTGACTGTGTGTGTGAGAAAGATAAGCGACCCTAGTGGCCGACACAAACACCGTGCCCATCTAGGAGTGGCACTGCAGTGTCACGCAGGATGTCCCTTCCAAAAAACCCTCCCCAAACAGCACATGACGCAAAGAAAAAAAGAGGCGCAATGAGGTAGCTGACTGTGTGAGAAAGATAAGCGACCCTAGTGGCCGACACAAACACCGGGCCCATCTAGGAGTGGCACTGCAGTGTCACGCAGGATGTCCCTTCCAAAAAACCCTCCCCAAACAGCACATGACGCAAAGAAAAAAAGAGGCGCAATGAGGTAGCTGACTGTGTGAGAAAGATAAGCGACCCTAGTGGCCGACACAAACACCGGGCCCATCTAGGAGTGGCACTGCAGTGTCACGCAGGATGTCCCTTCCAAAAAACCCTCCCCAAACAGCACATGACGCAAAGAAAAAAAGAGGCACAATGAGGTAGCTGACTGTGTGTGTGAGAAAGATAAGCGACCCTAGTGGCCGACACAAACACCGGGCCCATCTAGGAGTGGCACTGCAGTGTCACGCAGGATGTCCCTTCCAAAAAACCCTCCCCAAACAGCACATGACGCAAAGAAAAAAAGAGGCACAATGAGGTAGCTGACTGTGTGTGTGAGAAAGATAAGCGACCCTAGTGGCCGACACAAACACCGTGCCCATCTAGGAGTGGCACTGCAGTGTCACGCAGGATGTCCCTTCCAAAAAACCCTCCCCAAACAGCACATGACGCAAAGAAAAAAAGAGGCACAATGAGGTAGCTGACTGTGTGTGTGAGAAAGATAAGCGACCCTAGTGGCCGACACAAACACCGGGCCCATCTAGGAGTGGCACTGCAGTGTCACGCAGGATGTCCCTTCCAAAAAACCCTCCCCAAACAGCACATGACGCAAAGAAAAAAAGAGGCGCAATGAGGTAGCTGACTGTGTGAGAAAGATAAGCGACCCTAGTGGCCGACACAAACACCGGGCCCATCTAGGAGTGGCACTGCAGTGTCACGCAGGATGTCCCTTCCAAAAAACCCTCCCCAAACAGCACATGACGCAAAGAAAAATAAAAGAAAAAAGAGGTGCAAGATGGAATTGTCCTTGGGCCCTTCCCACCCACCCTTATGTTGTAACTATAAACAAAACAGGACATGCACACTTTAACCAACCCATCATTTCAGTGACAGGGTCTGCCACACGACTGTGACTGAAATGACGGGTTGGTTTGGACCCCCACCCAAAAAGAAGCAATTAATCTCTCCTTGCACAAACTGGCTCTACAGAGGCAAGATGTCCACCTCATCATCATCCTCCGATATATCACCGTGTACATCCCCCTCCTCACAGATTATCAATTCGTCCCCACTGGAATCCACCATGTCAGCTCCCTGTGTACTTTGTGGAGGCAATTGCTGCTGGTCAATGTCTCCGCGGAGGAATTGATTATAATTCATTTTAATGAACATCATCTTCTCCACATTTTCTGGATGTAACCTCGTACGCCGATTGCTGACAAGGTGAGCGGCGGCACTAAACACTCTTTCGGAGTACACACTTGTGGGAGGGCAACTTAGGTAGAATAAAGCCAGTTTGTCCAAGGGCCTCCAAATTGCCTCTTTTTCCTGCCAGTATAAGTACGGACTGTGTGACGTGCCTACTTGGATGCGGTCACTCATATAATCCTCCACCATTCTATCAATGGTGATAGAATCATATGCAGTGACAGTAGACGACATGTCCGTAATGGTTGTCAGGTCCTTCAGTCCGGACCAGATGTCAGCATCAGCAGTCGCTCCAGACTGCCCTGCATCACCGCCAGCGGGTGGGCTCGGAATTCTGAGCCTTTTCCTCGCACCCCCAGTTGCGGGAGAATGTGAAGGAGGAGATGTTGACAGGTCGCGTTCCGCTTGACTTGACAATTTTCTCACCAGCAGGTCTTTTAAACCCAGCAGACTTGTGTGCGCCGGAAAGAGAGATCCAAGGTAGGTTTTAAATCTAGGATCGAGCACGGTGGCCAAAATGTAGTGCTCTGATTTCAACAGATTGACCACCCGTGAATCCTTGTTAAGCGAATTAAGGGCTCCATCCACAAGTCCCACATGCCTAGCGGAATCGCTCTGTCTTAGCTCCTCCTTCAATGTCTCCAGCTTCTTCTGCAAAAGCCTGATGAGGGGAATGACCTGACTCAGGCTGGCAGTGTCTGAACTGACTTCACGTGTGGCAAGTTCAAAGGGCATCAGAACTTTGCACAACGTTGAAATCATTCTCCACTGCGCTTGAGACAGGTGCATTCCACCTCCTATATCGTGGTCAGTTGTATAGGCTTGAATGGCCTTTTGCTGCTCCTCCAACCTCTGAAGCATATAGAGGGTTGAATTCCACCTCGTTACCACCTCCTGCTTCAGATGATGGCAGGGCAGGTTCAGGCGTTTTTGGTGGTGCTCCAGTCTTCTGTACGTGCTGCCTGTACGCCGAAAGTGTCCCGCAATTTTTCTGGCCACCGCCAGCATCTCTTGCACGCCCCTGTCGTTTTTTAAAAAATTCTGCACCACCAAATTCAAGGTATGTGCAAAACATGGGACGTGCTGGAATTTGCCCAGATGTAATGCACGCACAATATTGCTGGCGTTGTCCGATGCCACAAATCCACAGGAGAGTCCAATTGGGGTAAGCCATTCCGCGATGATCTTCCTCAGTTGCCGTAAGAGGTTTTCAGCTGTGTGCGTATTCTGGAAACCGGTGATACAAAGCGTAGCCTGCCTAGGAACGAGTTGGCGTTTGCGAGATGCTGCTACTGGTGCCGCCGCTGCTGTTCTTGCGGCGGGAGTCCATACATCTACCCAGTGGGCTGTCACAGTCATATAGTCCTGACCCTGCCCTGCTCCACTTGTCCACATGTCCGTGGTTAAGTGGACATTGGGTACAGCTGCATTTTTTAGGACACTGGTGACTCTTTTTCTGAGGTCTGTGTACATTTTCGGTATCGCAACCCTAGAGAAATGGAACCTAGATGGTATTTGGTACCGGGGACACAGTACCTCCAACAAGTCTCTAGTTGGCTCTGCAGTAATGATGGATACCGGAACCACGTTTCTCACCACCCAGGATGTCAAGGCCTCAGTTATCCGCTTTGCAGTAGGATGACTGCTGTGATATTTAATCTTCCTCGCAAATGACTGTTGGACAGTCAATTGCTTGGTGGAAGTAGTAAAAGTGGTCTTACGACTTCCCCTCTGGGATGACCATCGACTCCCAGCAGCAACAACAGCAGCGCCAGCAGCAGTAGGCGTTACACGCAAGGATGCATCGGAGGAATCCCAGGCAGGAGAGGACTCGTCAGAATTGCCAGTGACATGGCCTGCAGGACTATTGGCATTCCTGGGGAAGGAGGAAATTGACACTGAGGGAGTTGGTGGGGTGGTTTGCGTGAGCTTGGTTACAAGAGGAAGGGATTTACTGGTCAGTGGAGTGCTTCCGCTGTCACCCAAAGTTTTTGAACTTGTCACTGACTTATTATGAATGCGCTGCAGGTGACGTATAAGGGAGGATGTTCCGAGGTGGTTAACGTCCTTACCCCTACTTATTACAGCTTGACAAAGGGAGCACACGGCTTGACACCTGTTGTCCGCATTTCTGGTGAAATACCTCCACACCGAAGAGCTGATTTTTTTGGTATTTTCTCCTGGCATGTCAACGGCCATATTCCTCCCACGGACAACAGGTGTCTCCCCGGGTGCCTGACTTAAACAAACCACCTCACCATCAGAATCCTCCTGGTCAATTTCCTCCCCAGCGCCAGCAACACCCATATCCTCCGCATCCTGGTGGACTTCAACACTGACATCTTCAATCTCACTATCAGGAACTGGACTGCGGGTGCTCCTTCCAGCACTTGCAGGGGGCGTGCAAATGGTGGAAGGCGCATGCTCTTCACATCCAGTGTTGGGAAGGTCAGGCATCGCAACCGACACAATTGGACTCTCCTTGTGGATTTGGGATTTCGAAGAACGCACAGTTCTTTGCTGTGCTTTTGCCAGCTTGAGTCGTTTCATTTTTCTAGCGAGAGGCTGAGTGCTTCCATCCTCATGTGAAGCTGAACCACTAGCCATGAACATAGGCCAGGGCCTCAGCCGTTCCTTGCCACTCCGTGTGGTAAATGGCATATTGGCAAGTTTACGCTTCTCCTCCGACAATTTTATTTTAGGTTTTGGAGTCTTTTTTTTCTGATATTTGGTGTTTTGAATTTGACATGCTCTGTACTATGACATTGGGCATCGGCCTTGGCAGACGACGTTGCTGGCATTTCATCGTCTCGGCCATGACTAGTGGCAGCAGCTTCAGCACGAGGTGGAAGTGGATCTTGATCTTTCCCTAATTTTGGAACCTCAACTTTTTTGTTCTCCATATTTTATAGGCAGAACTAAAAGGCACCTCAGGTAAACAATGGAGATGGATGGATTGGATACTAGTATACTATATATACAATTATGGACGGACTGCCACGGTTAGGTGGTATAAAAAAACCACGGTATAAAAAAACCACGGCATAAAAAAACCACGGTATAAAAAAACCACGGTATAAAAACCACGGTATAAAAAAACCACGGTATAAAAAAACCACGGTATAAAAAAACCACGGTATAAAAAAACCACGGTATAAAAAAACCACGGTATAAAAAAACCACGGTATAAAAAAACCGCACTGTACACTGGTTGATAAAGAGATAGTAGTATACTCGTAACAATTAGGATGACACTATGACGGTATAAAGAATGAAAAAAAAACCACGGTTAGGTGGTAGGTATATAATAATAAATAATACAATTCTGGTCGGACGGACTGCCTGCCGTGTGCCGACACAGAGGTAGCCACAGCCGTGAACTACCGCACTGTACACTGGTTGATAAAGAGATAGTAGTATACTCGTAACAATTAGGATGACACTATGACGGTATAAAGAATGAAAAAAAAACCACGGTTAGGTGGTAGGTATATAATAATAAATAATACAATTCTGGTCGGACGGACTGCCTGCCGTGTGCCGACACAGAGGTAGCCACAGCCGTGAACTACCGCACTGTACACTGGTTGATAAAGAGATAGTAGTATACTCGTAACAATTAGGATGACACTATGACGGTATAAAGAATGAAAAAAAAACCACGGTTAGGTGGTAGGTATATAATAATAAATAATACAATTCTGGTCGGACGGACTGCCTGCCGTGTGCCGACACAGAGGTAGCCACAGCCGTGAACTACCGCACTGTACACTGGTTGATAAAGAGATAGTAGTATACTCGTAACAATTAGGATGACACTATGACGGTATAAAGAATGAAAAAAAAACCACGGTTAGGTGGTAGGTATATAATAATAAATAATACAATTCTGGTCGGACGGACTGCCTGCCGTGTGCCGACACAGAGGTAGCCACAGCCGTGAACTACCGCACTGTACACTGGTTGATAAAGAGATAGTAGTATACTCGTAACAATTAGGATGACACTATGACGGTATAAAGAATGAAAAAAAAACCACGGTTAGGTGGTAGGTATATAATAATAAATAATACAATTCTGGTCGGACGGACTGCCTGCCGTGTGCCGACACAGAGGTAGCCACAGCCGTGAACTACCGCACTGTACACTGGTTGATAAAGAGATAGTAGTATACTCGTAACAATTAGGATGACACTATGACGGTATAAAGAATGAAAAAAAAACCACGGTTAGGTGGTAGGTATATAATAATAAATAATACAATTCTGGTCGGACGGACTGCCTGCCGTGTGCCGACACAGAGGTAGCCACAGCTGTGAACTACCGCACTGTACACTGGTTGATAAAGAGATAGTAGTATACTCGTAACAATTAGGATGACACTATGACGGTATAAAGAATGAAAAAAAAACCACGGTTAGGTGGTAGGTATATAATAATAAATAATACAATTCTGGTCGGACGGACTGCCTGCCGTGTGCCGACACAGAGGTAGCCACAGCCGTGAACTACCGCACTGTACACTGGTTGATAAAGAGATAGTAGTATACTCGTAACAATTAGGATGACACTATGACGGTATAAAGAATGAAAAAAAAACCACGGTTAGGTGGTAGGTATATAATAATAAATAATACAATTCTGGTCGGACGGACTGCCTGCCGTGTGCCGACACAGAGGTAGCCACAGCCGTGAACTACCGCACTGTACACTGGTTGATAAAGAGATAGTAGTATACTCGTAACAATTAGGATGACACTATGACGGTATAAAGAATGAAAAAAAAACCACGGTTAGGTGGTAGGTATATAATAATAAATAATACAATTCTGGTCGGACGGACTGCCTGCCGTGTGCCGACACAGAGGTAGCCACAGCCGTGAACTACCGCACTGTACACTGGTTGATAAAGAGATAGTAGTATACTCGTAACAATTAGGATGACACTATGACGGTATAAAGAATGAAAAAAAAACCACGGTTAGGTGGTAGGTATATAATAATAAATAATACAATTCTGGTCGGACGGACTGCCTGCCGTGTGCCGACACAGAGGTAGCCACAGCCGTGAACTACCGCACTGTACTGTGTCTGCTGCTAATATAGACTGGTTGATATTTAAAGAGATATTAGTAGTATACAACAATACTATACTGGTGGTCAGGCACTGGTCACCACTCCTGCAGCAAAAGTGTGCACTGTTAATTAATATAATTGTACTCCTGGCTCCTGCTAACAACCTGCAGTGCTCCCCAGTCTCCCCCACAATTAATTATAAGCTTTTAATTTATACATTGATGACTGTGCAGCACACTGGGCTGAGCTGAGTGCACACAGACTGAGTCACACTGTGTGACTGACTGTGCTGTGTATCGTTTTTTTTTTCAGGCAGAGAACGGATATAGCAGAGAGAAGTGAACGGATATATTATATTAAATAAAAGTTAACTAGCAACTGCACTGGTCACTGACTGTGGTAAACTAACTCTGTCTGCGACTCTGCACAATCTCTCTCTATCTAATCTATCTATCTCTATTCTAATGGAGAGGACGCCAGACACGTCCTCTCCCTATCAATCTCAATGCACGAGTGAAAATGGCGGCGACGCGCGGCTCCTTATATAGAATCCGAGTCTCGCGAGAATCCGACAGCGTCATGATGACGTTCGGGCGCGCTCGGGTTAACCGAGCAAGGCGGGAAGATCCGAGTCGCTCGGACCCGTGGAAAAAAAAGTGAAGTTCGTGCGGGTTCGGATTCAAAGAAACCGAACCCGCTCATCTCTAGTTAAAAGGAAGATGGCGTTGTTTGCTGAAGCGAAATTATGTTGATCTAAAGATCATGCCTAATGTAGTAGCTGCGTGCTGTATATTGCACAACATCTGCAAACTTAAAAATTTACTATTTCTACCTGAGTGGACTGTGCAGGACCCTGATGTTGGAAACCCATCTGTTGGATGTACATTTTTTAGTGCTGACACAAACTCCACAGCAGAACAAATCTGTGACACTATTACGGAAAACCTTGTAGCACTGTTACAATAGAAGTTACAACCCTTTCATCATTATTAGGAAAGTTGAGTATTAGAAAAGTAATCACAACATGTTTGGTTAATTATATTTTGTTTATTTTATTTGCCACATTTGTGCTCTAGGTGCAATTTGTAGCCAAAAATATAAACACATTAACAGCATCTGTAGATATGGTGAAACAATAGTTTCTATAAGTTCCCAAACAAGGAAAACATGGACTACTGATACCTACATTTGGGTACATAATGCATATAGTTTCACATAACTTTTGAATTCCAAAAATAAATTCACACTGGTAGGCTTTTAGATGCAATTACACCAATGTATAGCCACAGTATCCCTGCAGTATAATGCAGTATAAAATATAAAAAAAACTGTTTGTTTTGAGGTTTTCTCTATCATCCTAGTGGATGCTGGGGTTCCTGAAAGGACCATGGGGGATAGCGGCTCCGCAGGAGACAGGGCACAAAAAGTAAAGCTTTAGGATCAGGTGGTGTGCACTGGCTCCTCCCCCTATGACCCTCCTCCAAGCCTCAGTTAGATTTTTGTGCCCGGCCGAGAAGGGTGCAATCTAGGTGGCTCTCCTAAAGAGCTGCTTAGAAAAGTTTAGCTTAGGTTTTTTATTTTACAGTGAGTCCTGCTGGCAACAGGATCACTGCAACGAGGGACTTAGGGGAGAAGAAGTGAACTCACCTGCGTGCAGGATGGATTGGCTTCTTTGGCTACTGGACATTAGCTCCAGAGGGACGATCACAGGTACAGCCTGGATGGTCACCGGAGCCTCGCCGCCGGCCCCCTTGCAGATGCTGAAACAAGAAGAAGGTCCAGAATCGGCGGCATGAAGACTCCTCAGTCTTCTTAAGGTAGCGCACAGCACTGCAGCTGTGCGCCATTTCCTCTCAGCACACTTCACACGGCAGTCACTGAGGGTGCAGGGCGCTGGGAGGGGGGCGCCCTGGGAGGCAATGAAAACCTATTTTTGGCTAAAAATACCTCACATATAGCCTCCGGGGGCTATATGGAGATATTTAACCCCTGCCAGAATCCGTTAAGAGCGGGAGACGAGGCCGCCGAAAAAGGGGCGGGGCCTATCTCCTCAGCACACAGCGCCATTTTCCCTCACAGAAAGGCTGGAGGGAAGGCTCCCAGGCTCTCCCCTGCACTGCACTACAGAAACAGGGTTAAAACAGAGAGGGGGGGCACTTATTTGGCGATATGTATATATATATTAAAATGCTATAAGGGAAAAACACTTATATAAAGGTTGTCCCTGTATAATATAGCGTTTTTGGTGTGTGCTGGCAAACTCTCCCTCTGTCTCTCCAAAGGGCTAGTAGGTCCTGTCCTCTATCAGAGCATTCCCTGTGTGTGTGCTGTGTGTCGGTACGTGTGTGTCGACATGTATGAGGACGATGTTGGTGAGGAGGCGGAGCAATTGCCTGTAATGGTGATGTCACTCTCTAGGGAGTCGACACCGGAATGGATGGCTTATTTAGGGAATTACGTGATAATGTCAACACGCGCCAAGGTCGGTTGACGACATGAGACGGCCGACAAACAATTAGTACCGGTCCAGACGTCTCAAAAACACCGTCAGGGGTTTTAAAACGCCCGTTTACTTTAGTCGGTCGACACAGACACAGACAGGGACACTGAATCCAGTGTCGACGGTGAATAAACAAACGTATTCCTTATTAGGGCCACACGTTAAGGGCAATGAAGGAGGTGTTACATATTTCTGATACTACAAGTACCACAAAAGAGGGTATTATGTGGGATGTGAAAAAACTACCGTAGTTTTTCCTGAATCAGATAAATTAAATGAAGTGTGTGATGATGCGTGGGTTCCCCCCGATAGAAAATATGGGCGGTATACCCTTTCCCGCCAGAAGTTAGGGCGCGTTGGGAAACACCCCTTAGGGTGGATAAGGCGCTCACACGCTTATCAGAACAAGTGGCGGTACCGTCTATAGATAGGGCCGTCCTCAAGGAGCCAGCTGACAGGAGGCTGGAAAAATATCATAAAAAGTATATACACACATACTGGTGTTATACTGCGACCAGCGATCGCCTCAGCCTGGATGTGCAGAGCTGGGGTGGCTTGGTCGGATTCCCTGACTAAAAATATTGATACCCTTGACAGGGACAGTATTTATTGACTATAGAGCATTTAAAGGATGCATTTCTATATATGCGAGATGCACAGAGGGATATTTGCACTCTGGCATCAAGAGTAAGTGCGATGTCCATATCTGCCAGAAGATGTTTATGGATACGACAGTGGTCAGGTGATGCAGATTCCAAACGGCACAAAGGTGTATTGCCGTATAAAGGAAGAGGAGTTATTTGGGGTCGGTCCATCGGACCTGGTGGCCACGGCAACTGCTGGAAAATCCACCGTTTTTACCCTAAGTCACATCTCTGCAGAAAAAGACACCGTCTTTTCAGCTTCAGTCCTTTCGTCCCTATAAGAGTCATATCTGCCCAGGGATAGAGGAAAGGGAAGAAGACTGCAGCAGGCAGCCCATTCCCAGGAACAGAAGCGTTCCACCGCTTCTGACAAGCTCTCAGCATGACGCTGAGACCGTACAGGACCCCTGGATCCTACAAGTAGTATCCCAGGGGTACAGATTGGAATGTCGAGACGTTTCCCCTGCGCAGGCTCCTGAAGTCTGCTTTACCAAGGTCTCCCTCCGACAAGGAGGCAGTATGGGAAACAATTCACGAGCTGTATTCCCAGCAGGTGATAATTAAATTACCCCTCCTACAACAAGAAAAGGGGTATTATTCCACACTATATTGTGGTACTGAAGCCAGAAGGCTAGGTGAGACCTATTCTAAATCTAAAAAAATTTGAACACTTACAAAGGTTCAAATCAAGATGGAGTCACTCAGAGCAGTGATAACGAACCGGGAAGAAGGGGACTATCTGGTGTCCCGAGACATCAGGGATGCTTACCTCCATGTCCCAAATTTGCCCTTATCACTAAGGGTACCTCAGGTTCGTGGTACAGAACTGTCACTATCAGTTTCAGACGCTGCCGTTTGGATTGTCCACGGCACCCCGGGTCTTTACCAAGGTAATGGCCGAAATGATGGTTCTTCTTCGAAGAAAAGGCGTCTTAATTATCCCTTACATGGACGATCTCCTGATAAGGGCAAAGTCCAGGGAACAGTTGGAGGTCGGAGTAGCACTATCTCGGATACTGTTACAACAGCAGGGGTGGATTCTAAATATTCCAAAATCGCAGCTGATCCCGACAACAAGTCTCCTGTGCTTAGGGATGATTCTGGACACAGTCCAGAAAAAGGTGTTTCTCCCGGAAGAGAAAGCCAGGGAGTTATCCGAGCTAGTCAGGAACCTCCTAAAATCAGTGCATCATTGCACAAGGGCCATGGTAAAAAAAATGGTGACTTCCTTCGAAGCAATTCCAGTCGGCAGATTTCATGCAAGAACTTTTCAGTGGGATCTGCTGGACAAATGGTCCGGATCGCATCTTCAGATGCATCAGCGGATAACCCTATATCCAAGGACAAGGGTGTCTCTCCTGTGGTGGTTACAGAGTGCTCATCTTCTAGAGGGCCGCAGATTCGGCATTCAGTTGGATGTTGGTGACCACGGAGGCCAGCCCGAGAGGCTGGGGAGCAGTCACACAAGGAAAAAATTTCCAGGGAGTGTGATCAAGTCTGGAGACTTTTCTCCACATAAATATAGCTAAGGGTAAATTTATAATGCTCTAAGCTTAGCAAGACCTCTGCTTCAAGGTCAGCCGGTATTGATCCAGTGGGATAAAACATCACGGCAGTCGCCCACGTAAATAGACAGGGCGGCACAAGAAGCAGGAGGGCAGTGGCAAAAACTGCAAGGACTTTTCGCTGGGCGGAAAATCATGTGATAGCACTGTCAGCAGTGTTTCATTCCGGGAATGGAAACTGGGAAGCAGACTTCCTCAGTAGGCACGACCTCCACCCGGCAGAGTGGGAACTTCATGGGGAAGTTTTCCACATGATTGTAAACCGTTGGGAATTACCAAAGGTGGACATGATGGCGTCCCGTCTGAACAAAAAACGGGACAGGTATTGCGCCAGGTTAAGAGACCCTCAGGCAATAGCTGTGGACGTTCTGGTAACACCGTGAGTGTACCAGTCGGTGTATGTGTTCCATCCTCTGCTTTTCATACCTAAGGTACTGAGAATTATAAGACGTAGAGGAGTAAGAACTATACTCATGGCTCCGGATTGGCCAAGAAGGACTTGGTACCCGGAACTTCAAGAGATGCTCACAGAGGACTTATGGCCTCTGCCGCTAAGAAGGGACTTGTTTCAGCAAGTACCATGTCTGTTCCAAGACTTACCGCAGCTGCGTTTGACGGCATGGCGGTGGAACGCCGGATCCTAAGGGAAAAGGCATTCAGGAAGAGGTTATTCCTACCCTGGTTAAAGCCAGAAAGGAGGTGACCGCACAACATTATCACCACATGTGGCGAAAATATGTTGCGTGGTGTGAGGCCAGGAAGGCCCCACGAAGAAATTTCAACTCGGTCGATTCCTGCATTTCCTGCAAACAGGAGTGTCTATGGGCCTCAAATTGGGGTCCATTAAGGTTCAAATTTCGACCCTGTCGATTTTTCTTCCAGAAAGAATTGGCTTCAGTTCCTGAAGTCCAGAAGTTTGTCAAGGGAGTATTGCATATACAACCCCCTTTTGTGCCTCCAGTGGCACTGTGGGATCTCAACGTAGTTCTGGGATTCCTCAAAACACATTGGTTTAAAACCAGTCAAATCTGTGGATTTGAAGCATCTCACATGAAAAGTGAACATGCTCTTGGACCTGGCCTGGACCAGGCGAGTGTCAAATTGGTGGTTTTTTTCTCAAAAAGCCCATATCTGTTTGTCCATTCGGACAGGGCAGAGCTGCGGACTCGTCCCCAGTTCTCTCCCTAAGGTGGTGTCAGTGTTTCACCTGAACCAGCTTATTGTGGTGTCTTGCGCCTACTAGGGACTTGGAGGACTCCAAGTTGCTAGATGTGGTCAGGGCCCTGAAAATATAGGTTCCAGGACGGCTGGAGTCAGGAAAACTGACTTGCTGTTATCCTGTATGCACCCAACAAACTGGGTGCTCTTGCTTTTAAGCAGACTTTTGCTAGTTGGATGTGTAATACAATTCAGCTTGCACATTCTGTGGCAGGCCTGCCACAGCCAAAATATGTAAATGCCCATTCCACAAGGAAGGTGGGCTCATCTTGGGCGGCTGCCCGAGGGGTCTCGGCTTTACAACTTTGCCGAGCGGCTATTTAGTCAGGGGCAAACACGTTTGTAAAATCCTACAAATTTGATACCCTGGCTAAGGAGGACCTGGAGTTCTCTCATTCGGTGCTGCAGAGTCATCCGCACTCTCCCGCCCGTTTGGGAGCTTTGGTATAATCCCCATGGTCCTTTCAGGAACCCCAGCATCCACTAGGACGATAGAGAAAATAAGAATTTACTTACCGATAATTCTATTTCTCGGAGTCCGTAGTGGATGCTGGGCGCCCATCCCAAGTGCGGATTATCTGCATTACTTGTACATAGTTACAAAAATCGGGTTATTATTTGTTGTGAGCCATCTTTTCAGAGGCTCCGCTGTTATCATACTGTTAACTGGGTTCAGATCACAGGTTGTACAGTGTGATTGGTGTGGCTGGTATGAGTCTTACCCGGGATTCATAAATCCTTCCTTATTGTGTACGCTCGTCCGGGCACAGTATCCTAACTGAGGCTTGGAGGAGGGTCATAGGGGGAGGAGCCAGTGCACACCACCTGATCCTAAAGCTTTACTTTTTGTGCCCTGTCTCCTGCGGAGCCGCTATCCCCCATGGTCTTTTCAGGAACCCCAGCATCCACTACGGACTCCGAGAAATAGAATTATCGGTAAGTAAATTCTTATATTTACACACTATACAAAATAAACACAACAGCCATAAGAAACCTTCACTCGTCCCATACCACCTCCATCCCAAACAAAAATTGCAATAAAGTAAACCGTTATAATTAAACATAATGCACAAACAGTTGTGCATAAACACTTTGTTATTTACCACACTGTGTTTATTTATCAACAAGTGATAAATTTCACTGTGAGTGACAATTTTCTCCAGCCAATCAGCTCCTAACTGCCATCTGTTAGAAAAAACAACAACATCTGGGAGCTGTTTGGATGGTGCAAATTATCACTCACAGTGAAATGTATCACTTGTTGATAAATGTGCCCATATGTTCAAGTTAAATTGCGGTACACTACATTTTTTGTGTTAGATGCTGCAGTATTTGGGGCACAGTACGGGCCAGGATTAAATGTGGAAAAACCCTGCTCAGGGTATTGTGAGCTGTGGTGTTGTGTTGGGGCTTTCAAAGTATTGATCAAATGTTCTAAGAACGCCATGTTCATTTGTTGCAATTCCCTATGATGCTCATGCTGCTCTCTACTCATGCATTCCTGCATTGTTATGACTTGGGTAATAAATGGGTCTTGCATTTGGCGCTCGGCCTCTATAAACCTGGCAAGCCTTGTATCCTCCTGTGCGGACATAGCAGAGTCCATCTCTCTGAGTTGTTCAACAAGGACATTTGTCATGGCTTTAGCTACAGTACTTGCTCCGCTTTGTTCAGTTTCTTCCTTCTAGGTGGAACATTGAAAACTGTGAAGATAAGATTAAAAAAATGAGCGTACATAAAAATAGCAGCGTTAGCAAACATGTGTTTGTGGGATTAACTCACCTACATACAAGCTTAACTCTGCAACAAGTTACATTGATCTATATATAAAGCAGTGAAAACTATATCCCGTGGTTCTCAATGCAGGTATTCTAAGCATGGCAATCCTGAACATAATTCGTCATTATGGTACCCCCCGACCCTGTCACCAAGTACATATGTAAGTACTGTACATAACTCCTAAGTCTCCATGGGTGGTAGAAAACCCACAGCCTAACCCTAAGCTTCTCCCCTCCCTATCCTAACCCCCCTTCCCTTACTGCATACTCAACTTCCGTGGTCAGATGTTCAGAATCCTGACTGCCTTTATCGTCACCATAAGTGGCATTCAGTATGCCGCCTGTTGGGATCCCGGCACTCAGCATACCGACAACTATTTTCTAGTGATGAGCGGGTTCGGTTTCTCGGAATCCGAACCCGCCGAACTTCAGCTTTTTTTACACGGGGCCGAGCAGGCTCGGATCCTCCCGCCTTGCTCGGTTAACCCGAGCGCGCCCGAACGTCATCATCCCGCTGTCGGATTCTCGCGAGGCTCGGATTCTATAGCGAGACTCGGATTCTATATAAGGAGCAGCGCGTCGCCGCCATTTTCACACGTGCATTGAGATTGATAGGGAGAGGACGTGGCTGGCGTCCTCTCCGTTTATAGAGAAGATAGTAGAGAGTTAGAGACACTATTTACTAATTTTGGGGAGCATATTAGGACTGGAGTACTACTACTTGCTGATAGTGTGACCAGTGACCATTGACCACCAGTTTAATTAATCCGTTCTCTGCCTGAAAAAAAATGATACACAGTGTGACACAGTCACATACCATATCTGTGCTCAGCCTCAGTGTGCTGCATCATCATATGTAATACTGTATATCTGACTGTGCTGAGTGCTCACTGCTCACACAGCTTAATTGTGGGGGAGACTGGGGAGCAGTTAGAGCAGGAGTACATAAATAATATATTTTAAGTACAGTGCACACTTTTGCTGCCAGAGTGCCACACTGCCAGTGTGACTGACCAGTGACCACACTGACCACCAGTATATTGTGATTGTCTGCTTAGGACGGAGTACTACTTGCTGATAGTGTGACCAGTGACCAGTGACCACCACCAGTTTAATTAATCCGTTCTCTGCCTGAAAATAAAACGATACACAGTGTGACACAGTCACATACCATATCTGTGCTCAGCCCAGTGTGCTGCATCATATGTAATACTGTATATCATTATCTGACTGTGCTGAGTGCTCACTGCTCACACAGCTTAATTGTGGGGGAGGCTGGGGAGCAGTTATAGCAGGAGTACATATTTTAAGTACAGTGCACACTTTTGCTGCCAGAGTGCCACTGCCAGTGTGACTGACCAGTGACCACTGACCACCAGTATATTGTGATTGTCTGCTGACCACCAGTATATTGTGATTGTCTGCCTGAAAAAGTTAAACACTCGTCGTGTGGTGTTTTTATAAACGCATTCTGCAGACAGTGTCCAGCAGGTCCGTCATTACATAATATATACCTGTCCGGCTGCAGTACTAGTGTGATATATATATATTTTAATTTTATCTCATTATCATCCAGTCTATATTAGCAGCAGACACAGTACGGTAGTCCACGGCTGTAGCTACCTCTGTGTCGGCAGTCGCTCGTCCATCCATAATTGTATACCACCTACCCGTGGTTTTTTTTTTTTCTATCTTCTTGATACTAGTAGCTTACTTTAGGAGTCTGCAGTGCTGACAGACAGTGTCCAGCAGGTCCGTCATTACATAATATATACCTGTCCGGCTGCAGTACTAGAGTGATATATATATATATTTTAATTTTATCTCATTATCATCCAGTCTATATTAGCAGCAGACACAGTACGGTAGTCCACGGCTGTAGC
This sequence comes from Pseudophryne corroboree, assembly GCF_028390025.1. Taxonomy (NCBI): domain Eukaryota; kingdom Metazoa; phylum Chordata; class Amphibia; order Anura; family Myobatrachidae; genus Pseudophryne; species Pseudophryne corroboree. The sequence continues at coordinate 427,747,358 of NC_086448.1, forward strand.
TACCTCTGTGTCGGCAGTCGCTCGTCCATCCATAATTGTATACCACCTACCCGTGTTTTTTTTTTTCTATCTTCTTGATACTAGTAGCTTACTTTAGGAGTCTGCAGTGCTGACAGACAGTGTCCAGCAGGTCCGTCATTACATAATATATACCTGTCCGGCTGCAGTACTAGTGTGATATATATATATATTTTAATTTTATCTCATTATCATCCAGTCTATATTAGCAGCAGACACAGTACGGTAGTCCACGGCTGTAGCTACCTCTGTGTCGGCAGTCGCTCGTCCATCCATAATTGTATACCACCTACCCGTGGTTTTTTTTTTTTCTATCTTCTTGATACTAGTAGCTTACTTTAGGAGTCTGCAGTGCTGACAGACAGTGTCCAGCAGGTCCGTCATTACATAATATATACCTGTCCGGCTGCAGTACTAGTGTGATATATATATATATTTTAATTTTATCTCATTATCATCCAGTCTATATTAGCAGCAGACACAGTACAGTAGTCCACGGCTGTAGCTACCTCTGTGTCGGCAGTCGCTCGTCCATCCATAATTGTATACCACCTACCCGTGGTTTTTTTTTTTCTATCTTCTTGATACTAGTAGCTTACTTTAGGAGTCTGCAGTGCTGACAGACAGTGTCCAGCAGGTCCGTCATTACATAATATATACCTGTCCGGCTGCAGTACTAGTGTGATATATATATATATTTTAATTTTATCTCATTATCATCCCGTCTATATTAGCAGCAGACACAGTACGGTAAACCACGGCTGTAGCTACCTCTGTGTCGGCAGTCGCTCGTCATCCATAAGTATACTAGTATCCATCCATCTCCATTGTTTACCTGAGGTGCCTTTTAGTTGTGCCTATTAAAATATGGAGAACAAAAATGTTGAGGTTCCAAAAATAGGGAAAGATCAAGATCCACTTCCACCTCGTGCTGAAGCTGCTGCCACTAGTCATGGCCGAGACGATGAAATTCCATCAACGTCGTCTGCCAAGGCCGATGCCCAATGTCATAGTACAGAGCATGTAAAATCCAAAACACCAAACATCAGTAAAAAAAGGACTCAAAAATCTAAAATAAAATTGTCGGAGGAGAAGCGTAAACTTGCCAATATGCCATTTACCACACGGAGTGGCAAGGAACGGCTGAGGCCCTGGCCTATGTTCATGGCTAGTGGTTCAGCTTCACATGAGGATGGAAGCACTCAGCCTCTCGCTAGAAAAATGAAAAGACTCAAGCTGGCAAAAGCACAGCAAAGAACTGTGCGTTCTTCGAAATCCCAAATCCACAAGGAGAGTCCAATTGTGTCGGTTGCGATGCCTGACCTTCCCAACACTGGACGTGAAGAGCATGCGCCTTCCACCATTTGCACGCCCCCTGCAAGTGCTGGAAGGAGCACCCGCAGTCCAGTTCCTGATAGTCAGATTGAAGATGTCAGTGTTGAAGTACACCAGGATGAGGAGGATATGGGTGTTGCTGGCGCTGGGGAGGAAATTGACAAGGATGATTCTGATGGTGAGGTGGTTTGTTTAAGTCAGGCACCCGGGGAGACACCTGTTGTCCGTGGGAGGAATATGGCCATTGACATGCCTGGTGAAAATACCAAAAAAATCAGCTCTTCGGTGTGGAAGTATTTCAACAGAAATGCGGACAACATTTGTCAAGCCGTGTGTTGCCTTTGTCAAGCTGTAATAAGTAGGGGTAAGGACGTTAACCACCTCGGAACATCCTCCCTTATACGTCACCTGCAGCGCATTCATAATAAGTCAGTGACAAGTTCAAAAACTTTGGGTGACAGCGGAAGCAGTCCACTGACCAGTAAATCCCTTCCTCTTGTAACCAAGCTCACGCAAACCACCCCACCAACTCCCTCAGTGTCAATTTCCTCCTTCCCCAGGAATGCCAATAGTCCTGCAGGCCATGTCACTGGCAATTCTGACGAGTCCTCTCCTGCCTGGGATTCCTCCGATGCATCCTTGCGTGTAACGCCTACTGCTGCTGGCGCTGCTGTTGTTGCTGCTGGGAGTCGATGGTCATCCCAGAGGGGAAGTCGTAAGACCACTTTTACTACTTCCACCAAGCAATTGACTGTCCAACAGTCCTTTGCGAGGAAGATGAAATATCACAACAGTCATCCTGCTGCAAAGCGGATAACTGAGGCCTTGGCATCCTGGGTGGTGAGAAACGTGGTTCCGGTATCCATCATTACTGCAGAGCCAACTAGAGACTTGTTGGAGGTACTGTGTCCCCGGTACCAAATACCATCTAGGTTCCATTTCTCTAGGCAGGCGATACCGAAAATGTACACAGACCTCAGAAAAAGAGTCACCAGTGTCCTAAAAAATGCAGCTGTACCCAATGTCCACTTAACCACGGACATGTGGACAAGTGGAGCAGGGCAGGGTCAGGACTATATGACTGTGACAGCCCACTGGGTAGATGTATGGACTCCCGCCGCAAGAACAGCAGCGGCGGCACCAGTAGCAGCATCTCGCAAACGCCAACTCTTTCCTAGGCAGGCTACGCTTTGTATCACCGGTTTCCAGAATACGCACACAGCTGAAAACCTCTTACGGCAACTGAGGAAGATCATCGCGGAATGGCTTACCCCAATTGGACTCTCCTGTGGATTTGTGGCATCGGACAACGCCAGCAATATTGTGTGTGCATTAAATCTGGGCAAATTCCAGTACTTACCCAGGTTTTGCACATACCTTGAATTTGGTGGTGCAGAATTATTTAAAAAACGAGAGGGGCGTGCAAGAGATGCTGTCGGTGGCCAGAAGAATTGCGGGACACTTTCGGCGTACAGGCACCACGTACAGAAGACTGGAGCAACACCAAAAACGCCTGAACCTGCCCTGCCATCATCTGAAGCAAGAAGTGGTAACGAGGTGGAATTCAACCCTCTATATGCTTCAGAGGTTGGAGGAGCAGCAAAAGGCCATTCAAGCCTATACAACTGAGCACGATATAGGAGGTGGAATGCACCTGTCTCAAGCGCAGTGGAGAATGATTTCAACGTTGTGCAAGGTTCTGCAACCTTTTGAACTTGCCACACGTGAAGTCAGTTCAGACACTGCCAGCCTGAGTCAGGTCATTCCCCTCATCAGGCTTTTGCAGAAGAAGCTGGAGACATTGAAGGAGGAGCTAACACAGAGCGATTCCGCTAGGCATGTGGGACTTGTGGATGGAGCCCTTAATTCGCTTAACAAGGATTCACGGGTGGTCAATCTGTTGAAATCAGAGCACTACATTTTGGCCACCGTGCTCGATCCTAGATTTAAAACCTACCTTGGATCTCTCTTTCCGGCAGACACAAGTCAGCTGGGGTTCAAAGACCTGCTGGTGAGAAAATTGTCAAGTCAAGCGGAACGCGACCTGTCAACATCTCCTCCTTCACATTCTCCCGCAACTGGGGGTGCGAGGAAAAGGCTCAGAATTCCGAGCCCACCCGCTGGCGGTGATGCAGGGCAGTCTGGAGCGACTGCTGATGCTGACATCTGGTCCGGACTGAAGGACCTGCCAACGATTATGGACATGTCGTCTACTGGCACTGCATATGATTCTCTCCCCATTGAAAGAATGGTGGAGGATTATATTAGTGACCGCATCCAAGTAGGCACGTCAGACAGTCCGTACTTATACTGGCAGGAAAAAGAGGCAATTTGGAGGCCCTTGCACAAACTGGCTTTATTCTACCTAAGTTGCCCTCCCACAAGTGTGTACTCCGAAAGAGTGTTTAGTGCCGCCGCTCACCTTGTCAGCAATCGGCGTACGAGGTTACTTCCAGAAAATGTGGAGAAGATGATGTTCATTAAAATGAATTATAATCAATTCCTCCGTGGAGACATTGACCAGCAGCAATTGCCTCCACAAAGTACACAGGGAGCTGAGATGGTGGATTCCAGTGGGGACGAATTGATAATCTGTGAGGAGGGGGATGTACACGGTGATATATCGGAGGATGATGATGAGGTGGACATCTTGCCTCTGTAGAGCCAGTTTGTGCAAGGAGAGATTAATTGCTTCTTTTTTGGTGGGGGTCCAAACCAACCCGTCATTTCAGTCACAGTCGTGTGGCAGACCCTGTCACTGAAATGATGGGTTGGTTAAAGTGTGCATGTCCTGTTTATACAACATAAGGGTGGGTGGGAGGGCCCAAGGACAATTCCATCTTGCACCTCTTTTTTCTTTAATTTTTCTTTGCGTCATGTGCTGTTTGGGGAGTATTTTTTTGAAGGGCCATCCTGCGTGACACTGCAGTGCCACTCCTAGATGGGCCAGGTGTTTGTGTCGGCCACTAGGGTCGCTTAGCTTACTCACACAGCTACCTCATTGCGCCTCTTTTTTTTCTTCTTTGCGTCATGTGCTGTTTGGGGAGTGTTTTTTGAAGGGCCATCCTGCGTGACACTGCAGTGCCACTCCTAGATGGGCCAGGTGTTTGTGTCGGCCACTAGGGTCGCTTAGCTTACTCACACAGCTACCTCATTGCGCCTCTTTTTTTCTTTGCGTCATGTGCTGTTTGGGGAGTAGTTTTTTGAAGGGCCAGCCTGCGTGACACTGCAGTGCCACTCCTAGATGGGCCAGGTGTTTGTGTCGGCCACTAGGGTCGCTTAGCTTACTCACACAGCTACCTCATTGCGCCTCTTTTTTTCTTTGCGTCATGTGCTGTTTGGGGGGTGTTTTTTGGAAGGGCCATCCTGCGTGACACTGCAGTGCCACTCCTAGATGGGCCAGGTGTTTGTGTCGGCCACTTGGGTCGTTGAGCTTAGTCACACAGCTACCTCATTGCGCCTCTTTTTTTCTTTGCTTCCTGTGCTGTTTGGGGAGTGTTTTTTGGAAGGGCCATCCTGCGTGACACTGCAGTGCCACTCCTAGATGGGCCAGGTGTTTGTGTCGGCCACTTGAGTCGCTGAGCTTAGTCACACAGCTACCTCATTGCGCCTCTTTTTTTCTTTGCGTCATGTGCTGTTTGGGGAGTGTTTTTTGGAAGGGCCATCCTGCGTGACACTGCAGTACCACTCCTAGATGGGCCAGGTGTTTGTGTCGGCCACTTGGGTCGTTGAGCTTAGTCACACAGCTACCTCATTGCGCCTCTTTTTTTCTTTGCGTCATGTGCTGTTTAGGGAGTGTTTTTTGGAAGGGCCATCCTGCGTGACACTGCAGTGCCACTCCTAGATGGGCCAGGTGTTTGTGTCGGCCACTTGGGTCGTTGAGCTTAGTCACACAGCTACCTCATTGCGCCTCTTTTTTTCTTTGCGTCATGTGCTGTTTGGGGAGTGTTTTTTGGAAGGGCCATCCTGCGTGACACTGCAGTGCCACTCCTAAATGGGCCAGGTGTTTGTGTCGGCCACTTGGGTCGCTTAGCTTAGTCATCCAGCGACCTCGGTGCAAATTTTTGGACTAAAAATAATATTGTGAGGTGTGAGGTGTTCAGAATAGACTGAAAATGAGTGGAAATTATGGTTTTTGAGGTTAATAATACTTTGGGATCAAAATGACCCCCAAATTCTATGATTTAAGCTGTTTTTTAGGGTTTTTTGAAAAAAACACCCGAATCCAAAACACACCCGAATCCGACAAAAAAAATTCGGTGAGGTTTTGCCAAAACGCGTTCGAACCCAAAACACGGCCGCGGAACCGAACCCAAAACCAAAACACAAAACCCGAAAAATTTCAAGTGCACATCCCTACTATTTTCCCTCTTGGGGGTCCACGACCCCCCTGGAGGGAGAATAAATAGCGTGGCACGCATGGCAAGCGCAGCAAGTCCGCAAGGGGCTCATTTGCTCTCACCCTGTTCCCGGCACGCCGGCCACTCATACTACCCCCATCACCACATGTTGTGAATAAATTGGGGAAGTGCAGCAGTGGAGAAAACTGCCACCCACCTTTAACACTGGCTCATATTTAACCCTATACTGTGCTATGTGTGTTTAAAATTGAAAAAATATACTTACTGTTTTTCTGCAGAGCTGGGGTGATGCGACGGCACTTTGCACAGTCCCACTGTTCACTGGACTGAGCTTCCATGACCTCATCAATGGTGTCAGTTATGCTGTTATCATGGCTAGATGTATGCGTGGACAGGTGGGTGGATGTGTCATGTTCATGTTTGCTGTTCTCAGGTGTGTCCTCATTTACCAGAAGTGATGGTGGGAAGACTTCACTGGTTGTCTGTGTATCTTCAGGATCTTGACTGCCTTCTGTAGCAATGTACTGTGAACTGGAAGACAGACTCACCGGATTTCAGATAGCTGTGTGTCCAAAGACATTTGCGTAGATATCATAATATTTCCACTCGATCCGGTCAGCCCCACTCTTTTTACGATTGTTGTCATGCACCTTCAAGAACTGCATTTTCAGACTCTTCATTTTATTAACAACTTGCTGTTGTGTACGGATAATTCCTCTGGCTTCAAGCAGCTTTGCAATATTTTTATAAATAATAGCATCTTTCACTGTGCCTGTTATCTGTCTCTTTATTTCCTCCTCCCCCATATGCTGAGCAGCTCTCTGATCTCCTGATCAGTCCAGGTAGCCATATTGCCTGTCTCCTCCACTTCCAGGGCGCTTCACTGGACTGTGGATGATGACATCATCTTTTCTGAGCCCAAGAAAGCTCCAATGAGAGGCCTTTTAACAGTCCCATGTACTGAATACCGTGTAGGGCCCATTCACACTACACTGTATCCCGGGACGATCCCGGATTCAACCCAGGTCGAGACCTGGGATGAAATGCCAAGACTCACGACCCGGGATATTCTTTTAGTACCCTTTCACACTGAGCAAATTTCCAGGTTGATGCGCGTTCATGTGCAATAACCCGGGAAATATTTGTCAGTCTGAAAGGGGTATTATTAGCATGTAGTGCTATGGAGCCGGGTGACGGGGGAGGGAAGTTTCTTCACCTCCTCCTCGTCGCCGGGTATCCTGTCAGCCATATCCGCCGTTGGGCAGCTCGGCTATGGATCTGAGGTGTAGGGTGCATTAGGGCACCAGAGGTCCTTAAATCAGAAAAGGATCTATCTTAAATATATACTGTACTAACATCTAGGTTACCTCATTTACCATTCTGAGGTTTAATGTTCATCTTGATATTCTATAACCTCTTTACATATCTATCTACAACTCTTCAATAACACTTCAGTTACAAACTACTTCTAAAGTTTTTGACTATTTTGCAATCAAACACAGCTTGACTAATGGTAATGGACTACATTTAAGCTTCATATCTACTTACAGATGGTAGTTATATGCCCAGCGTTTATTCGCCATATGGCTCGAGTCACCCGCTGTGGCTGAGCCACTCTGAGAGGTGTAGCATACGTTTTCTTAAAATTTTGTATCTTATTCACATTGCAGATGCAGCAAAATGCTTTTCAAACTGTACAAGATATGCTGACCTGTGACTTCAACTTCACAGGAATTAGTTTTAGATACATACAAGGTTGCAGATGTTAACAACTCTGAATAACCCCCTGTATATGGACTAAACAGAGCTTGTAGTTGACAATGCTGTGATTGCTACATCATAGTACTTTTTATATAGATCCAGACTCATTCGCACACATATGTACAAATATCAAATTCCTCTGTGTGATGTTGATTCCATTGGCTTTATTTATGTGAATAAGATGCACATTTTGAGTGAGAAAGATGCTTGGTGCAACCATGTCGCCCAGTACCTGGCCTGCCGAAAGGGTCTGTTTGGCAAGACTGAAGCCACAGTGTATGAGGAAAGAACTGTAAATACAATATTACTTGTAAGTCATTTTTTTTAAATACATGGTTATTAATATTTAATATTTCTAATATGAGTTCCCGGGCCAATCCCCTCGTGTTTTTTATGTAAATGTTTATTTTTATATATTTTTTTATATAACTCAATATTTTACCATCTCTTTATATCATAACCGAGAACATGTTTACCATTTGCATACAGAATTTGTCTCAACAACCTGTACTACTGTACTTTTTGTTTCCACTTCACACCAGAGCCAGACTGTGTGAGCAACACAAAGCATTATAAGGGGACCCAGCTGAATACCTCCTTCCATCATGACTGCATACAGTAGGTAAAGTGCATAAAACTACATGTGTGCAGTAGCGTCTTTTACCTATGGACTGCTGGACTGCAGACCCCCCAGGTAATATCCGCCACCCACCTCACTGTCAGTGAAGCCAGATGCAGTCAGTGATACTGCACTGGCTTCACTGTGACTGGCAGTGACTTCCTATTGGAAGTCCTACCTGCCAGTCACAGACACACAAGGCAGTCCAATTGGGAGGTGTTTCCTCTCTTCGGGACTGCCAGACTAGGCTGCAATAGGCAGAGAGCTAGCTTTCTATAGGAAGCCAGCTCCCTGCCTCGTCAGCCCTAGCTGGCTTTTATGGACTGCACCCGATGCAGCCCATAGAAGCCATGGTTTTGCACATGTGCAGTACTGTCACCGCTACTGCGCATGCGCCGAGACCCGGCATCTGTGACTGCATAGCACAGGTACTGGGACCCAGGCGGCAGTGGGAACAAGGAGCGAGAGATCTGGCAGCATAGCAAGCAGCAGCCCTCCTCCACCAACAAGGTAGGAGCCATTGTTGCATGTGAGCACTATACAGCTTTTAAATGAACAAAAGTTTTGTCAGTTTTTTGTAAATTGTAATAATATCAAATTGATTGCAGTTATAAAATGGTTGTACATACAATCATAGTAAGTATTTTATTCTGTATACAATACTTGTGGACAATATAAAAATAAGACATAAAGTAAATGCAGTAAAAACAATGACTTTATCCTATATCATAAAAGACTAACGCTGCTCCTCACCTCTATGGTGCGCTGGCTGCCTCTATATGGAGGACCAATTCAAGTGTTGCTCTAATCGGCTGTGCACACACAAATACACACACACACACACACACACACACACACACACACACACACACACACACACACACACACACACACACACACACACACACACACCTCAGCATGACAGAGTCCTGGCTCCCAGCTGCTCAGTTATTTTGATGGGCTGGTAACTGGTATTTGATAAGAGGTAACATTAAGCGACAATATAAAGTTTTTTGTAGCAATTTTATTCCATTTTCAGTTTGACCATTGTTCACCTCCCACACAGTAATGTTCCGTTAAATATCCTTCCAAAACATCCAGTGGGAACAAAGATTAATGAAACTAAGTGTTTTGTGATAGTTCAGTATTGCAAAATTGATATAAGAAATTTTAAGAATTCCTCTTGTGGTGCACCACAAATGGCACTAAAATAATGGTTCCATTCAGAAGCAGATTCTGTATATATCTTCTTCAGATTATTCTGGAACAGTTAATGTACTAGAGAGATGAAGTCTAAAAATTGTTATCCGTTACCTATTAACATATTGGACATATTTATTAAATACAATTTGAAGGAAATCACTAATGCAATCACTTTACACAACATAGGGAGGGCTTCTATTTGAGCCACTGTACTTGCAAGTGATTTTTAATTAGTGATGTGCACCGGAAATTTTTCGGGTTTTGTGTTTTGGTTTTGGATTCGGTTCCGCGGCCGTGTTTTGGATTCGGACACGTTTTGGCAAAACCTCCCTGAATTTTTTTTGTTGGATTCGGGTGTGTTTTGGATTTGGGTGTTTTTTTTAAAAAAACCCTCAAAAACAGCTTAAATCATAGATTTTGGGGGTCATTTTGATCCCATAGTATGATTAACCTCAATAACCATAATTTCCACTCATTTTCAGTCTATTCTGAACTAGAGATGAGCGGGTTCGGTTCCTCGGAATCCGAACCCGCCCGAACTTCAGCTTTTTTCTCACGGGTCCGAGTGACTCGGATCCTCCCGCCTTGCTCGGTTAACCCGAGCGCGCCCGAACGTCATCATCCCGCTGTCGGATTCTCGCGAGACTCGGATTCTATATAAGGAGCCGCGCGTCGCCGCCATTTTCACACGTGCATTGAGATTGATAGGGAGAGGACGTGGCTGGCGTCCTCTCCGTTTATAGAGAAGAGACTAGAGTAGAGGGAGACACAGTATTTAGTAATTTTGGGGAGCATTTTTAGGAGTACTACTACTTGCTGAAGTGTAGTGTGACTGTATATGTATATCTGACTTGTGAGGGAGACAGTGGGGAGCAGTTAGAGTCTGAGAGCAGGAGTACATATTTTAACGTACAGTGCACACTTTTGCTGCCAGGGTGCCAGCCACACTGCCATTGTGACCACACTGACCACCAGTATATTGTGATTGTCTGCTTAGGAGTACTACTTGCAAGTTGCTGATAGTGTGACCAGTGACCTGACCACCAGTTTAATTAATCACCACCAGTTTAATATATATATATAATTGTATATATATATAATTGTATACCACCTACCCGTGTTTTTTTTTTTTTTCTTTCTTCTTTATACATACTATAGTAGCTTACTGTAGCAGTCTGCGGTGCTGAGCTGACAGTGTCCATCAGGTCCGTCATCAGTCATTACATAATAAATATATATACCTGTCCGGCTGCAGTACTAGTGTAGTGATATTATATATATATATATATTAATTTCATCTCATTATCATCCAGTCTATATTAGCAGCAGACACAGTACGGTAGTCCACGGCTGTAGCTACCTCTGTGTCGGCAGTCGCTCGTCCATCCATAATTGTATACCACCTACCCGTGTTTTTTTTTTTTCTTTCTTCTTGATACATACTACTATAGTAGCTTACTGTAGCAGTCTGCGGTGCTGAGCTGACAGTGTCCAGCAGGTCCGTCATTACATAATAAATATATATACCTGTCCGGCTGCAGTACTAGTGATATTATATATATATATATATTAATTTCATCTCATTATCATCCAGTCTATATTAGCAGCAGACACAGTACGGTAGTCCACGGCTGTAGCTACCTCTGTGTCGGCAGTCGCTCGTCCATCCATAATTGTATACCACCTACCCGTGGTTTTTTTTTTTCTTTCTTCTTGATACATACTACTATAGTAGCTTACTGTAGCAGTCTGCGGTGCTGAGCTGACAGTGTCCAGCAGGTCCGTCATTACATAATAAATATATATACCTGTCCGGCTGCAGTACTAGTGATATTATATATATATATATTAATTTCATCTCATTATCATCCAGTCTATATTAGCAGCAGACACAGTACGGTAGTCCACGGCTGTAGCTACCTCTGTGTCGGCAGTCGCTCGTCCATCCATAATTGTATACTACCTACCCGTGTTTTTTTTTTCTTCTTTCTTCTTGATACATACTACTATAGTAGCTTACTGTAGCAGTCTGCGGTGCTGAGCTGACAGTGTCCAGCAGGTCCGTCATTACATAATAAATATATATACCTGTCCGGCTGCAGTACTAGTGATATTATATATATATATATATTAATTTCATCTCATTATCATCCAGTCTATATTAGCAGCAGACACAGTACGGTAGTCCACGGCTGTAGCTACCTCTGTGTCGGCAGTCGCTCGTCCATCCATAATTGTATACCACCTACCCGTGGTTTTTTTTTTCTTTCTTCTTGATACATACTACTATAGTAGCTTACTGTAGCAGTCTGCGGTGCTGAGCTGACAGTGTCCAGCAGGTCCATCATTACATAATAAATATATATACCTGTCCGGCTGCAGTACTAGTGATATTATATATATATATATATTAATTTCATCTCATTATCATCCAGTCTATATTAGCAGCAGACACAGTACGGTAGTCCACGGCTGTAGCTACCTCTGTGTCGGCAGTCGCTCGTCCATCCATAATTGTATACCACCTACCCGTGTTTTTTTTTTCTCTTTCTTCTTGATACATACTACTATAGTAGCTTACTGTAGCAGTCTGCGGTGCTGAGCTGACAGTGTCCAGCAGGTCCGTCATTACATAATAAATATATATACCTGTCCGGCTGCAGTACTAGTGATATTATATATATATATATTAATTTCATCTCATTATCATCCAGTCTATATTAGCAGCAGACACAGTACGGTAGTCCACGGCTGTAGCTACCTCTGTATCGGCGGTCGCTCGTCCATCCATAATTGTATACCACCTACCCGTGTTTTTTTTTTTTTTTCTTTTTTCTTGATACATACTACTATAGTAGCTTACTGTAGCAGTCTGCGGTGCTGAGCTGACAGTGTCCAGCAGGTCCATCATCAGTCATTACATAATAAATATATATACCTGTCCGGCTGCAGTACTAGTGATATTATATATATATATATATATTAATTTCATCTCATTATCATCCAGTCTATATTAGCAGCAGACACAGTACGGTAGTCCACGGCTGTAGCTACCTCTGTGTCGGCAGTCGCTCGTCCATCCATAATTGTATACCACCTACCCGTGGTTTTTTTCTTTTCTTTCTTCTTGATACATACTACTATAGTAGCTTACTGTAGCAGTCTGCGGTGCTGAGCTGACAGTGTCCAGCAGGTCCGTCATCAGTCATTACATAATAAATATATATACCTGTCCGGCTGCAGTACTAGTGATATTATATATATATATATATATATATATATATATATTAATTTCATCTCATTATCATCCAGTCTATATTAGCAGCAGACACAGTACGGTAGTCCACGGCTGTAGCTACCTCTGTGTCGGCAGTCGCTCGTCCATCCATAATTGTATACCACCTACCCGTGGTTTTTTTTTCTTTCTTCTTGATACATACTACTATAGTAGCTTACTGTAGCAGTCTGCGGTGCTGAGCTGACAGTGTCCAGCAGGTCCGTCATCAGTCATTACATAATAAATATATATACCTGTCCGGCTGCAGTACTAGTGATATTATATATATATATATATTAATTTCATCTCATTATCATCCAGTCTATATTAGCAGCAGACACAGTACGGTAGTCCACGGCTGTAGCTACCTCTGTGTCGGCAGTCGCTCGTCCATCCATAATTGTATACTAGTATCCATCCATCTCCATTGTTTACCTGAGGTGCCTTTTAGTTGTGCCTATTAAAATATGGAGAACAAAAATGTTGAGGTTCCAAAAATAGGGAAAGATCAAGATCCACTTCCACCTCGTGCTGAAGCTGCTGCCACTAGTCATGGCCGAGACGATGAAATGCCATTAACGTCGTCTGCCAAGGCCGATGCCCAATGTCTTAGTACAGAGCATGTAAAATCCAAAACACCAAATATCAGTAAAAAAAGGACTCCAAAATCTAAAATAAAATTGTCGGAGGAGAAGCGTAAACTTGCCAATATGCCATTTACCACACGGAGTGGCAAGGAAAGGCTGAGGCCCTGGCCTATGTTCATGGCTAGTGGTTCAGCTTCACATGAGGATGGAAACACTCAGCCTCTAGCTAGAAAAATGAAAAGACTCAAGCTGGCAAAAGCACCGCAAAGAACTGTGCGTTCTTCGAAATCCCAAATCCACAAGGAGAGTCCAATTGTGTCGGTTGCGATGCCTGACCTTCCCAACACTGGACGTGAAGAGCATGCGCCTTCCACCATTTGCACGCCCCCTGCAAGTGCTGGAAGGAGCACCCGCAGTCCAGTTCCTGATAGTCAGATTAAAGATGTCAGTGTTGAAGTACACCAGGATGAGGAGGATATGGGTGTTGCTGGCGCTGGGGAGGAAATTGACAAGGAGGATTCTGATGGTGAGGTGGTTTGTTTAAGTCAGGCACCCGGGGAGACACCTGTTGTCCGTGGGAGGAATATGGCCGTTGACATGCCTGGTGAAAATACCAAAAAAATCAGCTCTTCGGTGTGGAAGTATTTCAACAGAAATGCGGACAACATTTGTCAAGCCGTGTGTTGCCTTTGTCAAGCTGTAATAAGTAGGGGTAAGGACGTTAACCACCTCGGAACATCCTCCCTTATACGTCACCTGCAGCGCATTCATAATAAGTCAGTGACAAGTTCAAAAACTTTGGGCGACAGCGGAAGCAGTCCACTGACCAGTAAATCCCTTCCTCTTGTAACCAAGCTCACGCAAACCACCCCACCAACTCCCTCAGTGTCAATTTCCTCCTTCCCCAGGAATGCCAATAGTCCTGCAGGCCATGTCACTGGCAATTCTGACGAGTCCTCTCCTGCCTGGGATTCCTCCGATGCATCCTTGCGTGTAATGCCTACTGCTGCTGGCACTGCTGTTGTTGCTGCTGGGAGTCGATGGTCATCCCAGAGGGGAAGTCGTAAGCCCACTTTTACTACTTCCACCAAGCAATTGACTGTCCAACAGTCCTTTGCGAGGAAGATGAAATATCACAGCAGTCATCCTGTTGCAAAGCGGATAACTGAGGCCTTGACAACTATGTTGGTGTAAGACGTGCGTCCGGTATCCGCCGTTAGTTCACAGGGAACTAGACAATTTCTTGAGGTAGTGTGCCCCCGTTACCAAATACCATCTAGGTTCCACTTCTCTAGGCAGGCGATACCGAGAATGTACACGGACGTCAGAAAAAGACTCACCAGTGTCCTAAAAAATGCAGTTGTACCCAATGTCCACTTAACCACGGACATGTGGACAAGTGGAGCAGGGCAGGGTCAGGACTATATGACTGTGACAGCCCACTGGGTAGATGTATGGACTCCCGCCGCAAGAACAGCAGCGGCGGCACCAGTAGCAGCATCTCGCAAACGCCAACTCTTTCCTAGGCAGGCTACGCTTTGTATCACCGGTTTCCAGAATACGCACACAGCTGAAAACCTCTTACGGCAACTGAGGAAGATCATCGCGGAATGGCTTACCCCAATTGGACTCTCCTGTGGATTTGTGGCATCGGACAACGCCAGCAATATTGTGTGTGCATTAAATATGGGCAAATTCCAGCACGTCCCATGTTTTGCACATACCTTGAATTTGGTGGTGCAGAATTTTTAAAAAAACGACAGGGGCGTGCAAGAGATGCTGTCGGTGGCTAGAAGAATTGCGGGACACTTTCGGCGTACAGGCACCACGTACAGAAGACTGGAGCACCACCAAAAATGCCTGAACCTGCCCTGCCATCATCTGAAGCAAGAAGTGGTAACGAGGTGGAATTCAACCCTATATATGCTTCAGAGGTTGGAGGAGCAGCAAAAGGCCATTCAAGCCTATACAATTGAGCACGATATAGGAGGTGGAATGTACCTGTCTCAAGCGCAGTGGAGA
This sequence comes from Pseudophryne corroboree, assembly GCF_028390025.1. Classification (NCBI taxonomy): domain Eukaryota; kingdom Metazoa; phylum Chordata; class Amphibia; order Anura; family Myobatrachidae; genus Pseudophryne; species Pseudophryne corroboree. Next base: position 427,762,541 of record NC_086448.1, read on the forward strand.
ATGATTTCAATGTTGTGCAAGGTTCTGCAACCTTTTGAACTTGCCACACGTGAAGTCAGTTCAGACACTGCCAGCCTGAGTCAGGTCATTCCCCTCATCAGGCTTTTGCAGAAGAAGCTGGAGGCATTGAAGGAGGAGCTAAAAGGGAGCGATTCCGCTAGGCATGTGGGACTTGTGGATGGAGCCCTTAATTCGCTTAACAAGGATTCACGGGTGGTCAATCTGTTGAAATCAGAGCACTACATTTTGGCCACCGTGCTCGATCCTAGATTTAAAACCTACCTTGGATCTCTCTTTCCGGCAGACACAAGTCTGCTGGGGTTCAAAGACCTGCTGGTGACAAAATTGTCAAGTCAAGCGGAACGCGACCTGTCAACATCTCCTCCTTCACATTCTCCCGCAACTGGGGGTGCGAGGAAAAGGCTCAGAATTCCGAGCCCACCCGCTGGCGGTGATGCAGGGCAGTCTGGAGCGACTGCTGATGCTGACATCTGGTCCGGACTGAAGGACCTGACAACGATTATGGACAGGTCGTCTACGGTCACTGCATATGATTCTCTCACCATTGAAAGAATGGTGGAGGATTATATGAGTGACCGCATCCAAGTAGGCACGTCAGACAGTCCGTACTTATACTGGCAGGAAAAAGAGGCAATTTGGAGGCCCTTGTACAAACTGGCTTTATTCTACCTAAGTTGCCCTCCCACAAGTGTGTACTCCGAAAGAGTGTTTAGTGCCGCCGCTCACCTTGTCAGCAATCGGCGTACGAGGTTACTTCCAGAAAATGTGGAGAAGATGATGTTCATTAAAATTAATTATAATCAATTCCTCCGTGGAGACATTGACCAGCAGCAATTGCCTCCACAAAGTACACAGGGAGCTGAGATGGTGGATTCCAGTGGGGACGAATTGATAATCTGTGAGGAGCGGGATGTACACCGTGATATATCGGAGGATGATGATGAGGTGGACATCTTGCCTCTGTAGAGCCAGTTTGTGCAAGGAGAGATTAATTGCTTCTTTTTCGGTGGGGGTCCAAACCAACCCGTCATTTCAGTCACAGTCGTGTGGCAGACCCTGTCACTGAAATGATGGGTTGGTTAAAGTGTGCATGTCCTGTTTATACAACATAAGGGTGGGTGGGAGGGCCCAAGGACAATTCCATCTTGCACCTCTTTTTTCTTTCATTTTTATTTGCGTCATGTGCTGTTTGGGGAGTGTTTTTTGGAAGGGCCATCCTGCGTGACAATGCAGTGCCACTCCTAGATGGGCCAGGTGTTTGTGTCGGCCACTAGGGTCGCTTAGCTTACTCACACAGCTACCTCATTGCGCCTCTTTTTTTCTTCTTTGCGTCATGTGCTGTTTGGGGAGTGTTTTTTGGAAGGGCCATCCTGCGTGACACTGCAGTGCCACTCCTAGATGGGCCAGGTGTTTGTGTCGGCCACTAGGGTCGCTTAGCTTACTCACACAGCTACCTCATTGCGCCTCTTTTTTCTTCTTTGCGTCATGTGCTGTTTGGGGAGTGTTTTTTGGAAGGGCCATCCTGCGTGACACTGCAGTGCCACTCCTAGAAGGGCCAGGTGTTTGTGTCGGCCACTAGGGTCGCTTAGCTTACTCACACAGCTACCTCATTGCGCCTCTTTTTTTCTTCTTTGCGTCATGTGCTGTTTGGGGAGTGTTTTTTGGAAGGGCCATCCTGCGTGACACTGCAGTGCCACTCCTAGATGGGCCAGGTGTTTGTGTCGGCCACTAGGGTCGCTTAGCTTACTCACACAGCTACCTCATTGCGCCTCTTTTTTTCTTCTTTGCGTCATGTGCTGTTTGGGGAGTGTTTTTTGGAAGGGCCATCCTGCGTGACACTGCAGTGCCACTCCTAGATGGGCCAGGTGTTTGTGTCGGCCACTAGGGTCGCTTATCTTACTCACACAGCTACCTCATTGCGCCTCTTTTTTTCTTTGCGTCATGTGCTGTTTGGGGAGTGTTTTTTGGAAGTGCCATCCTGCGTGACACTGCAGTGCCACTCCAAGATGGGCCAGGTGTTTGTGTCGGCCACTAGGGTCGCCTAGCTTAGTCATCCAGCGACCTCGGTGCAAATTTTAGGACTAAAAATAATATTGTGAGGTGTGAGGTATTCAGAATAGACTGAAAATGAGTGGAAATTATGGTTTTTGAGGTTAATAATACTTTGGGATCAAAATGACCCCCAAATTCTATGATTTAAGCTGTTTTTTAGTGTTTTTTGAAAAAAACACCCGAATCCAAAACACACCCGAATCCGACAAAAAAAATTCGGTGAGGTTTTGCCAAAACGCGGTCGAACCCAAAACACGGCCGCGGAACCGAACCCAAAACCAAAACACAAAACCCGAAAAATTTCAAGTGCACATCTCTATTCTGAACACCTTACCACTCACAATATTATTTTTAGTCTTAAAATTTTCACCGAGGGCGCTGGATGACTAAGCTGAGCGACCCAAGTGGGCGGCACAAACACCTGGCCCATCTATGAGTGGCACTGCAGTGTCAGAGAGGATGGCCCTTAAAAAATTAGCCCCAAACATCACATGATGCAGAGATAAATAAAAAAAAGAGGTACAAGATGGAATTGTCCTTGGGCCCTCCCACCCACCCTTATGTTGTATAAACAGGACATGCACACTTTAACAAGCCCATCATTTCAGCCACAGGGCCTGCCACACGACTGTGGCTGAAATGACTGGTTGGTTTGGGGCCCCACCAAAAAAGAAGCACTCAATCTCTCCTTGCACAAACTGGCTCTACAGAGGCAAGATGTCCACCTCCTCCTCATCGTCCGATTCATCACCCCTTTCACTGTGTACATCCCCCTCCTCACAGAGTATTAATTCGTCCCAACTGGAATCCACCATCTCAGGTCCCTGTGTACTTTCTGGAGGCAATTGCTTGTGAATGTCTCCACGGAAGAATTGATTATAATTCATTTTCATGAACATCATCTTCTCCACATTTTCTGAAAGTAACCTCGTACGCCAATCGCTGACAAGGTGACCGGCGGCACTAAACACTCTTTCGGAGTACACATTGGAGGGGGGGCAACTTAGGTAAAATAAAGCCAGTTTGTGCAAGGGCCTCCAAATTGCCTCTTTTTCCTGCCAGTATACGTACGGACTGTCTGACGTGCCTACTTGGATGCGGTCACTCATATAATCCTCCACCATTCTTTCAATGGTGACAGAATCATATGCAGTGACAGTAGACGACATGTCAGTAATCGTTGGCAGGTCCTTCAGTCCGGACCAGATGTCAGCACTCGCTCCAGACTGCCCTGCATCACCGCCAGCCGGTGGGCTCGGAATTCTTAGCCTTTTCCTCGCAGCCCCAGTTGCGGGAGAATGTGAAGGAGGAGCTGTTGACGGGTCACGTTCTGCTTGACTTGACAAGTGTCTCACCAGCAAGTCTTTGAACATATGCAGACTTGTGTCTGCCGGAAAGAGAGATACAACATAGGTGTTAAACCTAGGATCGAGCACGGTGGCCAAAATGTAGTGCTCTGATTTCAACAGATTGACCACTCATGAATCCTGGTTAAGCGAATTAAGGGCTCCATCCACAAGTCCCACATGCCTAGCGGAATCGCTCCATTTTAGCTCCTCCTTCAATCTCTCCAGCTGCTTCTGCAAAAGCCTGATGAAGGGAATGACCTGACTCAGGCTGGCAGTGTCTGAACTGACTTCACGTGTGGCAAGTTCAAAGGGTTGCAGATCCTTGCACAATGTTGAAATCATTCTCCACTGCGCTTGAGTCAGGTGCATTCCCCCTCCTTTGCCTATATCATAGCAGATGTATAGGCTTGAATGGCCTTTTGCTGCTCTTCCATCCTCTGAAGCATATAGAGGGTTGAATTCCACCTCGTTACCACCTCTTGCTTTAGATGATGGCGGGGCAGGTTCAGGAGTGTTTGCTGGTGCTCCAGTCTTCGACACGCGGTGGCTGAATTGCGAAAGTGGCATCTCTTGCATGCCCCTGTCGTTTTTTAAATAATTCTGCACCACCAAATTCAATGTATGTGCAAAACATGGGACGTGCAGGAATTTGGCCACATGTAATGCACGCACAATATTGGTGGCATTGTCCGATGTCACAAATCCCCAGGAGAGTCCAATTGGGGTAAGCCATTCTGCGATGATGTTCCTCAGTTTCCGTAAGAGGTTGTCAGCTGTGTGCCTCTTATGGAAAGCGGTGATACAAAGCGTAGCCTGGAAAAAAAGATATCACCGATAAGCCTTCAGGCGCTGATGTGAATCATAGGGGGTATTAACCATCAATTTTCAACCCTCAAACAAAACATAGGAAAATACAATAGTGTAATACTGATAAATAAATAATTATTGATGTCTTTCATATGCAGGTAACATCCGTACCGTATCGTAGTGTCTAACTAATAGACAACATGCGCATAGGGAGGAATGGATGCAGTCCTAATAAAATCCCAGGTTTTCATTCTTCCATCATTCCCTTTCCAGTATTCTCATAAAAGAGTAAAGAGCAAATATAGTGTAATACTGCTTTATTAATAAATAAAAAAGCCAATGAGGATGGCCGGACTCTCACCATAAAGCAGGAAAAACAAGGCAGATAGAATAAACAACCAGGCGTCCCCAGTCCCTCGTGATTCCTCCTGTGGATTGATCCCAGACTCCAAAAAGGCAAACCAGCCAACGCGTTTCAATACTTTCAAGTATCTTTTTCAAGGCACATGTTTCTTCTTCCCCAGGATATCCTATTTATACCCCTCTTCCTGATGACATCATTATCCTATGTGAAAGGCCTAATACCAGACATGGATCAACTAGCATGTAAATTCTATGTGTAACATTCCTATGTAACCCATCCATTTGTCCTGTTCAGGTATTTTGTATTCCCTCTGTAGGCGCCAAATTAACTCCTTTCCAAAGCATCTGAATAGTGTGTTACTTCCGCGGTCCGCCGTCCGATGGAACGCATTTGCGTTCCACCGCTATTTCCGGAAGTGACTTCTTTCTCCACGTTTGTCACTTCCGCGATCCGCCGTCCATTGGAACGCATATGCGTTCCACCGCTATTCCCGGAAGCGACTTCTTTCTCCGCGCGTCACATCCGGTCATGGCGTAACGCTGCGTTACGTCTATTTCTCCAGGACATATTGTAACTGTGTTCATTTCTGTCTCTCCGTTGAAATGCTGTATCTGGAGAGTCGTCCTTTATTCTTTTAATGTTATATATGCCATTGAATGTTCATGTGGCAAATTTTATATAGGTAGGACAAGTAGGGCTTTTAAGATTAGACTGGGTGAACACATAAGAAACATCCGCAAGGGCTTAGACACTCATGCACTTTCCAAACATTTTAAAGAGACTCATAACTGTGATATCAAACATCTTAAGAATTTTTATATTCTGAAAAAAGTTTCCATTGATGCCAGAGGGGGTGATGTAGCAGCCAAATTGGCTAAAAGTGAAATGAATATGATTTATAACTTTAATACATTATCCCCAAATGGCATCAATAAGGACTTTGAGTTAAAATGGTTTTTATAAGTAAGTTTTTAGGAAGTTTTATGGTTTTATTGTTTTTAATAAAAGTGTGTAATTTCATGTATTTATATTTCATGTTCTGGACATTGCACTGAATTATCCACTTAACAAACTCAACATAAAGGACGACTCTCCAGATACAGCATTTCAACGGAGAGACAGAAATGAACACAGTTACAATATGTCCTGGAGAAATAGACGGAACGCAGCGTTACGCCATGACCGGATGTGACGCGCGGAGAAAGAAGTCGCTTCCGGGAATAGCGGTGGAACGCATATGCGTTCCAATGGACGGCGGATCGCGGAAGTGACAAACGTGGAGAAAGAAGTCACTTCCGGAAATAGCGGTGGAACGCAAATGCGTTCCATCGGACGGCGGACCGCGGAAGTAACACACTATTCAGATGCTTTGGAAAGGAGTTAATTTGGCGCCTACAGAGGGAATACAAAATACCTGAACAGGACAAATGGATGGGTTACATAGGAATGTTACACATAGAATTTACATGCTAGTTGATCCATGTCTGGTATTAGGCCTTTCACATAGGATAATGATGTCATCAGGAAGAGGGGTATAAATAGGATATCCTGGGGAAGAAGAAACATGTGCCTTGAAAAAGATACTTGAAAGTATTGAAACGCGTTGGTGGTTTGCCTTTTTGGAGTCTGGGATCAATCCACAGGAGGAATCACGAGGGACTGGGGACGCCTGGTTGTTTATTCTATCTGCCTTGTTTTTCCTGCTTTATGGTGAGAGTCCGGCCATCCTCATTGGCTTTTTTATTTATTAATAAAGCAGTATTACACTATATTTGCTCTTTACTCTTTTATGAGAATACTGGAAAGGGAATGATGGAAGAATGAAAACCTGGGATTTTATTAGGACTGCATCCATTCCTCCCTATGCGCATATTGTCTATTAGTTAGACACTACGATACGGTACGGATGTTACCTGCATATGAAAGACATCAATAATTATTTATTTATCAGTATTACACTATTGTATTTTCCTATGTTTTGTTTGAGGGTTGAAAATTGATGGTTAATACCCCCTATGATTCACATCAGCGCCTGAAGACTTATCGGTGATATCTTTTTTTCTTGTCACTTATTTGGGGTGTGTGGTGACACCTTTGTTTTCACTTGAAAGTCTATAGGCAGCTTAAGCGCACCAACAGTCTTCACAATTTTTTACAAAGCGTAGCCTGCCTAGGAACGAGTTTGCGAGATGCTGCTACTGGTGCCGCCGCTGCTGTTCTTGCTGCGGGAGGCAATACATCTACCCAGTGGGCTGTCACAGTCATATAGTCCTGAGTCTGCCCTGCTCCACTTGTCCACATGTCTGTGGTTAAGTGGACATTGAGTACAACTGCATTTTTTAGGACACTGGTGACTCTTTTTCTGACGTCTGTGTACATTCTCGGTATCACCTGCCTAGAGAAGTGGAACCTAGATGGTATTTGGTACCGGGGACACAGTACCTCAAGAAATTCTCTAATTCCCTGTGAATTAACGGTGGATACCGGACACACGTTTAACACCAACACAGCTGCCAAGGCCTGAGTTATCCGCTTTGCAGCAGGATGACTGCTGTGATATTTCATCTTCCTCGCAAAGGACTGTTGGACAGTCAATTGCTTACTGGAAGTAGTACAAGTGGTCTTCTGACTTCCCCTCTGGGATGACAATCGACTCCCAGCAGCAACAACAGCAGTGCCAGCAGCAGTAGGCATTACACTCAAGGATCCATCAGAGGAAACCCAGTTAGGAGAGGACTCGTCAGACTTGCCAGTGACATGGCCTGCAGGACTATTGGCGTTCCTGTCTAAGGAGGAAATTGACACTGAGGGAGTTGGTGGTGTGGTTTGCAGGAGCTTGGGTACAAGAGGAAGGGATTTAGTTGTCAGTGGACTGCTTCCGCTATCACCCAAAGTTTTTGAACTTGTCAATAACTTCTGATGAATGCGCTAAAGGTGACATATAAGGGAGGATGTTCCTAGGTGGTTAACATCCTTACCCCTACTTATTACAGCTTGACAAAGGCAACACACTGCTTGACACCTGTTGTCCACATTTCTGTTAAAATAATTCCACACCGAAGAGGTGATTTTTTTTGTAATTTGACCAGGCATGTCAATGGCCATATTCATCCCACAGACAACAGGTGTCTCCCCGGGTGCCTGACTTAAACAAACCACCTCACCATCCGAATCCTCCTTGTCAATTTCCTCCTCAGCGCCAGCAACACCCATATCCTCATTCTGATGTACTTCAACAGTGACATCTTCAATTTGACTATCAGGAACTGTACTGTGGGTGCTCCTTCCAGCACTCGCAGGGGGCGTGCAAATGGTGGAAGGCGCCACCTCTTCCCGTCCAGTGTTGGGAAGGTCAGGCATCGCAACCGACACAATTGGACTCTCCTTGGGGATTTGTGATTTAGAAGAATGCACAGTTCTTTGCTGTGCTTTTGCCATATTAACTTTTTTCAGTTTTCTAGCTGGAGGATGAGTGCTTTTATCCTCATGTGAAGCTGAACCACTAGCCATGAACATAGGCCAGGGCCTCAGCCGTTCCTTGCCACTCCGTGTTGTAAATGGCATATTGGCAAGTTTACGCTTCTCCTAAGATGCTTTTAATTTAGATTTTTGGGTAATTTTACTGAACTTTAGTTTTTTTGATTTTACATGCTCTCTACTATGACATTGGGCATCGGCCTTGGCAGATGATGTTGATGGCATTTCATCGTCTCGGCCATGACTAGTGGCAGCAGCTTCAGCATGAGGTGGAAGTGGATCTTGATCTTTCCCTATTTTACCCTCCACATTTTTTCTCTCCATTTTTTAATGTGTGAAATTATATGCCAGTAATATATCAATAGCAATGGCCTACTGTACTGTACTATATGTATACTGCTGGTCACCAAAATGCTGCACTGTCCTACTATATACTGCTCACAATAATGCAGCACAGAGATAGTATACTTGACACAGAGCTGCAAGATACAGCAATGGCCTACTGAACTGTACTATATGTATACTGCTGGTCACCAAAATGCTGCACTGTCCTACTATATACTGTTGACAATAATGCAGCACTGAGATAGTATACTTGACACAGAGCTGCAAGATACAGCAATAGCCTACTGTACTGTACTATATGTATACTGCTGGTCACCAAAATGCTGCACTGTCCTACTATATACTGCTCACAATAATGCAGCACAGAGATAGTATACTTGACACAGAGCTGCAAGATAAGAAATGGCCTACTGTACTGTACTATATGTATACTGCTGGTCACCAAAATGCTGCACTGTCCTACTATATACTGCCCACAATAATGCAGCACAGAGATAGTATACTTGACACAGAGCTGCAAGATACAGCAATAGCCTACTGTACTGTACTATATGTATACTGCTGGTCACCAAAATGCTGCACTGTCCTACTATATACTGCTCACAATAATGCAGCACAGAGATAGTATACTTGACACAGAGCTGCAAGATAAGAAATGGCCTACTGTACTGTACTATATGTATACTGCTGGTCACCAAAATGCTGCACTGTCCTACTATATACTGCCCACAATAATGCAGCACAGAGATAGTATACTTGACACAGAGCTGCAAGATACAGCAATGGCCTACTGTACTGTACTATATGTATACTGCTGGTCACCAAAATGCTGCACTGTCCTACTATATACTGCTCACAATAATGCAGCACAGAGATAGTATACTTGAGACAGAGCTGCAAGATACAGCAATGGTCTACTGTACTGTACTATATGTATACTGCTGGTCACCAAAATGCTGCACTGTCCTACTATATACTGCTCACAATAATGCAGCACAGAGATAGTAAACTTGACACAGAGCTGAAAGATACATCAATGGCCTACTGTACTGTACTATATGTATACTGCTGGTCACCAAAATGCTGCACTGTCCTACTATATACTGCTCACAATAATGCAGCACAGAGATAGTATACTTGATACAGAGCTGCAAGACACAGCAATGGCCTACTGTACTGTACTATATGCATATTGCTCGTCACCAAAATGCTGCACTGTCCTACTATATACTGCCCACAATAATGCAGCACAGAGAAAGTATACTTGACACAGAGCTCAAGAAACAGCAATGGCCTACTGTACTGTACTATATGTATACTGCTGGTCACCAAAATGCTGCACTGTCCTACTATATACTGCTCACAATAATGCAGCACAGAGATAGTATACTTGAGACAGAGCTGCAAGATACAGCAATGGTCTACTGTACTGTACTATATGTATACTGCTGGTCACCAAAATGCTGCACTGTCCTACTATATACTACTCACAATAATGCAGCACAGAGATAGTATACCTGACACAGAGCTGCAAGATACAGCAATGGCCTACTGTGCTGTACTATATGTATACTGCTGGTCACCAAAATGCTGCACTGTCCTACTATATACTGCTCACAATAATGCAGCACAGAGATAGTATACTTGACACAGAGCTGCAAGATACAGCAATGGCCTACTGTACTGTACTATATGTATACTGCTGGTCACCAAAATGCTGCACTGTCCTACTATATACTGCTCACAATAATGCAGCACAGAGATAGTATACTTGAGACAGAGCTGCAAGATACAGCAATGGCCTACTGTACTGTACTATATGTATACTGCTGGTCACCAAAATGCTGCACTGTTCTACTATATACTGCTCACAATAATGCAGCACAGAGATAGTATACTTGACACAGAGCTGCAAGATACAGCAATGGCCTACTGTACTGTATTATATGTATACTGCTGGTCACCAAAATGCTGCACTGTCCTTCTATATACTGCTCACAGTAATGCAGCACAGAGATAGTATACTTGACACAGAGCTGCAAGATACAGCAATGGCCTACTGTACTGTACTATATGTATACTGCTGTTCACCAAAATGCTGCACTATCCTACTATATACTGCTCACAATAATGCAGCACAGAGATAGTATACTTGACACAGAGCTGCAAGATACAGCAATGGCCTACTGTACTGTACTATATGTATACTGCTGGTCACCAAAATGCAGCACACTGAGCACAGATATTTGCAGCACACTGAGCACAGATATGGAGCATTTTCAGACAGAGAACGTAGATATTTTCAACACACTGAGCACAGATATTTGCTTTTCAGGGAGAGAACGCAGCCACGTCCTCTCCGTTCAATCTCCAATGCACGAGTGAAAATGGGGGCGACGCGCAACTCTTTATATAGAATACGAATCTCGCGAGAAGCTGACAGCGGGATGATGATGTTCGGGCGCGTTCAGGTTAACCGAGCAAGGCGGGAAGATCCGAGGCTGCCTCGGAGCCGTGTAAAATAGGTGAAGTTCGGGGGGGTTCGGATCTCGGAGAACCGAACCCGCTCATCTCTATTTTTAATACATCCAGGCAGAAAATAATTTTTTATTGCTGAAAAAAGATAAATAATATAAGGGTCCCTATGAGCTACTGAGTGGGTATGCCCATTTATCCAATTCTGGTTATTTTTCTGAAAATGTGGTATCTGTGTACAAGTTAGTAGTGGAAATGAAACCTTTATATACAAGGCTACACACTATAAAGTGTGAGATGGTGTACCCCATGTCCACAATTAATCTTACCTTCTCATAGGAGGTGTTATCTTATCACAGGTATATCTAGGGGTCCGAGCACCCCTGGCAAAGTAGGGACAGGTGCCACTTCCCCTCATATTTGAAATTTGGAAGTCATCATAAAAGAGTCGTGACCACACAATAGTACCTTTAATTCACATTACACCGCACAGTAATGTCTGTTATTCACATTATGCTACACAGTAGTACCTCTTGTCTTATACCCCATTTCTAACATTAACAGGAAGACCTGTGAGTGCCAGCAGTTAAATTACTACAGTATATATATTTATAGTGGGGCAAAAAAGTATTTGGACAGCCACCGATTGTGCAAGTTGACCCACTTAAAAACATGAGAGAGGTCTGTAATTTCCATCATAGGTACACTTCAACTGCGAGAGACAGAATCTGAAAAAAAAAACTAGGAAATCACATTTATTTGTATATTCTTGCGGAAAATTAATATTTGGACAATCAAAAAGTTTAACTCAATACTTTGTAATATAACCTCGGTTGGCAATTACGAAGGTCAAACGTTTCCTGTAGTTCTTGACCAGGTTTGCACACACTGTAGCAGGTATTTTGGCCCACTCTTCCATGCAGATCTTCTCTAGATCTGTCATGTTTTGGGGCTGTCACCTGGCAGCAAGGACTTTCATCTCCCTCCACAGATTTTCTATTGGGTTGAGGTCTGGAGCCTGGCTAGGCCACTCCAGGACCTTAGAATGCTTCTTACAGAGCCACTCCTTAGTTGCCTGGGTGGTGTGTTTGGGGTCATTGTCATGCTGGAAGACCCAGCCACGTTCCATCTTCAATGCTCTTACTGAGGGAAGGAGGTTTTTGCCAAAATCTCACTATACATGGTCCCATTCATTCTCTCCTTAATACGGATCAGTAGTCCTGTCCCCTTTGCAGAAAAGCTGCCCCAAAGCATGAAGTTTCCACCCCCATGCTTCACAGTGGGTATGGTGTTCTTCTCCCTCCAAACACGGCGAGTGGAGTTTATACCAAAAAGTTTGATTTTGCTCTCATCTGACCACATTACTTTCTCCCAATCCTCCTCTGGATCATCCAGATGGTCACTGGCAAACTTTAGACGGGCCTGGACATGTGCTGGCTTAAGCAGGGGGGACATTTCGGCGCTGCTGGATGGGCGCTGCAGGATTTCAATCCATGATGACGTAGTGTGTTACTAATGGTAACGTTTGTGACTGTGGTCCCAGCTCTCTTGAGGTTATTGACCAGGTCCCCCCATGTAGTTCTGGACTGATTGCACACCGTTTTCAAGATCATTGATACTCCACGAGGTGAGATCTTGCATGGAGCCCCAGGTCGAGGGAGATTGTCAGTGATCTTGTATTTCTTCCATTTTTTTATAATTGCGCCAACAGTTGATCTCTTCTCACCAAGCTGCTTGCCTATTGTCGAGTAGCTCATCCCAGCCTTGTGCAGCTCTACAATTTTGTCCCTGGTGTCCTTAGACAGTTCTCTGGTCTTGGCCATGGTGGAGAGGTAGCAGTCTGACTGTTTGAGGGTGTGGACAGGTGTCTTTTATACGGATAACCAGTTCAAACAGGTGCCATTAAAACAGGTAACGAGTGGAGGATAGAAGAGCTTCTTGAAGAAGTAACAGGTCTGTGAGAGACAGAAATCTTGCTGCTTGGTAGGTGTCCAAATATTTATTTTCCACAAGAATATACAAGTAAATTGTTTAAAAATCATACAATGTGATTTCCTGTTTTTTTCAGATTCTGTCTCTCACAGTTGAAGTGTACCTATGATTGAAATTACAGTACAGACCTCTCTCATCTTTTTAAGTGGGTCAACTTGCACAATCGGTGGCTGTCCAAATACTTTTTTGCCCCACTATATATATATATATATATATACATTTATATAAGCACACCACTCTCCGGGTGCGGCACTCCTGGCTTCACAAAGATGCAAGACACTAGTGTAGTCAATAACATTTCAGTTGTATTCAGTTGTCATCGGATTCTGAATCTGATGACAATTGAATACAACTGAAACGTTATTGACTACGCCAGTCGCCAGTGTCTTGCGTCTTTGTGAAGCCGGGAGTGCCGCACCCAGAGAGTGATATGAAAATAGTATTGTGAGCACAAGTGTGCGCTGCTAATTATATTAGAGGGAGCACCACCGGAGGTGCGTGTCTAGAACCGCCTTTTGGGGATGTCTAGCACTGCCCAGGGACATGTCTAGCACTATTTTACATTCTCTCAGTAAAATCACATGGCTTAATCACATTAATCCAAACAGTATGAGCTGAAATTCACATTACGCCACACAGTATGAGCTGAAATACACATTATGCCACAGAATATGAGCAATATTCACATTACCCAACACAGTATGAGCCGAAATTCACATTACGCCACACAGTATGAGCCAAAATTCACATTACACCACACATTACTAGCCAAAAGTCACATTACACCACACAGTATGAGCCTAAATTCACATTAAACCACACAGTATTAGCCAAAAGTCACATTACATCACATAGTATTAGCCAAAAGTCACATTACCCCACACAGTATGAGCCAAACTCACATTATACCACACAGTATGAGCAACATATATATATATATATATATATATATATATTATAGAGAGAGAGGCATGGAGGGGGGTCACAAGGAGAGAGAGGCATGAAGAGCGATAGGGGCATTGGGACAGAGGGGGGGCATGAGGACAGACAGGGGCATGGAGAGAGTGAGGCATGGAGGGGGAATGAATGGTGAGGGGGCATAAAGAGAGTGAGAGGCATGGGGGGTAGATAGAGAGATGGGCGTGAGAGCGAGTGGGAGAGCAGTTTACCTGGAGGTTGGGAGGAGGCTCCGCGGTCCCTCCAGTCAGGCACGATGGGATGTGCCCGCAGCCGGGCAAGAGACGCGGGACGAGGGGGGAAATCAGAGATGCAGGAGGAGGGGGATAAGCAGAGACGCAGCGGCGGCTGATGCAAACTGAGTAAGAGAGGAGCTACTGACAGCGAAGGATAGCACAGGACTGAGCAGCAGGCTCTGCAGGGATCGCTGTGATGCATTGTCCTAATGTGTAGGCATGTGGGGGGGTGCTGGACATTAGAGGGTGCCTGTGTGCACGCCTATGATTGTGAGGGCACACACATTTATATACACATTTGTCCTTAAAGAGGAGGCACCTGTATGCCCGGCAATGACCACAGAAGGCAGCAGCGGCAGCCACTGTTCTTGGCACCGGGGTCCGGCACCGCTCCGCAGTCGCACTACATCAAGTAACTGCAAAACTACAGCTCCCAGCAGCCATTGCTGCTGGGATCTCACAGCTGCTGGGAGCTATAGTTTTGCAGAGTTGCTTGATTCTAGTATAGACTGCGGAGCGGTGCCGGACCCCGGCGCCAAGAATAGTGGCTGCCGCTGCTGCCTTCTGTGGTCATTGCCGGGCATCCCTGAGGGTGGGGGACACAGGGGCACAGTTAATCTACCCTGGCCGCGGGCAGTGCCCCTCCTCAGCTGGCGCCCCTGGCAAGTGCCATCCTGGCGAATGGTAGATACACCACTGTATCTTATATACAACTACTGTAGGAGTGAGCGCCGGGACATTTTTTTTTGTTCCTAGAGTATTAATAACCCCAAGAACATTAATTTCCAGGCATTTCCATGCAATTTTGACCACAGTATAATGAAAAATATATATACAATAGGGGTGTGCTCCGGGCCATTTTTCGAGTTTTGTGTTTTGGTTTTGTATCTGTAACTCCTTCATGTTTTGGATCTGTATTGTTTTTGCCAAAACCGCCCTTGTGGGTTTTGGTTTTGGATCTGTATTTTTTTTTTTTAATAATAAAAACAGCTAAAATGACAGAATTTGGGGGTGTTTTTGTTCCTACGGTATTATTAACCTCAATAACATTAATTTCCACTTATTTGCAGTCTACTTTGAATACCTCACAGCTAACATTATTGTTTTCATCCAGTTTAGGCCAAAAGGTTGCACTGAGGTAGCTGGATGACTAAGCTAAGTGACAGAAGTGGACGGCACACACACGGCACAACAGTGGCAGACAGGATATCAGTTTTATAAGCTATGCTAAAAATGCACCAAAGAGCACTTAATGCAAAGAAAAGAGGTGCAAGATGGAATTGTCTGATCTTGGGACCTCCCACCCCTCCCACCCATCCTTATGTTGTATATTAAACAGGACAAAGTTTAACAAACCAATCATTTCAGCGGCAGAGACTGTCACTTGTGGCTGAAATAATTGGTTTGTTTGGACTCCCACAAAACAAGCTGTCAATGGGAAGTGCACAAACTGGCTCGAGTACTTTAAATAGGCACTATGTAGTCACCAGCATCAGATTCCTCACCCCCTCAGTGTGTACATTCTCTTCTTCACAGACTATTAATTCGTCCCTGCTGGAATCCACCATCACAGGTCCCTCTGTACTTTTTGGAGGTAATTGCTGGTAAAGGTCTTCCTCGTGGATCTTTTAATTCATTTTGATGAACATCATCTTTTCCACATTTTGGGGAAATAACCTTCTATGTCGATCGCTGACAAAGTTCCCGACTGCACTAAAAACTCTTTCTGAGTACACCCAGGAGGGTGGGCAACTTAAGCAAAAAAAAAAAAAAGGCAGTTTGTGCAAGGGCCTCCAAATTGCCTCTTTTTCCTGCCAGTATTAAAACAGACTGTCTGACATGCCTATTTGGATGTTTATCAATGAAATAATCATCACTGTTCTTTCAATGGTGACAGCATCATATGCAGTGACAGTGGACATGTCAGTAATTGTAGGCAGCTCCTTTTGTCAAAAGTCTTTCCTGAGTGATGTTTATCATCACCAGTGGGTCTCTTTGGAAATTTTAGTTTTTTCCTAGCAGCCGTATTTGCCGGAGAAAAATGAAGGAGGAGACTTTGCTGTGTCATGTTTCACTGGAACGGACAATTTTCTCACCAACATCTCTTTGCATCTCTGCAGATTTGTGCCTATTGGAATCCTTGGATCAAGTACAGTCATCAAAATATAGTGATCCGATTTTAAGAAATTGATGACCCTAGAATCCTGGCAAAGCGAATGAAGGGCTTGATCTACAAGTCTGACATACTATCGCTCCATTTCAGCTCCTACTTCACTTTCTCCAGCCGTGTTTGCAAAAGCCTGATGAGAGGAATGACCTGACTAAAGCTGGCAGTGACTGGACTTCACATTTGGGAATTTCAAAGGGTTTAAGAGCCTTGCACAACACGGAAATTATTCTCCATTGCACTTGACTTGCATTCCCGCTCCTTTCCCTATATCATAGGTGGATGTGTAGGAATGGCCTTTTTCTGCTCCTCCATCCGCTGAAGCATATAAAGGGTAGAATTCCTCCTCATTACTACCTCTTGCTTCAGCTGATGGAAGTGAAAATTCAAGAGTGTTTGCTGGCACTCCTGTCTTCGACATGCAGTTCCTGAATGTCAAAAATGTCCCAAAATTATTCGGGCCATCGACAGCATCTCCTGCACGCCCTTGTCATTTAAAAAAAAAAATTATTCATCACCAAATTAATTGTATGAGCAAAATATGGGATGCGTTGGAATTTGCCCAGATGTAGTGCTTTCACAATATTGGTGGCATTGTCAGATATCACAAATCCTGTGGAGAGTCCAAGTGGGGTAAGCCATTGTGCAATGATTTCCTTGAGTTTTTCTAAGAGATTCTCAGCGGTGTGCTTCTTATTGAAACCAGTGATACACAGCGTAGCCTGCCTCTGAATGAAATGTCATTTGTGAGATACTGCTGGTGCTGCTGCTGCTGTTGGTGCTGCAGAAGGCAATACATCTACCCAGTGGGCTGTCACAGTAATGTAGTCTTTATTTTGCCCTGCTCCACTTGTCCACATATCCATGGTTAAGTGGACAGTGGGTAAAACCGCAGTTCTGAGGAGACTAATAAAAATTTTTTTAATGTCCATGTAGAGGCTGGGAATTGCTTGTCTAGATGGGATTTGGTACCGGGGACACAGTATGTCAATCAACTGTCTAAATCCCACTATACTAGTGGTGGATACTGGACACACATCTAATACCAGCATAGTTATTGTGGCCTCAGTAATCCGCTTTGCAACTGGGAGACTGCTGACATACTTCATCGTCCTTGCAAAAGAGTTTTGAAAAGTCAATTGTTTGTTAAACTGCAAGTAGTCTTCCTTGTCCCCTTCTGGGATGAAAATCGACTCCCAGCAGCAACAGCATCAGCATCAGCAATAGGTGTAGCACTTAAGTATCCTCCAGAGGAATCCTGGATAGGAGAGGAGTCAGTCATGATATTGGATACAGGACTACTTCCGATCCTGATTGAGGAGGAAATTGACGATGAGGGTGTAGGTGGTGGGGATTGCAGCGCTTGGATCCAACAGAGAAAAGGGAGCTAGGTGTTGCTGGACTAGTTACGTTTTTAGTCGCAGCATCTGAATGTGTCAACAATTGTGATGTATGCGCTTCAAGTGGCGTAAAAGGGAGGAGGTTCCTAGGTGGTTAAGGTCCCTACCTCTATTTACAATGGCTTTACAAAGGCTACAGATGGCTAGCCAGTAATTGTCTTGGCTTGGGAAGAAATAATTCCACATCGAAGAATTGGATATTTTTGTCTTTTGCCCAGGAATGACAATGGGCTTTTTCATACCTTGGTCAACAACTGTCTCCACTGGTGCCTTAATAAAACAAACCACATCCCCATCATCAAAATCCTCATCGTCAATATTCTCATTAGCGCCAGCTACACCAATATCCTCCTCATTCTGGTGTACTTCTACAGTGACATCCTTAATCTCAATGTCAGCATGTTTACTGGTGGTGCTCCTCCCAACACTTGCAGAGGGCGTGCAAATGGTGTAAAGAGCCTCCTCTTCCCGTACAGTATTGGAAAGGTCAGGCTTATACATCACAACCGCAGACACACTTGGACTCTCCTTAGGGATTGGTGATATTTCTTAATGCACAGTTGGTTCCTGTGCCTTTAACAAGTTTCATTTTTTTTAAACTTTTTTACAGGGAGGAAGGCTTACATCATCATCATGAGACGCAGAACCACCAGTCATAAACACAGGCCAAGACCTTAGCCTTTCCTTTCCACTTTGTGTAGTGAATGTCATATTACCAATTTTACATTTCTCGTCAGCTAACTTTACTTTTTTCTATCACCGTAAAATATTGCTTCTTGATTTTACATACCTCTACGCCATTGGGCATAGGCCTTAGCTGATGACATTAACATACTTCCATTGTCATGACTAGTGGCAGCAGCTTCAGCACTATTAGTAATAAGTGGGTCCTTATCTTTAAATTGTCTGTCCTCCATTTCTATCATTACAAAGTGGGGTACAGCAACAGTGCATGAGTCAAAAATATTTATTATTTTTTATATCACACACCGGCAGTTACAGTGTCTCACAAGTTAGTCAGAAATATATGTTATTACACACTGCAGTTTAGCTTCGCCCGAAAGTGTTGCACAAATGAGTCAGAAATATATATTATTACACACTGCGGTTTAGCTTCACTGACAGTGTTGCACAAATGAGTCAGAAATATATATTATTATTACACACTGCAGTATAGCTACACTATGTCATGATCCTGACTGTAGTTCTCATATTTGGTGACTTACCTCTGCCATCTGTCCTGGACCCTGTGTCTTTTGCGCACTTAGATAAACAGCTTGTCAGTACCATGAGTTTCCTGAGTGCAGAGTTAATGAGCCCCACCTGTGGTGATTAACCTTCTGTGTGAATCTGAATTCAGCAATCTGAAGTTTAGGCGTAAAAGCCATCATACTCTGTTTATTTGCAGAAGTTCTTGCTTCAGTGTTCTTTTGGCCTGCTAGGCCTCAATCCACATCAGAGCCTATCTGGAGTACTCACGTGACAGTGTCTGATCACCTGACCCGGAGTTGTCCAATCCTGTGCCAGCCTGAGACTCTCTATTAACTGAAGATGCCTCCTGCTGCTTTTGCATAGTTTTGTACATCAGCTTCGTCCAAAGACTCTGCCCACTGTGAAGGATGGCTGCTGGGGTGGGGGCGGTGGGGAAGGGTGGGGGGTATGAGGCTGGATCTGTGAGACTTGGCCTCTCCAAGCGCCATACAATTTTCAGGAGCCTTCCAGCCGATCAGGAGGGTAGGCAAGTATGCATATACTGCTGCACTAATTACAGTATATGGTTGTAAATACTCAGCTTTGAAATAAACATAACATTGAACATCATTGTGCATCCTCATTACTTTATTTCCTGTTATTAATCAAATGTACATGTACATGTATCTATTACTATATCTGTGAGCAATGGTCTGGCAAAAACATACTGACTTATCCTATTGGGAGGAAATCTCATCCCTTACTAGCGCCAAAACCTGATTGGACCCAAATGGTGGACCGGCAATTCCACCTTTTTATTATAACCCTGACAGTATCTTTTTCACTTACACAATCCTCTATGCTACGGGCTTGTGTGATCAAGCATCTAATCTCCTGCTGTATAAAACTGTCCACCCCCAAAAACTTAACCGAGCATTAATTTTTTGAAAATTACATTCTCACTTTATACTTTCAAGGATCTTATCTGTGACGTGTATTTGTTTTTGGTGTCAGGTGTGCCATGCCATTACTCTATTTACTATTTTTTAGCATGCCAGATTGCCACAGATTTTGCCTATTTGTGAGGTAGTCACATGGAAATTGTATTTTATGACTTTCAATTGCTTTAAATGACCCCAACACCCTAGACTTGGGGGTGTCCCACACCCTTGACCCTTAGAATGTTAGGTACTTACCCAACTATGAGGTTACAGTAAAGTATTGGGTAAGCCTGTAATATTGGCAAATATTGGGGGTAATTCCAAGTTGATCGCAGCAGGAATTTTGTTAGCAGTTGGGCAAAACCATGTGCACTGCAGGGGGGGCAGATATAACATGTGCAGAGAGAGTTAGATTTGGGTGTGGTGTGTTCAATCTGCAATCTAAATTGCAGTGTAAAAATAAATCAGCCAGTATTTACCCTGCACAGAAACAAAATAACACACCCAAATCTTACTCTCTCTACACATGTTATATCTGCCCCCCCTGCAGTGCACATGGTTTTGCCCAACTGCTAACAAAATTCCTGCTGTGATCAACTTGGAATTACCCCCATTATGCAAAAAGCCTCATATTGCAAAATGTATTGCAAAATGTATTAAAATTAGCACCTGCACTCGTTCTCTTTGTGTATGGCACTACAGGCCTCAGCAAGGCAGCAACTCTCATTACTAGCAATTAGGGTATGCAGTCCGGGGCCCCATTTCTATAGATGCTGGTCATGTGTTGCCCCCGGAAAAAGTGGCACAGAGAAGGTCACACTGCTGCAGGCAGTGGGTGAGTGTGAGTGTTTGTACCATGTGGATAAGCAGACGGAAGGGTGTAGCCACCAAGGGTGGCTGTAACAAGTGCTGCCTGAATTACACAGGTATAAACAAAGGTAGAAGCAGAACAGCTGGTTAGACATCACAAATGGTATTTACTGTATGGGGGAGACAGAAAGAGGCACATAATGTCATAGAAGGAGTCACAGTGGGCCATTAATAATACAGTAGAAGGAGGCACAAAGGGTCACTAGTTATATTGGGGGCCACACAGGGCCACTAGTTATATCAAAATAAAAAAACAGGCAGCAGGTGCCAGTTCCTACAGAGAAGTAAGCAGCATGCCATATATGGGCACATACACACACATACAGGATAATATAGCATGACATGGATGTACTGTATATACTGTATATACTAATCTTGCTCAGGGCTGCACAGACCAGGAGAGAGATATCTATGAAAGAAGCTATTTGGAGGCCATCAAGTCAACATTATTTGATTCTTTTTATTACAATTCTCTAATATTGTTTTTTCTTGAACAAAGTCTATATAAATTGTCTGAAGATACAGCCATTTTACTGAAACACCCCTGAAGAAGTCATTATTGATAAAACGCGTTCGAGGATATGCAGTTGTGATTCAGAATGATCTGGATTGCCTGGCATCAAGCTCGCCTATATAAGGGCAACAATAAGTGTAAAACTTTTGCTTTATTATGGTCATACATATATTAATTTGTGAAAAGTTTTCAAATTGTACATGAAGTTTTAGAGTAAAATTGTCATTGTGTTTCTGAATTTCTTTTTTAAGAAATGTAATAGTATTGGGTGTACTCAGGTTTATTGTATATGAGGAATATATGTGAAATTAATTCATACCTGCAATACCTGCATCATCTACACTGCAGTATAATGTTAACTGGTGGCGGTGTGTGGCACAATGTAAACTGGTGTAGCATATTATTTACTGTGAATTCTACAGTGCGGCATGATAGATACTGGGGGCACTGTGATGATAAACTCTCTCCTTATGCTGGTGTGTCCTATTCCCGCTATCCCTGTACCCAGTACTGTGTCCTTCTCCCCCAGCACGTTACCCAATATTGTACCCTTATCCCCTAACCCTATCACCAATACTGTACTCTTACACTGCACCCAAAACTATACCCTTACCCACCTAACCCTCCACACACTACTGTACCATTATACCCCTAACCTTGCACCCTTAATTATGTCCTTATCACCTAACCCAGCAGACACTACTGTTCCCTTATCACTTATTCTACAACATATTGTACATTGTATTTCAAAATATGAAACCTTGTAAATAAACATGTCACGAGAACATATTTGTAGGAGGCTGCAAATGTATAGTTTGTAGGGGGTGCCAAGCACCCTAGCACTGGCCCTGCTCACATGGAAACTAAACTGTAGCAAATAAGTGAAATGGTGATGCCACAATTAGTAAAGTATTAACACATTTTGTGTATATTAGTCAGCTCATTAGTAAAACTGTATCATACCTCCAAACTTTCTAACCCAATAGGGGGTGGAACTTAGGTAAGAAGGTGTGTAGCCTTGTGTGAGTGGGCATTGCTTCATGTCACGCCCAACATTTTCATCATGTTATAGGCATTCCCAGCGCTTCCTGAACAGCTTGACAGCTCCCAGGCTCACTACAATGCACTGTTTAGAGCTGTATCTATCTAGAGATCATTCACTGCTTTACTGTGCATAACAGCAGTTATCACAGGCTAGCCAACTGCCCCCTGCCCCGTGGGACACAGCAAATGTCTAGTCATAATACTGTGCACCTTCTATAGATTCATCACAAGAACAATTACACTGTGAACCAGAAAAAAAAAAAACACTGATGCACTTGATAACATATGATTTACTAATGTGTTTCTGCTGTACTAGCAGTTCTATAATAACTTTCACGTCACCACCATTACTGTAACTTTGCCACATTACATGTCTGGAATAATATTAATATTACAAAGTTGTGCATAAAATAAATTGTATAATACTAATGATGATAATTGAATATTGAAAGGATATCAGTGATTGGCCATTGGCATGAGTGGTGGCTTTTCTCCCACAGCCCTTCTTTTACCATTTTACCTTATTGAGATACTCTGTTTTTTTCCTTTTACTGTATTTCCCTCTGTCCTCGAACCCCCCCCCCCCCCTCCCTTTTTTAAATGCCCCCTTCTTATATTGTGTCTTGGCAGCTCCCTTGGTACTAATGTTTGGTTTAGACCATTTTAAGTAACTTCTATGTATAGTTTTCTAATAGCCATACAACAAATTGGAATGTCTACTTGCTCCCGCTGTGTTGGATATTTACTGTCTCCTGGGTTATTTAACACATTGGTTTTTTGTTTGTCTCAACCTGTTTTAGGGATTGTGTATTGTGTATGTTTTTTCTTTGCTCAATAAAAAAGTAAAAAAAAAAGATAATAATGAAAAAAAGACAATGATTAGCTGTTTAACATGTAATGTATCTTGTGTAAGGTGCACCTGCAGTACTACTAACCATGTCAGTCTGGGATGCAGTCAATTTACCTACAATCAAAATCCCTATGGTCAAAATCCCAACAACAATTGACCGATGGTTAAAATACCAACAAGGTCAAAATACTGATCTACAGTACAAGCTCTGGCAAATAGTCAGTGATGACTGTAATGTTAATATAAAGCCCTGTACTGCATACTGTACACACAGATGGTGAGCAATGGTCAGACGGAGAGAGTTAAAAAAAAAAATAATAGTTTATACAGACTCAAACAAATGTGTTAAAACACTTGTGTATGCAGACACAACTAATGTGTGAAAGGAATAATGTAGCTCATTGACTTTAAAGTATATACAGTGCACTAAATACTGTGTTTGCAATATATGAGCGCCCAAGTCCCCTAACAGCATAAATGAACACCAATGGGAAGGAATCGCTGCTTGCATTACTTTTACACATGAACTTGTGTATCTTCCATGCAGCGATGTGGGCAAGCAATGAAGGCTCCCGTCTCTCACACTGAGAGACCCGGGTTCAATTCCCAAAGTGGCAATCTATTTTCCCCCCGTGACATTCACTTTATTAAAAAAAAATGTCTTTGTAATCCATTGTAATACATTCAATGGAAGGTTGCACACAGGTTTCACATAAATCAGAGTACATCTGCATGAGCGTCTGATTCTGCTATCTAAAATACACAGTGGTAATGAGCACCAGTAGGCATAACAATAAATATAAATGAGTGTATCCTGACGCAATTAACTGTTCGAGCAACACAGTACTGTAGATCATCAGCAATAGAGAATCTGTGTTGTACTTTATGAGAAGGGATCACTGCTACTGTACCATTTACACATCTACAGTATCAATGCAACTGCAGTTCTCTATGTAATTATCATATACAGTATACTTTAGTATTGTGTTGCACATTTATTGTAACCTGACCTACAGATGTAGCCACCTTTATCTTGACTGGCTGAGGCGTTTGTCCCGATCGAGCATATGCAGCGTCCCGGGGTGTAGGGAGGCGCGCCTAGTCACAGAGAGGCGTACCTAATCGCACGGAGAGCGTTTGGCGTTACCTTTACATGTAATACCTGTGATCATCCACCAGATGTCGCTTTTTACAATCACCACTGCGCATGCGTGTGGTCTCCCGTAAAATACAATACTGAAATATATAATAAGGACTACTTTACTAAGGCGTCTCATTACACTGCATACAGTAAATACTTATTACGCTGCATTATTTAATACAGTAAATACTCATTACGCTGCGTTATTTAATACAGTATATACGGTACAGATGCAAATAGTGCAGCATACAGTATATGAGCCATCTACAGTACTTTATGAATATGTGAGCATCCAAGTCCCGCAGACAAAACAACATAAAACCAGTAGTGTACACTGTCGCAAATGGACGTGTTAGAAGTTCGCTATTGCCTCTTGAGATTAGGAATTTTTTTTACAGTATGTTAGCGTCCTAATCCCGTAGCCATTACAGCATAATCAAAACCAATGGATTTATTCATCTGTCTGTGGTGAAGTGGTGAAGTGTTCCGCTTCCTATACTCATAGTCCCGGGTTCGATTCCTAAAGTACGAATGCATGTTAGTTTTTTCCAGACACCTTATTATTATTTTTATTCACATAAACCAGGGCAAAGCTGCATGAGCGGTTCTACTGTTGAGGTTCTATGCTCCGTACAGTACACATACAATTCTGTAGCACTCAATAGAAATGGCTACCACCTATGACTCCTTGCCCCATGGAGGCCCTAGGCTACAGAGCAAGTAGCAGTCCAGATTTTGCAGGCTATGGGGCAATGCTGAAGGAGCGTCACAATCCCCTAGCTAAAATACACAGGGGCGATAGGAATAAGTGAGGTCTATGCACATTACGGTACACCGGACTCGATCGCATAGCACACTGGCAAAATGGCCACTGCACCTGAACCCCCACCATGTGGCAGGCAGCGCTCGGATATGGAGTGAGAGATGGTATAAGTTTTGCAGGCTACGGTGCACTGCTGAAGGAGCGTCACAATCCCCTAGCCAAAATACACAGGGGCGATAGAGATAAGTGAGGTCTATGCACATTACGTTACACCGGGCTCGATCGCATAGCAAACTGACAAACCACAAGTTTTACATAAAGCAGGGCAAAGCTGCGGGAGAGTTTCTACTGTCAAGGTTCTATGCACTGTATGGTACACATACAATTCTATAGCAGGGCAAACTCAATTGAAATGGCTACCGCCTGTGACTCCTAGCTCCATGGAGGCACTCGGATATGGAGCAAGTAACAGCACAGATTTTGCAGGCTACGGGGCAATGCTGAAGGAGCGTCAGAATCCCCTAGCTAAAATACACAGGGGTGATAGGGATAAGCGAGGTCAATGCACATAACGATACACCACAAAGTTCCCCATGGTTTTGATTATGCCTTTTCTTTGAACACAGTATTTTCCACTGCCTCGCCCTACCCCCATCACACTTTCCCCTTCCCCCCTGGGAGCCTGCAAAGTACATGCAGTAGACAGGGAGGGAGTTCCGATCAGGTTACAAGACATGTGCAACAGTATACTACTGTATGTAGGAAAATCCCCTGCCCACTCTGATTTATGTGAAACCTGTGTGCACCCTTCCATTGAATGTATAACAAAGAAAAATAATAATAATAAAGTGAATGTTACAGGAGCACATTAAAAATAGGTTGGCACTTCCTTCCCATTGGTGTTGGTTTATGCCTTAGGGGACTCGGATGCTAATACTTGTATTTCAAGAGCACGGTATTTTCCACTGCCTCTCCATACCCCCATCGCCCTTCCCACCTGGGAGCCTGCACAGGTCATGCAGTGGACAGGGAGGGAGTTCAGGTTAGGTACAATACACAAATGCCGACGATCTACAGTACTGTGTTGCTCAGTTAGTTGCGTCGGAATACACTAATTTATACTCATTACCGCTGTGTATTTGTATATAGCGGAATGAATTGCTGCTGCAGATTTACTTTGATTTATGTGAAACCTGTGTGCACCCTTTCATTGAATGTATAACAAAGAAAAAATAATAATAAAGTGAATGTCACGGGAACATATAAAAAAAAAAGGTTGGCACTTTGGGACTCTCAGCGTGGGAGGTGGAAGCCTTCATCGCTAGGTTGGTATGGAAGGGGAGACAATTAGCTACCGGAGGGTACCAACCCCAAGTTTCTGTGACCCCCACAAGGCTCATGGCAAGCGTCGGAACCCATGGTGGGTCTGAATTAACGGGCCCATTATAGTCTATGGGAAAATGGGTCCACTTTGCGTACTGATATCTCTGGTTCTGGGTCTCCCAGAGACTCAGGACTGGTACCATACAAAAGAGGAGACTCTTGGCTTTCGGGGCAGACCAACCACTAGTTTATGTGACACTGGAAAGGGAAACGGGAAGCAACCGTGTTTCAGGTCCCCTCCAGTTGTCCGCCTAGCTTGCACAGGATGCAGGGTTTCTGGCTAGATAGGAAATACTGTACAGAAATGCTAAGCATGGTAATTTGACATCCAGGAACATAGGGAGAAGTTTTTATCTCTCTCCATTATACTTAGAAAAATTACACTTGCCACTGTACGTTACAAGCTGTTCGTGCTAATTAGTACACTAGTAGAACATACTGTACAGAGATACTAAGGACAGTGATTTGGCATCCACGAAGTTAGGGAGGAGCTTTTATCTCTCTCCATTGTAATCTTTCTAAGTATAATGGAGAGAGATAAATGCTCCTCCCTAAGTTACTGGGTGCCAAATTACAGTCTTTAGTATCTCTGTATTCTATGTTCTACTAGTGTACTAATTGGCATGAACAGCTTGTAACGTACAGTGGCAAGTTTAATATTTCTATGTATAATAGAGAGAGATAAAAGCTCCTTTGTAAGTTCCTAGATGCCAAATCACCGTCCTTAGTATCTCTGTACAGTATGTTCTACTAGTGTACTAATTAGCACAAACAGATTTTAACTGAATGCCAAATCACCGCACTTAGTATCTCTGTACAGTATGTCCTATTAGGGTACTAATTAGCACGAACAGCTTGTAACGTACATGGCAGGTTTAATCTTTCTATGTATAATGGAGAGAGATAAAAGCTCCTCAGTAAGTTCCTGGATGCCAAATCACCGTACTTAGTATCTCTGTACAGTATGTTCTATTAGAGTACTAATTAGCTGTTTGTGCTAATTAGTACCCTAATAGAAAATACTATGCAGAGAAACTAAGGACGGTGATTTGGCAACCAGGAACTTAGGGAGGAGCTTTTATCTCTCTTTATTATACATAGAAAGATTAAACTTGCCACTGTACGTTTACAAGCTGCTCGTGCTAATTAGTACACTAGAAGAACATGCTGTACAGAGATACTACGGACAGTGATTTGGCATCCACAAACTTAGGGAGGAGCTTTTAACGCTCTCCATTATACTTAGAAAGATTACAACGGAGAGAGATAAAAGCTTCTCCCTAAGTTCCTGGGTGCCAAATTACCATCCTTAGTATCTCTGTACTCTATGTTCTATTAGGGTACTAATTAGCACGAACAGCTTGTAACGTACAGCAGCAAGTTTAATCTTTCTATGTATAATGGAGAGAGATAAAAGCTCCTCAGTAAGTTCCTGGATGCCAAATCACCGTACTTAGTATCTCTGTACAGTATGTTCTATTAGGTTACTAATTAGCTGTTTTTGCTAATTAGTACCCTAATAGAAAATACTATGCAGAGATACGAAGGATGGTGATTTGGCAGCCAGGAGTTTACGGAGGAGCTTTTATCTCTCTACATTATACATAGAAAGATCAAACCTGCCACTGTACGTTACAAGCTGCTCGTGCTAATTAGTACACTAGAAGAACATGCTGTACAGAGATACTACGGACAGTGATTTGGCATCCAGGAACTTAGGGAGGAGCTTTTATCTCTCTCCATTATACTTAGAAAGATTACAACGGAGAGAGATAAAAGCTCCTCCCTAAGAACCTGGGTGCCAAATTTACCATCCTTAGTATCTCTGTACTCTATGTTCTATTAGGGTACTAATTAGCACGAACAGCTTGTAACGTACAGCAGCAAGTTTACTCTTTCTATGTATAATGGAGAGAGATAAAAGCTCCTCAGTAAGTTCCTGGATGCCAAATCACCGTACTAAGTATCTCTGTACAGTATGTTCTATGAGGGTACTAATTAGCTGTTTGTGCTAATTAGTACCCTAATAGAAAATACTATGCAGAGATACTAAGGATGGTGATTTGGCAACCAGGAACTTAGAGAGGAGCTTTTATCTCTCTATATTATACATAGAAAGATTAAAATTGCCACTGTACGTTACAAGCTGTTCGTGCTAATTAGTACACTAGTAGAACATACTGTACAGAGATACTAAGTACAGTGGTTTGGCATCCACGAACTTAGGGAGGAGCTTTAATCTCTCCATTGTAATCTTTCTAAGTATAATGGAGAGAGATAAAAGCTCCTCCCTAAATTCCTGGATGCCAAATTACTGTCCTTAGTATCTCTGTACTCTATGTTCTACTAGTGTACTAATTAGCATGAACAGCTTGTAACGTAGAGTGGCAAGTTTAATCTTTCTATGTATAATGGAGGGAGATAAAAGTTACTCCCTAAGTTTCTGGATGCCAAATCACCGTCCTTAGTATCTCTGTACAGTATGTTCTATTAGGGTACTAATTAGCTGTTCGTGCTAATAAGTACCCTAATAGAAAATACTATACAGACATACTAAGGATGGTGATTTGGCATCCAGGAACTTACTGAGGAGCTTTTATCTCTCTCCATTATACATAGAAAGATTAAACTTGCCACTTTACTTTACAAGCTGTTCGTGCTAATTAGTACACTAGTAGAACATACTGTAAAGAGATACTAAGTACAGTGGTTTGGCATCCACAAACTTAGGGAGGAGCTTTAATCTCTCCATTGTAATCTTTCTAAGTATAATGGAGAGAGATAAAAGCTACTCCCTAAATTCCTGGATGCCAAATTACTGTCCTTAGTATCTCTGTACTCTATGTTCTACTAGTGTACTAATTAGCACGAACAGCTTGTAACGTAGAGTGGCAAGTTTAATCTTTCTATGTATAATGGAGAGAGATAAAAGCTCCTCAGTAAGTTCCTAGATGCCAAATCACCGTCCTTAGTATCTCTGTACAGTATGTTCTACTAGTGTATTAATTAGCACGAACCGCTTGTAACGTACAGTTGCAAGTTTAATCTTTCTATGTATAATGGAGAGATAAAAGCTCCTCTGAAAGTTCCTAGATGCCAAATCACTATCCTTAGTATATCTGTACAGTATGTTCTACTAGTGTACTAATTAGCATGAACAGCTGTTTTACCGGATGCCAAATCATCGTACTTAGTATCTCTGTACAGTATGTTCTATTAGGGTACTAATTAGCATGAACAGCTTGTAACGTAGAGCGGCAAGTTTATTCTTTCTATGTATAATGGAGGGAGATAAAAGTTCCTCCCTAAGTTCCTGGATGCGAAATCACCGTCCTTAGTATCTCTGTACAGTATGTTCTATTAGGGTACTAATTAGCTGTTCGTGCTAATTAGTACCCTAATAGAAAATACTATACAGACATACTAAGGATGGTGATTTGGCATCCAGGAACTTACTGAGGAGCTTTTATCTCTCTCCATTATACATAGAAAGATTAAACTTGCCACTGTACGTTACAAACTGTTCGTGCTAATTAGTACACTAGTAGAACATACTGTAAAGAGATACTAAGTACAGTGGTTTGGCATCCACAAACTTAGAGAGGAGCTTTAATCTCTCCATTGTAATCTTTCTAAGTATAATGGAGAGAGATAAAAGCTACTCCCTAAATTCCTGGATGCCAAATTACTGTCCTTAGTATCTCTGTACTCTATGTTCTACTAGTGTACTAATTAGCACGAACAGCTTGTAACGTAGAGTGGCAAGTTTAATCTTTCTATGTATAATGGAGAGAGATAAAAGCTCCTCAGTAAGTTCCTAGATGCCAAATCACCGTCCTTAGTATCTCTGTACAGTATGTTCTACTAGTGTATTAATTAGCACGAACAGCTTGTAACGTACAGTTGCAAGTTTAATCTTTCTATGTATAATGGAGAGATAAAAGCTCCTCTGAAAGTTCCTAGATGCCAAATCACTATCCTTAGTATATCTGTACAGTATGTTCTACTAGTGTACTAATTAGCATGAACAGCTGTTTTACCGGATGCCAAATCATCGTACTTAGTATCTCTGTACAGTATGTTCTATTAGGGTACTAATTAGCATGAACAGCTTGTAACGTAGAGCGGCAAGTTTATTCTTTCTATGTATAATGGAGGGAGATAAAAGTTCCTCCCTAAGTTCCTGGATGCCAAATCACTGTCCTTAGTATCTCTGTACAGTATGTTCTATTAGGGTGCTAATTAGCTGTTCGTGCTAATTAGTACCCTAATAGAAAATACTATACAGACATACTAAGGACGGTGATTTGGCATCCAGGAACTTACTGAGGAGCTTTTATCTCTCTCCATTATACATAGAAAGATTAAACTTGCCACTGTACGTTACAAACTGTTCGTGCTTATTAGTACACTAGAAGAACATAATGGGGACTTGGACTCATACAGTACTTGCATTTCAAAAGCACAGTATTTTCCACCGCCTCCCGCTAGCCCATCGCCCTTCCCCCCTGGAATCCTGCACAGGTCATGCAGTAGACAGGGAGGGAGTTATTCACA
Organism: Pseudophryne corroboree; assembly: GCF_028390025.1. Taxonomy (NCBI): domain Eukaryota; kingdom Metazoa; phylum Chordata; class Amphibia; order Anura; family Myobatrachidae; genus Pseudophryne; species Pseudophryne corroboree. Next base: position 427,793,437 of record NC_086448.1, read on the forward strand.
TAAACCAGGGCAAAGATGCAGGAGCAGTTGTACTGTTAAGGTTCTATGCACCATACGGTACACATACAATTCTGCAGCAGGGCAGACTCAATTGAAATGGCTACCGACTGTGACTCCTCGCCCAATGGAGGCCCTCGGCTATGGAGCAAGTAACAGCACAGATTTGGTAGGTCACGGGGCAATGCTGAAGGAGCGTCAGAATCCCCTAGCTAAAATACACAGGGGTGATAGGGATAAGTGAGGTCTTTGCACATAACGATACACCGCAAAGTTCCCCATGGTTTTGATTATGCCTTTTCTTTGAACACAGTATTTTCCACTGCCTCACCCTACCCCCATCCCACTTTCCCCTTCCCCCCTGGGAGCCTGCAAAGTACATGCAGTAGACAGACAGGGAGGGAGTTCCGATCAGGTTACAAGATATGTGCAACAGTATACTACTGTATGTAGGAAAATCCCCCGCCCACTCTGATTTATGTGAAACCTGTGTGCACCCTTCCATTGAATGTATAACAAAGAAAAAAAATAATAATAAAGTGAATGTTACAGGAACACATTAAAAATAGGTTGGCACTTCCTTCCCATTGGTGTTGGTTTATGCCTTAGGGGACTCGGACGCTAATACTTGTATTTCAAAAGCACAGTATTTTCCACCGGCTCTCCCTACCCCCATCGCCCTTCCCCCCTGGGAGCCTGCACAGGTCATGCAGTGGGCAGGGTGGGAGTTCAGGTCAGGTACAATACACAAATGCCGACGATCTACAGCACTGTGTTGCTCAGTTAGTTGCGTCGGAATACACTAATTTATACTCATTACCGCTGTGTATTTGTATATAGCGGAATGAATCGCTGCTGCAGATTTACTTTGATTTATGTGAAACCTGTGTGCACCCTTTCATTGAATGTATAACAAAGAAAAAATAATAATAAAGTGAATGTCACGGGAACACATAAAAAAAAGGTTGGCACTTTGAGACTCTCAGCATGGGAGGTGGGAGCCTTCATCGCTAGGTTGGTATGGAAGGGGAGACAATTAGCTACCAGAGGGTACCAACCCCAAGTTTCTGTGACCCCCACAAGGCTCATGGCAAGCGTCGGAACCCATGGTGGGTCTGAATTAACGGGCCCATTATAGTCTATGGGAAAATGGGTCCACTTTGCGTACTGATATCTCTGGTTCTGGGTGTCCCAGAGACTCAGGACTGGTACCTTACAAAAGAGGAGACTCTTGGCTTTCGGGGCAGACCAACCACTAGTTTATGTGATACTGGAAAGGGAAACGGGAAGCAACCGTGTTTCGGGTCCCCTCCAGTTGTCCGCCTAGCTTGCACAGGAAGCAGGGTTTCTGGCTAGATAGGAAATACTGTACAGAAATGCTAAGCATGGTAATTTGACATCCAGGAACATAGGGAGGAGTTTTTATCTCTCTCCACTATATTAGAAAAATTACACTTGCCACTGTACGTTACAAGCTGTTCGTGCTAATTAGTACACTAGTAGAACATACTGTACACAGATACTAAGGACAGTGATTTGTCATCCACGAATTTAGGGAGGAGCTATAATCTCTCTCCATTGTAATCTTTCTAAGTATAATGGAGAGAGATAAAAGCTTCTCCCTAAGTTCCTGGGTACCAAATTACCATCCTTAGTATCTCTGTACTCTATGTTCTATTACGGTACTAATTAGCACGAACAGCTTGTAACGTACAGCGGCAAGTTTAATCTTTCTATGTATAATGGAGAGAGATAAAAGCTCCTCAGTAAGTTCCTGGATGCCAAATCACCGTACTTAGTATCTCTGTACAGTATGTTCTATTAGGGTACTAATTAGCTGTTTGTGCTTGTTCTCGGGAACACATAAAAAAAAAAGGTTGGCACTTCCTTCCCATTGGTGTTGGTTTATGCCTTAGGGGACTCAGACGCTCGCATTTGTAAAGCACGGTATTTTCCACCGCCTCCTGCTAGCCCATCGCCCTTCCCCCCTGGGAGCCTGCACAGATCATGCAGTGGACAGGGAGGGAATTCAGGTCCTGTGCAATACACAAACGCTGAAGATCTACAGTACTATTTTGCTCACTCAGAATACACTCATTTCTACTCATTACCGCTGTGTAGATGCATTTAGTGTAAAGAATCGCTCCTGCAGATCTACTCTGATTTATGTGAAACTTGTGTGCATCCTTCCATTGGATGTAATAGAGAGAAAAAAAAAATATTAAAGTGAATGTCACGGGAACACATTAAAAAAAAAGGTTGGCACTTCCTTCCCATTGGTGTTGGTTTATGCCTTAGGGGACTCAGACGCTCGCATTTGTAAAGCACGGTATTTTCCACCGCCTCTTGCTAGCCCATCGCCCTTCCCCCCTGGGAGCCTGCACAGATCATGCAGTGGACAGGGAGGGAATTCAGGTCCTGTGCAATACACAAACACTGAAGATCTACAGTACTATTTTGCTCACTCAGAATACACTCATTTCTACTCATTACCGCTGTGTAGATGCATTTAGTGTAAAGAATCGCTCCTGCAGATCTACTCTGATTTATGTGAAACTTGTGTGCATCCTTCCATTGGATGTAATAGAGAGAAAAAAAAAATATTAAAGTGAATGTCACGGGAACACATTAAAAAAAAGGTTGGCACTTCCTTCCCATTGGTGTTGGTTTATGCCATAGGGGACTCGGACACTCATATAATTGCATTTCAAAGGCACGGTATTTTCCATCGTCTCCCCCTACCCCCATCGCCCTTCCCCCTGGGAGCCTGCACAGATAATGCAGTAGACAGGGAGGGAATTCAGGTCCTGTGCAATACACAAACGCCGAAGATCTACTGTACTGTTTTGCTCAATTCGTTTCATCAGAATACACTCATTTCTACTCATTGCCGCTGTGTAGTTGCATTTAGCGTAAAGAATCGCTCCTGCAGATGTACTCTGCTTTATATGTAACTTGTGTGCACCTTTCCATTGACTGTCTTACAATGAAAATAAAATAATACAGTATATTATTACAATAAAAAAAAAGGCACATCAGGTCTCGAACCCTGGACCCCAAGCGTGGGAGGTGGGAGCCTTCATCGCTAGCCCACAACGCCTCATGAGATTCCCAATTTCATGATTAAAAGTACAGCAAACAGCGCCCGGCCCCCTCCCCATTGGTGTTGGTTTATGCCTTAGGGGACTCAGATGCTCGCATTTGTAAAGCACGGTATTTTCCATCGCCTCCCGCTAGCCCACCATTCCCATTATGCCTTAGGGAACTCAGACGCTCATGTACTGTACATGTATTTTAAAAGCACAGTGTAGGTCACCATCTTTTTCCACCGCCTCCCGTTACGCCTACAGTATTAACATTACAGTCGTCACTGACCAATTGCCAGAGCTATAGATCAATCCGCCACTATACTGTACGATCGAAAGTACTGGATTTAGTGGAGCATTAGCCACCCAGTGGTGGAGATGTGTAATGCATGCTGAGTATCTAGAATCGCCTCAACGCGCCTGCCTGTGATTAAACTCAGCTATCGCCTTAGCGTGACTAAACGTCCGTCTTGGCGGAGAATCGGTCAAGATAAAGATGGCTACATCTGTAACCTCCCTCCCGGTCTACTGCATGAACTGTGCAGGTTCCCAATGAGGAAGGGGGAAGTGGGATGGGGGTAGGGCGATGCAGTGGAAAATACCGTGTTCAAAGAAAAGGCATGATCACCATGAGGCAGGGGTTCATGGGCAGCAGCCATTTTGTCAGTTTGCTATGCGATCAAGGCCAGTGTACCGTAATGTGCATAGAGCTCACCTAGCCCTATCGTCCCTGTGTATTTTAGCTAGGGAATTGTGACGCTCCTTCAGCATTGCCCCATACCCTGAAAAACCTATGCTATCACTTGATCCATACCTGAGCGCTGCCACAAGGTGGGGGTCACGGGCGGTGGTAATTTTGTCAGTTTGCTATGCGATCGAGTCCAGTGTACCGTAATGTGTATAGAGCTCACCTAGCCCTATCAACCCTGTGTATTTTAGCTAGGGGATTGTAACGCTCCTTCAGCATTGCCATGTATCTTGCAAAACTTATGCCATCACTCGCTCCGTAGCTGAGGGCCTCCACGGGGCAAGGGATAACTGGTGTCAGCCATTTTGACAACTTGCTACAGTATGTGTTCGAGTCCAGTGTATCGTAATGTGCATAGAGCTCACCTAGCCCTATCGCCCCTGTGTATTTTAGCTAGTGGATTGTGATGCTCCCTCAGCATTTCCCCGTAGCCTGTAAAACCTATGCCATCACTTGCTCCATAGCCGAGTGCTGCCACGAGGCAAGGAGTCACAGGTGGTAGCAATTTCAATCGAGTCTGCCCTGCTACGGAATTGTATGTGTACCGTACAGTGCATGGAACCTAATCCTCATAGCTGCTGTGTATTTTACAGTAGAAATGCTCCTGCAGCTTTGCCCTGCATTATGTAAAACTTGTGTGCACACTTCTATTGAATGTGAAAGTATAATACAGTACGATATATACAGAAAAAAAATAAAGTGTCTGGAAGAAACTAACATGCATTCGTACTTTAGGAATCGAACCCGGGACTTTAATCGTGGGAAGCAGAACACTTCACCACTCGGACACGTTGCCACCAACAGATGAATAAGCCCATTGGTTTTGATAATGCTGTAATGGCTATGGGATTAGGATGCTAACATACAATATCCCTAACATCAATAGACCACAATGTACTTGTAACCCGTCCATTTGCGTCTGTGTACACTACTGGTTTTATTTGTTGATTTGTTTGCGGGACTTGGGAGCTCACATATTCCTAATGTACTGTAAATGGACTATACTGTGGCTTTATCATGTTAGTTTGCATCTTTATATACTGTACTATTGTATTTACAGTACGTCTGTACATTGTAATTAAACTGTATGACACACTGTAGCATATTGTAGTGTAATGAGATGCACCAGTAAAGTAGTTCTTACTATGTATTTCGGTATTGTATTTTACTGGAGACCACATGCATGCGCAGTGGTGATTTTAAAAAGTGACATCTGGTGGATGATCACAGGTATTACACTTTTTTTTTTAAATATGTTTATTGAAATGATTTCATTCATATATAAGTATATATGAAAAGACATACAGAAAAAAGAATTGAACGTTAAAGGTTGCATGGAAATACAGAACATAGTATATATACAGAGACATCCTAGGGTAAATCAGCCTATGCGAAGACATCACGGCAAATAAAAGGAAAACTAGAGATATGAACCCACAGCAAAGAATACCGGTTGCTCCCGGAATCTAAATAAATATACCCCAAGACTACTAAGGGGCGGTAGACCACATATAACCGCATAATATTGTCGGCATTCCACATAGTACTAACTGATAAAGAGAAAGATCAAAGAGACAGAGAGAATACAATATAAAAGTATTTGTGGGGGGGGGGACACACGAGGGAAGAAAGGGGAGGGGGATGACGGGATGAGGATGAGTGTTAGGGCCAGCCCATAACACTCAGTATAGCCAACTGGAGTGCCAGAGAGAGAAGAATAGACAGATACATACTTAAAAAACAAAACAAAAAAAACCCAGTGACATTATTTAAACGTTTGCGTATGATTCATAGGAGGACAAGGAGCAATCTAGGGTTTTCAAGATATGTTGTTTGGTAGAGGGAGGTAAAGTGTCAAGGAAAGGACTCCATTTGAGGCAGAATTTCCGTGTGCTAAAGAAGGGCGAAGTTAAAACCGTTTTTCTATCATAATACAACAATTGTAATAGTTTTTGCTGAACTTCTGCAATGGAAGGGGCAGAGCGCTTAACCCATTTAATCAGAATACATTTTTTGCCAAGTGTAAGAAGAAGAAGAGAAAAACTTCTCGGAGTAATCTGCCAGTTTGTAAAGTTTAAAGTAAGACATGCTAACTAATCCGGGGTTACATTCAAGGAGAATAATCTATTAACATAAGCAAGAAGTTTACACCAAAAACGTCTAATTTTTCTACATTCTCACACACAATGTATAAATGTTGCTGAGGACTTCCCACATTTAAGGCAGTCACCGGATTCTGAGGGTAACATATGAGTTTGTTGTGAAGGTGAAATGTATGCTCTGTGTAAAAATCTCAAGTGAACTTCTTGAAAATATTCTGAAGATAAAAATGTTAGGGATCTTTCACAGGGTTGTGTAATATCAGTAATGCTTGATAACTTAGGTATATCAGCTTTCCATTTAGAGAACAAGTTATCCCATTGTGCAGTAGGTAGGCAAGATAGCAAAATAGAGTATGCATATTTCACTTTATATGGACGCACCTGGGAAGAGTGCAAGAGAGTATCAATAGCTTGAGAAGCAGGGTGTACGCTATGGGGACCTCTCAATTGAGTTGTATCACCATAAGAAAGTACAAAGTGACACACCTGGAAGTACATATACATGTGGCGTGGAGATAATTTAAATTTTTGGCAAACATCCGAAAATGAGTAAAGGACTCCTCCAGGATCAAACACTTTGTGAAAGGAGTCGAGACCTTTCTCTTTCCAGAGGGAGTAAGTGGCATTATGCAGAGAGGGTGGGAATGCTGGGTTGCCCCACAACGGGATATATTGGGAAAAATGGGGATCACGTTGGCATTGCTTATTAATAATAAGCCATGCAGAAAAAGTATCTTTAAATAAGATATGGTTCTTTAATTAAAAAGGTATCTGAGTCGGGTGTAAGTGTATCAATGCACTAGGAGCAAATGGAGAAAATACCGCTAATTCCAAGTCATGATCAACATAGCGTGACGTGCAATAAAGCCAGTCAATAATATAATGAAAATGAATTGCTAGGGAATATGCCTGTATAACAGGAGCCGCAAAGCCACCCTTCGCTTTAGGAGATTTTAATTTCTGCCTGGCTATGCGTGGTCTTTTTCCTTGCCAGAGAAACCTTAAAAAAGAGTGCCTCAAGCCTGAGAGTATCAGAACGTGTCAATGAAATAGGGAGCATTTGCATAAAATAAAATAGTTTGGGGAAGATAATACACTTAATCACCTCAAGTCTTCCTAAAAGAGACAAAGGTAAGTCCTTCCAAGAGTCCAGTTTGAGGGCTAAATTGTCTATGATAGGGGAATAATTAATTTTATAGAGATTAGTGAGATCGGAGCAGACATTAATACCAAAATATTTGAAATGGGAATGGGTCACTTTAAAAGTTGGAATGTCAGGATGGGAGAGTATGGAGGGTGACAAATTACCCAATAACAAAAGTTCTGATTTAGTAATATTGATTCTGTAACCTGCAATTTTTCCAAAAGAATTAATCAATTGTAATAAGGATGGCAATGATTGCTCTGGATTTGCTAAAAACAAAATAGTGTCGTCAGCAAATAGTGCAATTTTCATAACCTGTGAACCAATAGTATTTCCATGAATATGAGGTGAGTTACGAACAGCTATAGCTAGGGGCTCTATCGATAGATCAAAAAGGAGTGGGGAAAGGGGACAGCCTTGTCTCATCCCCCTTTGCAATATGAAGGTAGAAGATAGAAGACCGTTACAGGAAACAGAAGAAGAAGAAGAATATAAGGTGCGAATAATAGAAATAAAAGAATCAGGAAAGCCAAAACTGTGTAGGGTGTTAAAGAGATAGGGCCATAGTAAAAGGTCAAAGGCCTTTTCCGCACCTATAGATAAAATGAGTGCAGGGGGAGAATTAGTAGAAGAGGTCGAATTAGCGTGCTGGATGACCGAGAGGACCCGTCTTAGATTTACAACCGAGTGTTGACCATTTATGAAACCAGTCTGGTCCTTATGGATAAGTAGCGGCAGAATTGGTTTCAGTCTCTGTGCTAGGATAGAGGTAAAAATGTTAAAGTCTACATTTAATAGCGATATAGGCCTGTAGGAGCCCGGTAAAGAAAGGTTCCTGCCTGATTTAGGTAGGACTTTGATCACTGCGTCTGTAAATCTATCTGGAATAATCCCCTCGGTCAGAATTTTGTTAAAAACAGCCTGTAAAGTCGAACCTATCTTGGGGGGCATTTGTTTATAAAATTCATTTGTGTATCCATCTGGCCCTGGGGCTTTACATGGTTTAAGTCTTTTTATAGTATCTAACATTTCGGTAAGGGTAATGGGGGAAGTCAAGAAAGGGATCATCTCAGCAGGCACTTGGGGTAAGGGTAGGTTGTCCCAGAAGTGGGGGGGGGGCGTAAACATCATGAGAGGCGAGGGAATCTCCCGAATCAGGAAAGGAATATAAAGATACGTAATAATCACGCATAATGGCTGCAATTTGAGCATTAGAAGAGGACAGGGAGCCATCTGAATTTTGTAGGGGATGGACCACCATTGGTTTCCTAGATCCCTGCAGTAATGAAGTATGAAGTGTACCCGTCTTGTTCCCAAAGCGGTGAAACTTATAACGTACATTAAATTGGTATTTATCTCCTGCCAATTGCATAAGATCATTGAAAGTAGTTTTAGCCAGAATATAAGCTGTATTGTTTTCTGCAGAGGGATGTAATTTAAAAGTCTGATAGGCTGTGGATAGGGTGTTTTGAGTTTCCAGATATGCCTGATTAAGAGATTTCCTAAAATGTGAATTATAGGAGATCACCTCACCCCTCAAAACTGTGTTAGCAGTTTGCCAAAAAAGGGAAGGGTTATCCGACGTGTGTACAGAGTTATCCAATTCTCCCAGACTTCATCACATTTACTGTATGTTTAAAACTATCCGATTTTGCTAAATGTGAAGGAAATTTCCATAAAGGAGGAGAGTATTTTTCCATTGTATAAGTCAGTTCAGTCCATACCATTCCATGATCCGAGATAGAAATCGGTTCAATGGTGGTATGGCGAATATTAGGGAATAGTAGGGAAGCGACCAAGATATAGTCTATACGAGACCAAGTGTTATGAACCATAGAAAGGCAAGTATACTCTTTTTTGATTGGGTTCAATGCTCGCCAGGCATCTACGAGATTAAGTCTCTTAGCAAGCCAGGGAACACCTAGTTTGGGAAGGGAGCGGGACTGACTGGTATAGTGGGATTAATCCAAGTACAGAGAGGAGACTAAATTGAAATCTCCACAGAGAATTAAGGAAGAGAGGTCACAGGAATAAAGTTTAGCCAAAAGTGAGGTGAATTTTTTTTGTTTATAAGCGTTAGGGGCGTAGACATTACATAGGTGATAAAGTTTACACCCCATTTTAAAATGCACAAATACGTATCTGCCTTCTGGATCAGCATCCACTGACAATACTTCAATGGGAAGAGATTGTCTCGCTAAAATAGCCACTCCACAAGATTTTGAATTAAGAGATGCTGCGCCTAATAAGGACCAATTCAACATCTGCAACTTTTTTGTTTCCTGTAGAACCAGGTGCGTCTCCTGTAAACATGCAATATCAATATGGTTTTTATTCATATAAGATAAAATCTTCCTCCTCTTAGCAGGTGTGTTAATACCTCCTACATTAAATGTAAATATCTTAACCGTAGCCATACCACAAAAAAGGAAGATACAACATCTGGCAAAGATAAAGCATGGTATGACATTGCGTCCCTATAGAAGTAAGAGGGAATCGGGGGGGGGGGGAGGGGAGGGGTAAAACATGAGGAAAGAAGACCATGACAGGGGGGACAAACATAAAGAAATTGAGAAAGAGAAAATCAGACAGCAGAAACAGTTGTAATGAGATAGACATTACACAAAAAATGGAAATAGTAGAAACAGACTTCGGGTGAAGCAAAAACATTTGGCGAGTATAACCATATAGAACCAACAGAGTGGCGGGGCTTCTCCGTTAACGTCAGCAACAGTGAAATAACAAAATCAGTAGTAAAACATTTAGTCAAGCTCATTGAATGAACACTATAACAAAAGGATTAGAGCAAAGTGGGACGCTGTGCCTAGACTAGACAGCAACAGCGTAATTAAGCCCACGAGGGGCATGACTGGAACCTGAAAAGAAACAAGAGGAAAGATTCATCCCTCTGGGTCGTCAGAAATATCTTGTGCAAGAGAGTCAGCCTCTTCTTTAAGATAGGCTTCAGCGTCTCCGTGGGTGGTAAAGTCAGTGAAGGAGGATCCCTGAAATATCCGGAGTCGAGCTGGATACATCATAGCAAATTTACGTTTGTTTTTAACCAGGAAGGCACGTATGGGGTTAAAGGCATTGCGGAGGCAAGAGAGTTCTGCAGAGTAATCTTGAAAAATCCGCAGAGTGGAACCTTCCCACCGGTGATCAACTTTGCGAGAAGCCTTCAAATGGCGTTTTTGTGAAGAAAGTTCAGGGTTTTGAAAATAACCACACGTGGCCTATTAGAACTTGCTCGTGCCTGGTCACCCATTCTATGTACACGTTCAATCACCATGTCAGCACATTCAGCCTCGATGTTGAGCATTTTTGGTAAGGTATTCCGGACAAAAAAATTTTTTTTAATGATTCGAGCAAGCCTATTATGCGTAAGTTGCACCTGCACGTGCGGTTTTCGATATTGTCCATTTTATCAAGGAGATACTTATTGTCCTTCTCCAAACACCCCACAGTGGATTGCAATCTTTCAACATCATCCATAGTGACCCCTAAACTAATCTCGGTATTGGATACCCTGCTAGAGAGTTGCTGCAATTGTATAGTGATATCTCCGACTGCTTTCTGCAGCAGGGGGCTATAGTATCATGAATTTCAGCCACCATATCTTTATAAGTCAGGGATGCATTGGGGGAGTCAATATCATCACGCACCTGGAACTGTGAGTCGTCAGAGGCTGCCTTAACTGGTTTCTTAGCTGCAGGTTTCACAGGGCTTAAATCAGCGCTGGTTGTGGAGGACTGATCTGCGCAACGTTTTTCCTTCCTGGGAGGTAGCGCTGGTGGCGGGATCTTGGATACTGCCGGAGGGCCCAAAAACTTCTCCATAATGTACAAGTACAGTGCAGTGTCAGTAAACTGACCTGTACCAAAGACAACACTGAGGCCTGGAGCTGTAGTCTGGCACAGGACACCGCAATGAGCAGAGAAGCACTGCAGGGAGTCTCAGTTGTCAGCGGCCAGGGGGAGAGTGCACTCCGGAGGTGTGATTCAGCGGGGGTCAGTGTGGAGCAAAGCGGGCAGCGTGCATCGGTTCCAGCGGCAGCCGTAGCCGCCGGGATATGGAGCCCGGCCATCTGCAGCAGCACGGGTCAGATCTCAAGTGCACCGTGCTAGTGTGTACAGCACGAGCGGCTAACGGGGCAGGAGGGTGGGGATTGGTCAGCAGGCAGTAACCCGAGCAGCGGACCGAAGCTGAGAGGCAGAGCGGTGAGGCTGGCAGCAACGGAGGAGCACACAGGAGCTGCTGCTTACTCTGCCATGCCGGAACCGGAAGTCCCTTGATCACAGGTATTACACTTAAAGGTAACGCCAAACGCTCTGTGCGCCTCCCTACGACTAGGTGCGCCTCCCTATGACTAGGCACGCCTCCCTGCGCCCAGGCACGCTGTGTGTGCCCGATCGTGACTAACACCTCAGCCAGCAAAGATAACAGAGGACCCATCTGTATGTCCATTGCACAATCTCATCTGTGTGACTGTTTACCTATCAGGTTTTAGTATTGTGTGCCAGCCAAAGCTCTTAACAGTGCTGCCCCCATCCACTGCTATAGTTTTCATCAGCAGTGCTGTGGTCACCTAGAAGTTGAGCTGTGTACTGCATGTCCTGAGGTATGGCAAATTTAAGCGAGCCTTAGTGTGGCTTTGTTGCCACACTAAGGGGTATATTCAATTGAAGTCGGATCCATTCTGACATGCATTTGTCGGAATGGATCCAACAACCCCCATTCAAATCTCATCTCAATTCGACTTTTTCAAGTCAAATTGAGATGAGTGACCCAGAGGAGGAGAGGGGGGGGTGAGCCGCGGGGAGACCAGCGGGGGAGAGCCGCCAGCAGCCAGAGGAGATCAGCGCTACAGTAGCGCTGCAGCAGGGTGTCACACAGCTACCCAACCTCACGGCAGTGTGCACCCGGCTCCAGCAAGCTTGCTGGAGCCAGGTGGACGCTGCCGTGAGCGCCGCAGCTGTGTGACACCCTGTTGCAGCGCTGTGCTGTAGCGCTGATCTCCTCTGGCTGCCCGCGGCAGTCCCCCGTCTCCCTTCGGCTCTACCCCTCTCCTCCTCTGAGTCCACATGTCAGTCAAACATCTTTTGATGTCGGACTGAGATGGTCAAAAAGGGTGCCAAAACCTGTCGGTTTTGGCCCAGTTTTCGACTCAAGCACGGGGATCAGCAGCTATTCTGCCGATCCACGTGCTTTTCGACAAGTCAAATTCATAGACTTGTCGAAAATATTGAATAGGTCGAATCACGATTCGACCTTAAAAAGTCGAAAACTGCCGTCTTTTCGACAGACGGCAGTTTTCGACTTCAATTGAATATACCCCTAAGGCTAAGTTTTGTAAGGGGCCAAAGATGGCTATTTGGTGCGATTTGAGGATAGGTGTATGTACACAAATCTGAATAATAGTTGCAAAGGTGTAGCTGGAAAGAATTGTGATCAGAAGATAATCATACCCCTCTCAAAGGGTGTTCTGCATAGTTTATCTAATTACAAATACTTTTTTGAAAGAAGTGTAACTTTAAGACATGCTAGAGGCATCTTCAGTCTTAGCTCTAGCATTTTATTGATTATGATACTACAATAAAGTTAACATAACTAAGGCAATCACATCCACAGACTGCTGGATAGATCACTGAATTATCTCTTCTACCATGTTCATTCAACTCATGAAAAAAGAGAAAAACGTACAAGTTAAATCACCCATTTCTCATTATCAATAACTTGACAGACACTATTAAGCAGCAGCATCAACAGACTAGTTTTCATGAAAAGCTCTATAAATAACATCTAAAAGATAATGAAGTAATTTCAAATAACTTCAAGGCCACTTTACAGTATTTTCTTTTTACAACAAGGTACTAAGTTTTAATGGAAAATAAATGAGAATTAATCAATTTAGAAAATTAAGCAAAAATGTCAACAACATGTTGTAAAGAATAAGCTTTTTGAGGTCTGCCAAAATCAAACTGACTCCAAGAGCACGCAGGTGGCTCAATGTAGAGAAGAGATGTGTGTTGACTACCATGTTTGGTTTTGATTGTAAATCTTCATTGTGCTTTGGTTTTTGCAAAATAAACTTCAAAATTAGTAATAACAGTTAAAATAATATGCCTTGGAATGTTTGTGTTTCTATAGTCTTTGTAACATCAATAATATACATTTCCAGTCATTCGCAGTCAATTTTGACATCTTCACAGCTCACAATGTTGTTTTCACCAATTTTAGCCAAAGTCTGACTGGCTAAACTTAGTTGAAGTACATAGCAAAGACAAAAAAATTTTTATTTCGGGAGCACTCGTTTGATGAAAAACAGAATAATAGAGTATATATATAATGTATGAATATAATGAAGTATAAGTGACTGTTAAAACTTAACTTTGTAAGAGCTTGTAAGGAGCTCTTTGCATCTCTTAAGATCTGTGTCATAGGGGAGTATATTTTCACTTTGCAAGTGTGTGAACACGTGTAGCAGAGCTATACAAACAGATTTTGTGCAGTTTCTAAGTAGCCCAGGACTTACTCAGCCACTGCGAACACTTCAGCCTGTCTGGGACCAGAATTGACGTCTGGAACCCTGCCTGCAAACGCATGGACACGCCTGCGTTTTTCCAACCACTCCCAGAAAATTGTCAATTACCACCCACAAACGCCTTCTTCCTGTCAATCTCCTTGTGAACGCCCGTGCGAATGGATCCTTCACACAAACCCATCGCTGAGCGGTGATCCGCTTTGTGCCCGTGCAACGCGCCTGTGCAGTGTGGTGCATACGCATGCGCAGTTTAGACCTGATTGCCCACTGTACGAAAACGCAGCCTAACCATCAGGTCTGAATTAGCCCCTGTGTCCATTAGTTTAATTAAGGGAATCATCTGACTCAGGCAGGCAGTGTCTGAGCTCACTTCATTGGTTAAAACTTCAAAGGGTTTTAGTAGCTTGCATAAAACGGAGAGTATTCTACACTGTGCTCATTAGCACTTTCTCAAGCTCTGATTTGTACACTTGGCTTACTGCTGTTCCTTCAGTCACCAAAGCATATAAAGGGTGGAATTCCACCTGGTTACTATCTCTTGCTTCAGTTGGTAGCATGGCAATTTGAATTTTTCTTGCAGCTGCTGCAATGTTATACATGTGACTGCTAAATTCCAAAAATGCCCCGAAATTGTATGGGCCAAATTCAGCATCTCCTGCATAGTCCTGTCAATTTTTTGAGAAATTTTAAACCACCAAATATATTTTGTGTGCTCAACATGGTATGTGTTGAAATTCACCCAGTCATAATGCTCGTAGATTGTTACTTATGCTATTGGAAAATAAAATATACATTTGGAGGAGAATCTTAGTGGGGTAGGCCATTTTGTTATTCTATCACTGTATTTTTCCAACAAATTAACACCAGTATGCCTCTTAGTGATGCCAGTGATACAGAGAGTAGTCTGTCTGTGAATGAGCTGTCTTTGTGTGTTACATGTGGCATGCCTGAAGGTGATCAACCCACCCAGTGGGCTGTCACAGTAACGGATAGTCAGCACAATGGCATTTTATAGGCAAAGAATAACTTTTTGTTTACAGCTATGTCCTAATATATCTAGCCTCAATACGTCATGCGCCGCAAGATGCCTGGGATGAGTGAAAAGACAGTTCCAATGCAACTGTGCTAACGTTGGGCATCTTTTTTTTACTGAAAATGCATCTTATTTACATCGCTATGTGAAAAGACACACAAGCAGACTCTGCTGATTAAAATTATATGTGGCATGCCTATATTCTGTGTGTGACTGTGGCTGTATCTGCATTCAAAATGCTACGTTACAATGTTTTCCTGGAAAACACTGTAACTTAGCATTCATATGCAGATAGAACTGCAGTTGCACACAGAATATAGGCATGCTGCATATTTTAATCAGCATAGTCTGCTTGTATGTCTTATTTGAAGAATAGTGATGGAAATAAGATGCTTTTTTGGGGAAAATACACCAAAATACATCTGGCGTTACTAAATGCACTCGCAACTAGGTGCGACCAGAAGGGCTGTTTAACGTGACTGCAGCAACGATGAAGGAGGACACATCTGTGTGTCCCTGTAATGGTGAGGTACTGCTATTCTGCTGACATAGAATTAACAGAATTTGGTAGCTTGGACACATGAACTCCACTAATCATCAAAAACCAGATACATGTATGATCGATACTGGATGCAGCTCTAATGCTAACATAGGGCCTTATTCGGACCCTGAAGGAGATGGACGAAAATCATCTATTAGCAATTTTTTCGTCTGTCTGTGCACACGCTGCAGCCACAGTGTGTGTGCTATCATGATGCAACAGGTGTCTGGGGGCAGCAAAGCAGCATTGGGTGGGGAGTACACCAGAAAA
The DNA here is from genome assembly GCF_028390025.1 of Pseudophryne corroboree. Taxonomy (NCBI): domain Eukaryota; kingdom Metazoa; phylum Chordata; class Amphibia; order Anura; family Myobatrachidae; genus Pseudophryne; species Pseudophryne corroboree. Next base: position 427,808,899 of record NC_086448.1, read on the forward strand.
CACAGATGTGTCATGGCCATTTTTTCGGGGCCAGCCAATAATGTTGTCTGCATTTTCTGAGAACAGAAACATGGTGGCGGTGTGCCACCCTACACAGCCATGCTGCATAGTCAGGGGTCAACCTCTATTTGAGTTTTTTTACAATCGCATTGCGGGTGTCACCACACATGCTGGGCAGCCTTGCCCTGTGCTGGGCAGCCCCCAGCATGCGAGTTTAGCGGTAACAGATTTTGTGACCAATCGGTGATCAACTCTGAATAACCCCCATAGCCAACAGGATGGTAGTTATCATACTTGGTTCCTCTTGAAAATTATTGTTTCACAGACAATTGTGTGAAACTAGTACCAGTCTTCTTATTTGTCCCCTTCTGTGATGAAGATTCTCCCACAGCAACAGCACTAGCATGCAAGGATTCTTCTTGGAAATTCTGGATAGGAGGATTCAGTTTGCCTTTGCAAATTGGATGCAGGCCTACCACTGATTGCTACTTAGGTTTGATGATAAAGGTTTTGAGGTGAAGATAACATGTGCTGGCCTCTAACCATGCTGCTGATAGCCGATGCTGAACTGTTTGTTATTATATAGAATTTTCCTGATGTTGAGAAATAGTTTGACTGAACCTGCTGCATATGTCAAAAGAGGGTGGAGGTGCCAAGATAGTTAATGTCCCTACCTCCCCTTACTATGTTTCTCCAAAGTGAAAAGATGCCTTGACTAATGTTGTCAGGATTTGGGTAAAAAAAAATCTAAATGGAAGAGGTTACTTTTTTCATCTTTTGTCCAGACGTGCTCTTCTTCTTATCTCTAGCAAAAACATTTGCAACTGTTGTTGACTGACTTACTTTGAACACAAACAACATAATCTTCTTGTCCAAAACATTCATCATCATCATCATCATCATCGTCATGAACATCAAATACATAATTATCACCCTCATTCTGTTGCACTTCCAAAGTAGCGGGATCAATTTCTATATCCAATTACCATCATTACTTTTACTACTACTGCTACTTATCCTTACATTTCACAAAGGTTTAGAAATGGTGGAAGGAGGCTTCTGTAAATTTCTAATGTCATATGAATCAGAAATATCAGACTCAGGCATAGCACTCGTGGACACCGTTATACTTTCCCATGAAAATTATGTTATGCCACGTTTTGAGATCCAAACTTGATGGGAATACCCGAGTCAGTACTCAGATCCTCTCAGAAACCACAACTTCAGGTGTTTTGAGATTTCTCCGAACTAACGTCAAGGTTTGTACACTGATGCTAAAAATCTCCCATACCATGGCATCCAAAAGTTGCTTCATGTCATTGAGATCTGGTGACTGTGGAGGTCAATGGATTACTGAATTTAATTTGTGGAACTAGCCTAGTGAGGTGACATGATGTGTTATCATGCTGGAAGTAGACATTAGAATATGGATACTCTCTGGCTATAAAGACATGCACATGGCCAGCAGCAATACTCACATAGACAGTAATAATTAAATTATTCTCAGTTGTTAATAAAGAGCCTAAAATATGCCTGATTTTATACCTCAATAAATTATACATACAACCAGCCTGAACTATTGATACAAGGCTGGATGGAACAATGGATTGTTTTTTTGCCAAATGCTGAGCCTGCCATCTGCATGTTGAATTAATACCTGTAGGCCAAGTTTAAAATGAAGCACACATTGGAAGTCATATACTGTACCTATTAGAAGCCAATACAACTGAATGCATAGTATATGCTGTGGACTGACTAATGTTGTAAAAGCAGTAAGAAGAATCATGCAAAATTCTCGTAAATGCAAATTATTTTACTAGTTTACACAATATGTAGCCTTATCTATCCTTAAAACTAATATACAATTTGCTCAAATTGAAAACATTTTAAAAAGTAAATCCTGCCTAATAAGAATGTTAAAAAAAGATGAGGGATGCTGATGTGCACTTATACTACTGAAAAGGTAAAATCCCATTTCCACGCAGGTGCAAGAAAGGAACAATACATGTCAATATGCAAGTAGTAATCCACTCTGGCACAGCTCAAGGAAAATATTGTTGGAGGGCTGTTTGGTGAGTAATTTAGGGTGTGTAAGAGTGAGATCTGTATTGTGGACAGGACATAGCAGATGTTTTGCAAGTCTTTTTAGCCAAATTGACTACCATATTGTAAGTATATGTAAATGAATAGCCGAGGGCAGGCATGCTAGGAAATGTCAGTAGGGAATGTTCTTTAACTGCAGTGTGAAGAGTATCACGCCTATAATATAATGAATAGGACCTATAAACATTAGAGATGAGCGGGTTCGGTTCCTCGGAATCCGAACCCGCCCGAACTTCAGCTTTTTTTACACGGATCCGAGCGACTCGGATCTTCCCGCCTTGCTCGGTTAACCCGAGCGCGCCCGAACGTCATCATGACGCTGTCGGATTCTCGCGAGGCTCGGATTCTATCGCGAGACTCGGATTCTATATAAGGAGCCGCGCGTCGCCGCCATTTTCACACGTGCATTGAGATTGATAGGGAGAGGACGTGGCTGGCGTCCTCTCCATTTAGATTATAAGAGAGAGAGATTTACTGGAGCTTAGGACTAGGAGGAGTACTGTAGAAGTGTAGAGAGTGCAGAGAGTTTACTAGTGAGTGACCACCAGACAGTGCAGTTTATTTAATATATCCGTTCTCTGCCTGAAAAAAGCGATACACACAGTGACTCAGTCACATACCATATCTGTGTGCACTGCTCAGGCTCAGCCCAGTGTGCTGCATCATCTATATATATTATATATCTGTCTGACTGCTCAGCTCACACAGCTTATAATTGTGGGGGAGACTGGGGAGCACTGCAGTGCCAGTTATAGGTTATAGCAGGAGCCAGGAGTACATAATATTATATAGTGAGTGACCACCAGACAGTGCAGTTTATTTAATATATCCGTTCTCTGCCTGAAAAAAGCGATACACACAGTGACTCAGTCACATACCATATCTGTGTGCACTGCTCAGGCTCAGCCCAGTGTGCTGCATCATCTATATATATTATATATCTGTCTGACTGCTCAGCTCACACAGCTTATAATTGTGGGGGAGACTGGGGAGCACTGCAGTGCCAGTTATAGGTTATAGCAGGAGCCAGGAGTACATAATATTATATAGTGAGTGACCACCAGACAGTGCAGTTTATTTAATATATCCGTTCTCTGCCTGAAAAAAGCGATACACACAGTGACTCAGTCACATACCATATCTGTGTGCACTGCTCAGGCTCAGCCCAGTGTGCTGCATCATCTATATATATTATATATCTGTCTGACTGCTCAGCTCACACAGCTTATAATTGTGGGGGAGACTGGGGAGCACTGCAGTGCCAGTTATAGGTTATAGCAGGAGCCAGGAGTACATAATATTATATTAAAATTAAACAGTGCACACTTTTGCTGCAGGAGTGCCACTGCCAGTGTGACTGACCAGTGACCTGACCACACTGACCACCAGTATAGTTAGTAGTATACTTATATTGTGATTGCCTGAAAAAGTTAAACACTCGTCGTGTGACTTCACTTGTGTGTTTTTTTTTTTTTTATTCTATAAAAATAAAACTCATTCTGCTGACAGACAGTGTCCAGCAGGTCCGTCATTATATAATATATAATATATACCTGTCCGGCTGCAGTAGTGATATATATATATTTTTTATATCATTTATCATCCAGTCGCAGCAGACACAGTACGGTAGTTCACGGCTGTGGCTACCTCTGTGTCTGCACTCGGCAGGCAGTCCGTCCATAATTGTATACCACCTAACCATGGTTTTTTTTTCTTCTTTATACATACATACTACTACGACATCTCTTTATCAACCAGTCTATATTAGCAGCAGACACAGTACAGTACGGTAGTTCACGGCTGTGGCTACCTCTGTGTCTGCACTCGGCAGGCAGTCCGTCCATAATTGTATACCACCTAACCGTGGTTTTTTTTTTCTTTCTTCTTTATACATACATAGTTACATAGACATCTCTTTATCAACCAGTCTATATTAGCAGCAGACACAGTACAGTACGGTAGTTCACGGCTGTGGCTACCTCTGTGTCTGCACTCGGCAGGCAGTCCGTCCATAATTGTATACCACCTAACCGTGGTTTTTTTTTCTTTCTTCTTTATACATACATAGTTACATAGACATCTCTTTATCAACCAGTCTATATTAGCAGCAGACACAGTACAGTACGGTAGTTCACGGCTGTGGCTACCTCTGTGTCTGCACTCGGCAGGCAGTCCGTCCATAATTGTATACCACCTAACCGTGGTTTTTTTTTTTACTTTCTTCTTTAAACATACATACTACTACGACATCTCTTTATCAACCAGTCTATATTATTAGCAGCAGACACAGTACAGTACGGTAGTTCACGGCTGTGGCTACCTCTGTGTCTGCACTCGGCAGGCAGTCCGTCCATAATTGTATACCACCTAACTGTGGTTTTTTTTTCTTTCTTCTTTATACATACATAGTTACATAGACATCTCTTTATCAACCAGTCTATATTAGCAGCAGACACAGTACAGTACGGTAGTTCACGGCTGTGGCTACCTCTGTGTCTGCACTCGGCAGGCAGTCCATAATTGTATACTAGTATCCATCTCCATTGTTTACCTGAGGTGCCTTTTAGTTGTGCCTATTAAAATATGGAGAACAAAAATGTTGAGGTTCCAAAATTAGGGAAAGATCAAGATCCACTTCCACCTCGTGCTGAAGCTGCTGCCACTAGTCATGGCCGAGACAATGAAATGCCAGCAACGTCGTCTGCCAAGGCCGATGCCCAATGTCATAGTACAGAGCATGTCAAATCCAAAACACCAAATATCAGAAAAAAAAGTACTCCAAAACCTAAAATAAAATTGTCGGAGGAGAAGCGTAAACTTGCCAATATGCCATTTACGACATGTAGTGGCAAGGAACGGCTGAGGCCCTGGCCTATGTTCATGGCTAGTGGTTCAGCTTCACATGAGGATGGAAGCACTCAGCCTCTCGCTAGAAAAATGAAAAGACTCAAGCTGGCAAAAGCAGCACAGCAAAGAACTGTGCATTCTTCGAAATCCCAAATCCACAAGGAGAGTCCAATTGTGTCGGTTGCGATGCCTGACCTTCCCAACACTGGACGTGAAGAGCATGCGCCTTCCACCATTTTCACGCCCCCTGCAAGTGCTGGAAGGAGCACCCGCAGTCCAGTTCCTGATAGTCAGATTGAAGATGTCAGTGTTGAAGTACACTAGGATGAGGAGGATATGGGTGTTGCTGGCGCTGGGGAGGAAATTGACCAGGAGGATTCTGATGGTGAGGTGGTTTGTTTAAGTCAGGCACCCGGGGAGACACCTGTTGTCCGTGGGAGGAATATGGCCGTTGACATGCCAGGTGAAAATACCAAAAAAATCAGCTCTTCGGTGTGGAGGTATTTCACCAGAAATGCGGACAACAGGTGTCAAGCCGTGTGTTCCCTTTGTCAAGCTGTAATAAGTAGGGGTAAGGACGTTAACCACCTCGGAACATCCTCCCTTATACGTCACCTGCAGCGCATTCATAATAAGTCAGTGACAAGTTCAAAAACTTTGGGTGACAGCGGAAGCAGTCCACTGACCAGTAAATCCCTTCCTCTTGTAACCAAGCTCACGCAAACCACCCCACCAACTCCCTCAGTGTCAATTTCCTCCTTCCCCAGGAATGCCAATAGTCCTGCAGGCCATGTCACTGGCAATTCTGACGAGTCCTCTCCTGCCTGGGATTCCTCCGATGCATCCTTGCGTGTAACGCCTACTGCTGCTGGCGCTGCTGTTGTTGCTGCTGGGAGTCGATGGTCATCCCAGAGGGGAAGTCGTAAGCCCACTTGTACTACTTCCAGTAAGCAATTGACTGTTCAACAGTCCTTTGCGAGGAAGATGAAATATCACAGCAGTCATCCTGCTGCAAAGCGGATAACTGAGGCCTTGACAACTATGTTGGTGTTAGACGTGCGTCCGGTATCCGCCGTTAGTTCACAGGGAACTAGACAATTTATTGAGGCAGTGTGCCCCCGTTACCAAATACCATCTAGGTTCCACTTCTCTAGGCAGGCGATACCGAGAATGTACACGGACGTCAGAAAAAGACTCACCAGTGTCCTAAAAAATGCAGTTGTACCCAATGTCCACTTAACCACGGACATGTGGACAAGTGGAGCAGGGCAGGGTCAGGACTATATGACTGTGACAGCCCACTGGGTAGATGTATGGACTCCCGCCGCAAGAACAGCAGCGGCGGCACCAGTAGCAGCATCTCGCAAATGCCAACTCTTTCCTAGGCAGGCTACGCTTTGTATCACCGCTTTCCAGAATACGCACACAGCTGAAAACCTCTTACGGCAACTGAGGAAGATCATCGCGGAATGGCTTACCCCAATTGGACTCTCCTGTGGATTTGTGGCATCGGACAACGCCAGCAATATTGTGTGTGCATTAAATATGGGCAAATTCCAGCACGTCCCATGTTTTGCACATACCTTGAATTTGGTGGTGCAGAATTTTTAAAAAAACGACAGGGGCGTGCAAGAGATGCTGTCGGTGGCCAGAAGAATTGCGGGACACTTTCGGCGTACAGGCACCACGTACAGAAGACTGGAGCACCACCAAAAACTACTGAACCTGCCCTGCCATCATCTGAAGCAAGAAGTGGTAACGAGGTGGAATTCAACCCTCTATATGCTTCAGAGGTTGGAGGAGCAGCAAAAGGCCATTCAAGCCTATACAATTGAGCACGATATAGTAGGTGGAATGCACCTGTCTCAAGCGCAGTGGAGAATGATTTCAACGTTGTGCAAGGTTCTGATGCCCTTTGAACTTGCCACACGTGAAGTCAGTTCAGACACTGCCAGCCTGAGTCAGGTCATTCCCCTCATCAGGCTTTTGCAGAAGAAGCTGGAGACATTGAAGGAGGAGCTAACATGGAGCGATTCCGCTAGGCATGTGGGACTTGTGGATGGAGCCCTTAATTCGCTTAACAAGGATTCACGGGTAGTCAATCTGTTGAAATCAGAGCACTACATTTTGGCCACCGTGCTCGATCCTAGATTTAAAGCCTACCTTGGATCTCTCTTTCCGGCAGACACAAGTCTGCTGGGGTTGAAAGACCTGCTGGTGACAAAATTGTCAAGTCAAGCGGAACGCGACCTGTCAACATCTCCTCCTTCACATTCTCCCGCAACTGGGGGTGCGAGGAAAAGGCTCAGAATTCCGAGCCCACCCGCTGGCGGTGATGCAGGGCAGTCTGGAGCGACTGCTGATGCTGACATCTGGTCCGGACTGAAGGACCTGACAACGATTACGGACATGTCGTCTACTGTCACTGCATATGATTCTCTCAACATTGATAGAATGGTGGAGGATTATATGAGTGACCGCATCCAAGTAGGCACGTCACACAGTCCGTACTTATACTGGCAGGAAAAAGAGGCAATTTGGAGGCCCTTGCACAAACTGGCTTTATTCTACCTAAGTTGCCCTCCCACAAGTGTGTACTCCAAAGAGTGTTTAGTGCCGCCGCTCACCTTGTCAGCAATCGGCGTACGAGGTTACATCCAGAAAATGTGGAGAAGATGATGTTCATTAAAATGAATTATAATCAATTCCTCCGCGGAGACATTGACCAGCAGCAATTGCCTCCACAAAGTACACAGGGAGCTGAGATGGTGGATTCCAGTGGGGACGAATTGATAATCTGTGAGGAGGGGGATGTACACGGTGATATATCGGAGGGTGATGATGAGGTGGACATCTTGCCTCTGTAGAGCCAGTTTGTGCAAGGAGAGATTAATTGCTTCTTTTTTGGGTGGGGTCCAAACCAACCCGTCATATCAGTCACAGTCATGTGGCAGACCCTGTCACTGAAATGATGGGTTGGTTAAAGTGTGCATGTCCTGTTTTGTTTATACAACATAAGGGTGGGTGGGAGGGCCCAAGGACAATTCCATCTTGCACCTCTTTTTTCTTTTCTTTTTCTTTGCATCATGTGCTGATTGGGGAGGGTTTTTTGGAAGGGACATCCTGCGTGACACTGCAGTGCCACTCCTAAATGGGCCCGGTGTTTGTGTCGGCCACTAGGGTCGCTAATCTTACTCACACAGTCAGCTACCTCATTGCGCCTCTTTTTTTCTTTGCGTCATGTACTGTTTGGGGAGGGTTTTTTGGAAGGGACATCCTGCGTGACACTGCAGTGCCACTCCTAGATGGGCCCGGTGTTTGTGTCGGCCACTAGGGTCGCTAATCTTACTCACACAGCTACCTCATTGCGCCTCTTTTTTTCTTTGCGTCATGTGCTGTTTGGGGAGGGTTTTTTGGAAGGGCCATCCTGCGTGACACTGCAGTGCCACTCCTAGATGGGCCCGGTGTTTGTGTCGGCCACTAGGGTCGCTAATCTTACTCACACAGCTACCTCATTGCGCCTCTTTTTTTCTTTGCGTCATGTGCTGTTTGGGGAGGGTTTTTTGGAAGGGACATCCTGCGTGACACTGCAGTGCCACTCCTAGATGGGCCCGGTGTTTGTGTCGGCCACTAGGGTCGCTTATCTTACTCACACAGCGACCTCGGTGCAAATTTTAGGACTAAAAATAATATTGTGAGGTGTGAGGTATTCAGAATAGACTGAAAATGAGTGTAAATTATGGTTTTTGAGGTTAATAATACTTTGGGATCAAAATGACCCCCAAATTCTATGATTTAAGCTGTTTTTTAGTGTTTTTTGAAAAAAACACCCGAATCCAAAACACACCCGAATCCGACAAAAAAAATTCGGTGAGGTTTTGCCAAAACGCGTTCGAACCCAAAACACGGCCGCGGAACCGAACCCAAAACCAAAACCCAAAACCCGAAAAATTTCAGGCGCTCATCTCTAATAAACATGCAGTCAGCAAGAATAAAATCCAGGTTTATATTGTCAAGACAGGAAGAAGATACTGTACTGAAGTCTATGGTTGGGAGGCCTGCATAGCAGGTAAGATCTCAATACAGTATGTACTTCTTTCCACTGTGATTGGGGGTCATAGAACAAATACTGTAGTTCCAGAATGTGCATAAAACCTGGCATGTAGATACAGGTGCACACAAACGACTTGAGCAGAACACCCTATTAAACAAGCCTATAGTATAAGAATGCAGAACTGAACTATTCACAGAACAAATTGTGAAAAATGCAGGGGCAAATCAGCACACACTGAAGACATATTAAAGTTTTTAGCACTACACTATTCAATTCAGAGCATAGTGGTAATTTCTGTTTTCTAAATCATGTCTACATTTGAGATATGAAATATCCAAATCTGTACAGTGGACCAGAGGCATAGCGTGGACACATGACACCCGGAGCAGGGTCATGTCACGCCACCCCACCACCACACACACACACACACACACACACACACACACACACACACACACACACACACACACATATAAACACTCACTTTCCCAGCATAGCAGAAAAAGTAAACAAGCCAGCACTCACGTGTTTGGTGAAAAAAAATGAAGGGTTTATTCTTTAGCCCAATGGCATGGTTACACACAGTACAGGTACAGCCCCACAGCTGTTTAAACCGTTTGCTGGTTTTCCTCAGGAGCTCTATATATATATTGAGAGAGAGAGAGAGAGTGAGATTCACACACATATAGGCACAGACATATATAAACACACACATATATACACAGACATATACACATAAACACATGATATACACAGACATACACATATACACACACATACATATACACGTATACACATAAACACACACAGATGCACACAGACACATAGAAACACATTTACAAACACATACATATACACATGCATACATATACACACACGGACATATACACAAACACACAGTATACACAGACATAAACACAGTATACACCGACATAAACACAAACACATAAACACACACATATACACACACAGTATACACAGACATAAACACACAGTATACACAGACATAAACACATACACATAAAGATACACATATACATACAGTATACCAGGGACGTGTGGGGAGCTAAATGGCTCAGGAGACACTGGCTGGCACCAGAGCCAGATTTACATGCAATATATTAGTCAAAGGGTACATCTGGACATTATACACAGGTGCAGCAGTATAAACTCCTGGAAATTTGGTGAGCTTTGATTAGAGATGTGCGGAAAGGTTAGGCAGGTGAGGCACTACCTCACCTGCCATAGACTTTTACTCCATAGTTTTGGCTATAAAAATTATTAGAATAATGCAAAGAGGATATTTCAAACAAATTATTTGTATTTTTCACATACTTTATACAGTCAAAACTCTGGCACAAACGTTAGTATGACAGGAAAGGCTCTGCCTCACCTGCCTCACCCCACCGCACGTCACTGCAGTATACACACAGTAACTCCCACCAAGAAGAGAGCAGCAGATCCTCGTTCTAGCCTGGAGAGGTGATTGACAGGCTGGGCCTCCGTGGGTAGAAGGAAAGGACTGAGGAAAGGGAAGGGGTGGCCACCACACTACTTCCATGTTCCATATCACTGAATGCATATACCTGACAGCCAGGAAGGTTCTTCTGACAAGCCTTCAACGCTCCCCTCTTCCCTAACAACACACCACACTGCACTGCACTTGCCTCTCTGCACTGCAATCAGTGAAATGGAACATGCAGGCAGTGTGGTGGCCACCCCTTCCCTCTCTTCCAGTCATATCCTCCTATCCTGAGTTGGGGCTCCCAGCTCTGAGAGCCAGTGCCTTCTGTCCCCAGCAGTGCCTGGAGCTTAAACTCCACTCGCTCCACCCTGATTACGTCCCTGCAGTGGACACATATCATGGCTCTGTTTTTGTTATTGAGCTTGGGCTGACCCAGTTCAGTAGGGAAGACCATGTAAAATGCACAATTACTGTGATCCAGTCAGAGCCGGATTAAGACCATGGGGGGCCCGGGGCACTTAAGAGAGTGGGGCCCCTAATAGAGAAGGCAGAATATATATATATATATATATATATATATATATATACACACACACATATACATATACAGGTTGAGTATCCCATATCCAAATATTCCGAAATACGGAATATTCCGAAATACGGACTTTTTTGACTGAGAGTGAGATAGTGAAAACTTTGTTTTTTGATGGCTTAATGTACACAAACTTTGTTTAATACACAAAGTTATTAAAGTTATTGTATTAAATGACCTTCAGGCTGTGTGTATAAGGTGTATATGAAACATAAATGAATTGTGTGAATGTACATACACTTTGATTAATGCACAAAGTTACAAAAAATATTGTCTAAAATGGCCTTCAGGCTGTGTGTATAAGGTGTATATGAAACATAAATGCATTCTGTGCTTAAATTTAGGTCCCATCACCATGATATCTCATTATGGAATGGAATTATTCCAAAATACGGAAAAATACCATATCCAAAATACCTCTGGTCCCATGCATTTTGGATAAGGGATACTCAACCTGTATATATATATATATACACACATATATATATATATATATATATTTGCCTCCCCAAGCAGCACACCCCCTGCCACACCGCAGATCGGATCTCTCTTCCGATCCAATCTGCGGTGCTGTGCTCCCCGGATCCCGTCCTCACTGCAGCAGCGGGCGCACAGACAGGACAGCTGAGCTGAGCGACGGCTCAGCTGTCCAATAAAGTATGAATGAAGCAGCCTGCCGCTCAGTCATTGGCTGGGCACGCAGGCTGTTTCATTGATACATTATTGGACAGCTGAGCCCAGTGGCGTAACTAGAAATTTTTCTCCCCCAAGCCAAAAAATCCTTCGGCAGGAATCGCAATGCCCGTTATACATTATGCTACACACTGCAATGCCCCTGATACATTATAGCACATACAATGTCTGTGACACAGTATGACACACACCACAATGATCCTGAGACATTATACCACATACCACAATGCCCGTGATATAGTATACAACACACCGTAATGCCTGATACATTATGACACACACCGCAATGTCCGTGATACATTATGCCACACACCGTAATGCCCATTACACATTAAGTTCTACAGTAAGGCTTCTAATTACTTTTAAATTACCTGCTCGTTGCCAGGGGTTTCATGCTCTTGGTTCCATGCACGGTGCCAGGGGTTTTCATGATCAGGGTGTCATGCTCGTTGCAAGGGGTTTCATGCACTGGGTGTCATGCTCATTGCTAGGGGGTAGTGCTTGTTGCTAGGGCCATGCTCCCAGTGCCACATATGCCCCCAGTGCCAGATATTCCCCTACAGTGCCAGGTATATGCCCCTAGTGCCAGATATTCCCCCACAGTGCCAGGTACATACCCCCAGTGCCACATATACCCCCCCCCCCCAGTGCCACATATGCCCCCTCAGTGCCTGCTCCCCCCAGTGCCAAATATTCCCCCACAGTGCCAGGTATATGCCCCCAGTGCCAGATATTCCCCCACAGTGCCAGGTATATGCCCCCAGTGCCAGATATTCCCCCACAGTGCCAGGTATATGCCTCCAGTGCCAGATCTTCCCCCCACAGTGCCAGATATATGCCCCCAGTGCCAGATCTGCCCCCACAGTGCCAGGTATATGCCCCCAGTGCCAGATCTGCCCCCCACAGTGCCAGGTATATGCCCCCAGTGCCAGATCTTCCCCCCAGTGCCAGGTATATGCCCCCAGTGCCAGATCTGCCCCCCGCAGTGCCAGGTATATGCCCCCAGTGCCAGGTATATGCCCCCACAGTGCCAGGTATATGCCCCCAGTGCCAGGTATATGCCCCCAGTGCCAGATCTGCCCCCCACAGTGCCAGGTATATGCCCCCAGTGCCAGATCTTCCCCCAGTGCCAGGTATATGCCCCCAGTGCCAGATCTGCCCCCCACAGTGCCAGGTATATGCCCCCAGTGCCAGGTATATGCCCCCAGTGCCAGATCTGCCCCCACAGTGCCAGGTATATGCCCCCAGTGCCAGATCTGCCCCCCACAGTGCCAGGTATATGCCCCCAGTGCCAGATCTTCCCCCCAGTGCCAGGTATATGCCCCTAGTGCCAGATCTGCCCCCCACAGTGCCAGGTATATGCCCCCAGTGCCAGGTATATGCCCCCCACAGTGCCAGGTATATGCCCCAAGTGCCTGCTTCCCCCCCCCAATGTGTTGGAGGGACACGGCACGCATCGCGCGTCTCTCCTGTGTCCCTCCTTGCTCTCCCCCGCTGGTCTAATACAGGAAGTGCCGGTTCGTGAGCCAATCAGAGCTCACGAACGGCACTTCCTTAGACCGGACGGGGGAGAGCCAGGGAGGGACACAGGAGAGACGCGCGATGCGCTCAGTGTCCCTCCAACACAGCAGGGAGGGAGAGGAGACCGCAGATTGACATGCGGACGCTCGTCCGCATGTCAATCTGTTCTGGAGCCGGGGAGCGGAGCACAGCACCGCAGATCGGATCGGAAGAGAGATCCGATCTGCGGTGTAGCAGGGGGCCCTTTTGGAAAGGGGGGCCCGGGGTACGTATCCCCCGGGCCCCCCCCCTTAATCCGGCTCTGGATCCAGTACTATGTTATTGAAAGCAGGACTGGGAGGTTGAAAGAGGCTGAGCAATAAACGTTTTGCTTGCTCAGACTACTACAATGAATGATGTTACACTGGAGTCATTACTCTGGTATTTACAATATATAATATAATGAAGTATTGGGACAAAAAGGTTTGACTTAAATAGCCCACAATATTACAGTACAACATGCATATATTTCTTACTAGTAAATATCAGTGGTTCGATTTTGCTGAAAACTGGACACACCCAAGTCAAACCGTGGTACAAATGACATGATTTTGGGCTTCATTCAGGTGATATGACTGCAATTTACCTTATCTGGTGATAATGCGCATGTGCAGGTCATGTTCTGTGCATGCGTGCCCCAGTCACTTGCATTGGCTGTGTATGCCTCTGCCTGATTGGCAGACAGATGAGTTTGTGGGGTGGCAACGCAGCATTGCGGGGGTGGGAGGCTACAAGTGGGGGCAGTTTGCCACCATTCTTAAGGCGGCTGCATGATGTCACACGCAGCTAATGGAAATAATTGGTGGCAGTGCGCTTGCCTTCACGCAGAGGGCATCCAAGGTTGCTGAGACCACAATCTAATTGCAGCTTGATCACAACTAGATTAGTAAGATGCTGGGTGGCCTTGCCCTGCGCTGGGCATCCCCCAGCATGCAATAGAAATGGTTGCAGATTCTGCTTTTTAGCAATATCTGCAATGCAACCTGAATAGGGTTCTTTATTTGTTTTTTACAACGTTTTAAAGAAAACCATATCCAAAACCTAAACACTTTATTGATAATTTAGCACCAAAACCAAAACACGGCCAGATTTGGGAGTCTGTTCTAGTGACCAGTAGCAGACACTATTTTGTATTGATTTTTTAAAATGTTGAAAAATATGCAATTAAATTGCCTTACCATCATTTTACCAAAAGGTACAAAAATGTAAGAATTGAAAGACAGCGTGAGCTATATGTTTTAATTATTTACATCAATAACAATGAAAAACCATCAGATATTTAAAAAATACAGTAGGTGATGTTATGCAAGTTACTGTACTTTTTAAGTTGGTACCATTGATTTGTAAATGGGACTCATAGGGGGTCATTCTGACCTGATCGCATGCTAGCTTTTTCTTGCAGCGCTGCGATCAGGTCAAAACTCGGCAAAACTGTGCTTGCGTATGCACCGTGATGCACAGGTGCATCGTACGGGTATAAAGCGGATTGGTGCTGGGCGATGGATTGAATGAAGAATCCATTCGCACAGCCGATCGCAAGAAGATTGACAGGAAGAAGGTGTTTATGGGTGTCAACTGACCGTTTTCAGGGAGTGGTTGGAAAAACACAGGCAACGTTTGCAGGGCGGGTGTCTGACGTCAATTCCGGGAGCGGACAGGCTGAAGTGAATGCAGCGGCTGAGTAAGTTCAGACCTACTCAGAAACTGCACAAAACTTTTTTGTCGGCTGCACAAGCATTCGCACACTTGCAAAGTGAATATACACTCCCCCATAGGCGGAGACTATCTGATCGCAGCGCTGCAAAAATAGCTAGCGTGCGATCAACTCGGAATGACCTCTATAATCTCCATGTATGCCATCTATAGCTGAACTCCTTAACTGGTTTCACCTACTAGCCACTTATCAATGGAGACTGACTTGAAATTCACCCATTACTTTGAGATTTAAGTGACTGCATATTAGTACAGAATTTCTGCAAATACATGAATGATTAATTAGGAATTGTAACCTTAATAAGCCTTTTTATAAAGTGAATAAATAAACTCTAAAAAGCATAACTTTATCTTCTTTGATTGAATATATCTCCTTCATTATGTCATTTCCTACACGACAAATCTTTATGCTTTTACATTAATATTTGTTCTTTGATGAAATAACACATCAAGGTAATAGAAAAAAAATGTTAAAGGACTTCTTGGAATAATTCATGAAACATTCTGCCATTTCTTTTAGTCCTTTATGAAACAATAATTTTGTAAATTATACATTTAAAAGTAATGATGAAAAAAAATGTTATTTTTTTCCTCCTGTGAGGAATAAATATTGAATTCTAAGATAGAAAAAATGCAAAAGCCTTTGCTTAATTGTGCTTTGAGTATTGATGCAATTCATAACTGACTGTCATTTAAAGGTCTCACTTCATATTTGAAACAATACATTACAAGTATTACATTTATATTTCTTGAACATTAAAGTCGTTTATGAATGACATAAGCATCTAAGATGTTTTAGTGTAATTCAATTAATTATGAGTCATAGATTACTTTGCAACAAACAAAATTTTAATTTGTTCATATGTTGAGGAAAAAATAAATTTAAAAAACTGTAGCTGTGAAGTTTCCACATCTCATGTTTTTCTATAATATGAAATACATACTTCCAATACAAATACAATATATATATATATATATATATACAGTATATCTATCTATCTATATATATATATATATGTATATAATATATATATATATATATATATATATATACACACCTACACACACACACAGACAAAGGTGCGGCACTCAGCTTCACAAAAAACACAAGTAGGCTTCTGGCTTTAACAACGTTTCAGAGTTTATACTCTGTCGTCAGGTTGTAACAAGTACAAACAAACAACATACCTTATATACCTAGTCATCGCGTGAAAGCCGTTTCCCAGGGCCGGGACCGTTCACCCGCCCAGCAGCTCAACTGGATGACATCATTGTGCACAAGGCGTGACTCAGGCGCATCCAGTACAGCGTGGCCCATCCCTATGGTAACATCAACAACTGTGAAAAATATCATAAAGGACCTGAACATAGCAACATTGATAATAGCAATCATGATTTTAACAAGGCATATTATAACCCAAAAGGAAAAATAGCACTTTTGGTTAAAAACTAACTAAAGAAACATATAGAATGACTGCGCTTAGGCACAATTTTAGCATTTAATATTTAGAATCACCTGTTCACAGGTATCAATAGACACACTTGGCTTCCTTTTAAATAAAATTTATTACAACATGACACATAACATAAATTACGACAAAACCATCTGATAACAGTGGAAGCGGCGCGCTGGTTTTCCTCCCCTGCTGTGCTCAATTACAGTGGTGAGAGACAGGAGCAGACGAACACCTGAAAGACTGGTTCACGGTTGGAATAGAGGTGGTGTCCATCCAGGAAAGGTGACATATATAAAAATGACCTCTTATATTGTGTGCACCATTTCAAGTGAGCCAAAAAAATGGATGACATTGCTAATTACACACAAACTGCAACAGTTTTTATATAAGATGCGGGGGGGTTTCTGAATACAGGTTGAGTATCCCATATCCAAATATTCCGAAATACGGAATATTCCGAAATACGGACTTTTTTGAGCTAGAGTGAGATAGTGAAACCTTGTTTTTTGATGGCTCAATGTACACAAACTTTGTTTAATACACAAAGTTATTCAAAATATTGTATTAAATGATCTTCAGGCTGTGTGTATAAGGGGTATATGAAACATAAATGAATTGTGGGAATGACCACACACTTTGTTTAATGCACAAAGTTATAAAAAATATTGGCTAAAATGACCTTCAGGCTGTGTATAAGGTGTATATGTAACATAAATGCATTCTGTGCTTAGACTTAGGTCCCATCGCTATGATATCTCATTATGGTATGCAATTATTCCAAAATACGGAAAAATCCGATATCCAAAATACCTCTGGTCCCAAGCATTTTGGATAAGGGATACTCAACCTGTATTTCAAAAAATTGTGAAAAAAACACGTGCTTACTGTACCTTTGAACACTATAGGAGGTATATAATGAATTCTCTATTATCAAGTCATTGAATGGATTTTGACAGGTTTTTATTTTTATTTTCGATATATAAAAGAACAACCACCGCTATCCCTGGATGACTATTAGTGTGTGGTGTGACTACATTTTAAATGAATGCTGATACCATTCTGTTCATGCTTTTTAATGGTGACCAAAATGTGATTATAAACTCTTTTATCGGGCAAATGTCCTAAATTTCTAATATTTTTATAAATTGATGCTTTGACATATGTGATTTTCCTCAAGCATTTTTGCAGCAGGAGTAGACTTCCTACATATATGTTTTTGTTGTAATTTATGTCATGTTATGTTTTGTCATGTTGTAATAAATTTTATTTAAAAGGAACCCAAGTGTGTCTATTGATACCTGTGAACAGGTGATTCTAAATATGAAATACTAAAATTGTGCCTAAGCGCAGTCATTCTAACTACATGATTGCTAATATCAATGTTGCTATGTTCAGGTCCTTCATTATATTTTTCATAGTTGTTGATGTTACCATGGTGATGGGCCACACTGTACTGGATGCACCGGAGTAACGCTGTGTGCTCGATGACATCATCCAGCTGAGCTGCTTAGCCACCAGGTGGGTCAGCGGTCCCAGCCCCGGGAAATGGCTTTCACGTGGTGACAGGGTATATAAGGTATGTTGTTTGTTTGTACTTGTTGCAACCTGACGACAACAGCGTGTAAACAATGAAATGTTGTTAAAGCCAGCAGCCTATGCCGCACCTTTGTCCATGTATCTACTATTTGTCAGGGCACCGGCTGCAGCTGTATTTGGATTGGAGGGAGTGCCAAACCCTGGACATATATATATATATGAAAAAGAGCAGGGTGAGGGCTATGTAGCGACCATGGTGTCAACTAATAAAGTATAAAATTGCTAATTATAATAAAAACTATTTATTACCATAAAAGTTATACATAAAAGAAGCACATATAAAAAAATGGGACAACAATATACACACAGCTGAACTAAAAGCACTTAAATGAACGTATAAAAACTACAGTAAGATCAAGTAAAACAGATTTTCCTTATCTTAAATGAGGTAGGTACAGGTCTTCCAACGCGTTTCATCTCAAAAGACTTCTTCAAGAAGTCTTTTGAGATGAAATGCGTTGGGAGACCTGTACCTACCTCATTTAAGATAAGGAAAATCTGGCTGATGTTTTGGTCACTTTTGAAAGCTGGCAGTGCTTTCACTCTAGAGGTAGCATGAGACGGAGTCTACAACCCACACAAGTGGCTCAGGTAGTGCAGCTCATCCAGGATGACACATCAATGCGAGCTATGGCAAGGAGGTTTGCTTTGTCTGTCAGCGTAGTGTCCAGAGCATGGAGGCGCTACCAGGAGACAGGCCAGTACATCAGGAGACGTGGAGGAGGCCGTAGGAGGGCAACAACCAAGCAGCAGGACCGCTACCTCCGCCCTTGTGCAAGGAGGAACAGGACGAGCACTGCCAGAGCCCTGCAAAATGACCTCCAGCAAGCCACAAATGTGCAAGTGTCTACTCAAATGATCAGAAACAGACTCCATGAGGGTGGTATGAGGGCCCGAGGTCCACAGGTGGGGGTTGTGCTTACAGCCCAACACCGTGCAAGACGTTTGGCATTTGCCAGAGAACACTAAGATTGGAAAACTCGCCACTGGCGCCCTGTGCTCTTCACAGATGAAAGCAGGTTCTCACTGAGCACATGTGACAGACGTGACAGAGTCTGGAGACGCCAAGGAGAACGTTCTGCTGCCTGCAACATCCTTCAGCATGACCGGTTTGGCAGTGGGTCAGTAATGGTGTGGGGTGGCATTTCTTTGGGCGGACGCACAGCCATCCATGTGCTCGCCAGAGGTAGCCTGACTGCCTTTAGGTACCGAGATGAGATCCTCAGACCCCTTGTGAGACCATATGCTGGTGCGGTTGGCCCTGGGTACCTCCTAATGCAAGACAATGCTAGACCTCATGTGGCTGGAGTGTGTCAGCAGTTCCTGCAAGACGAAGGCATTGATGCTATGGACTGGCCCGCCCGTTCCCCAGACCTGAATCCAATTGAGCACATCTGGGACATCATGTCTCGCTCCATCCACCAAGGCCACGTTGCACCACAGACTGTCCAGGTGTTGGCGGATGCTTTAGTCCAGGTCTGGGAGGAGATCCCTCAGGGTACCATCCGCCACCTCATCAGGAGCATGCCCAGGCATTGTAGGGAGGTCATACAGGCACGTGAAGGCCACACACACTACTGAGCCTCATTTTGACTTGTTTTAAGGACACTACATCGAAGTTGGATCAGCCTGTAGTGTGTTTTTCCACTTTAATTTTGAGTGTGACTCCAAATCCAGACCTCCATGGGTTAACATATTTGATTTCCATTGATAATTTGTGTGTGATTTTGTTGTCAGCACATTCAACTATGTAAAGAACAAAGTATTTAATAAGAATATTTCATTCATTCAGATCTAGGATGTGTTGTTTAAGTGTTCCCTTTATTTTTTTGAGCAGTGTATGTATATATATATATATATATATATATATATATATACTGTATATATATATACATACTGTATATATTTATATATATATATATATATATATATTTATATATATATAAAATACACAGATGTAGACACATTTAGACACATTTTTTATTCCCTTTAACGCTAAGGGGTGTATTCAGTTGTAGTCGGAAACTGACGTCTTGTCGGAAAGGTTGGTAGTTTCTGACTTTTTTAGGTCGGAAACTATTCCGACCTATTCAACCCCCCCTGCTTTTTTTACGACAAGTCACCAATTCTGACTTGTCGGAAAACACATGGATCGGTGGATTAGCGGCCAAATCCGACAGGTTTTATCCCCATTTCTGACAATGTCAATCTGAATTTAAAAAAATTTGGAATGGCATTGTCGGGAACAGCCAAATCCGACATACTGAGATGTCGGATCCTTTCCGTCACACACACAGTGAATTCACACTTAAAGCTTCAGTAGTATACTAGGTGGTGCTCCATAATGGGTCACAAGAATCAAAAAATATCCAATCCAATAGTACAGGCACTCACCACTTTGCTACCAAACACAGTATATTGGGGGTCATTCCGAGTTGATCGCTAGCTACCGTTGTTTGCAGCACAGCGATCAGGCTACAAATCGGCATTTCTGTGCATGCGTATGCACCGCAATGCGCACGCGCGATGTATGGATACAAAGTCCTTTGTGGTTTTGCACAGGTTCTAGTGACGTTTTCATTCGCACTGGTGGCCGCAAGAAGATTGACAGGAAAGGGGCGTTTCTGGGTGTTAACTGACCATTTTCAGGGAGTGCATAGAAAAACGCAGGCGTGCCAGGGAAAACGCAGGCATGGCTGGGCAAACGCTGGGTGGGTGTGTGACGTCAAAAGCCCACCCTCCAATGTTAGAATCAACACACACGAAGAGTAAGTATAGGGCTGGTCTTGTTTTGCACAAAATGTTTTTGCAGGCGCTCTGCTGCACAGGCATTCGCTCTTCTGCAAAGCGAAATTACACTCCCCTGTGGGTGCCGACAATGCATTTGCACAGCTGCTAAAAACTGCTAGCGAGCGAACAACTCGGAATGGCCACCATTGTACCTTACAGGTGCATCTCAAATGTGAGATCCAGCAGCAATCCAAATAGCAGAATTGCTCATGGGCTCCTGTTGTGAAGTTGTCTCTCTTGACAAAGGTTTTAAGTGAACTGAAACATCAACATGCTGCTATTTGGACTGCTGCTAACTCTCACATTTGAGATGCACCTGTATGGTACAATGGAACAATGTTTTGGACCAAAGTGGTGAGTGCCTGTACTGTTGGACTGGATAGATAGATAGATAGATAGATAGATAGATAGATAGATAGATAGATAGATAGATAGATAGATAGATAGATAGATAGATAGATAGATAGAACATTTTTTATTTTTGGTACAAGCTGTGTGTGTTCAGTAAAGCTCAGTAGGTGCATGCCCCACTGCATTCAGCTTCATACATAATATATATAAGCATTGTGATACAGTGTGAGCTGTAATTTGTTAATTTTTCTTTTTTTGTAACTTGTGTGTGCTTAAGGTGCCATGCTGCACTGTGTTCATAAATATAAGCACTGTGAGTTTGCAGTGTGAGTTGTTATTTCTGGGAAAAAACAAAAAAGTTGTTCTTTGTACAACTTGTGTGTGCATCAAAATTAATCATGATCAGTTGAAAGAAGAGCAGGAGCAGCACCCAAATACTAGCACTGCAGCTTCTGCCACCAATCATGACAATACTAGTGTATCTACTAAAGTTGACACTCAAAGGCATAGAGGGTTTAAGTCAGATCATCTGAAATAAAAATAAATAATATTTTACAGTGGTAAAAAAATACCTCTAATAAAGGAAATGTTTATGCAAAAAAACAAACATACAATTGCCAGCATGCCACTTACCACCACAGTGGCAAGGAAAGGCTCATGCCTTGGCCGTATTTATGAGTGGTGGTTCTGCAAATGTCACTGAGGCTTATTCTTCTGCCTCTTATGACAATGCAAGCTATTCTCACTCACAGTGTAGAAGAGGTGTGAAAAAAATGAAAATCAGAAAATTAGTGCAGGAAAAACCCTACTAAGTGTTTGTGAGTCTGACCTTTCTGGTATAAAAACTTATATTAAAGCTTCCTTCCACCATTTATGCACCCTCTGCAAATGTGCGGATGAGCAACACAAGTATAGCTGGTGACATAGAAATGGAAGATGCCACCGTGAAAGTGTAACAGGATAAAGGGATATTTGTGTAGCTGATGCTCATGCTAATAAAGATGTTCATGATAAGGATGAGGATGTTGTTTGTGTAAGTCAAGCACCAGTGGAAGCAGGTCTTGCCCATGAGAAGAAAAAGGCCATTGTCATGCATGGGCATAAGACCTAACAATCCACCTTTTATGTGTGGAATTATTTTTACCAAATCCTGACAACTTTACAAAGTCTAGCTATCTGTAGCCTTTATAAAGCCACAGTAAGTAGAGGTAGGGACCTTAACCATCTGGGAACCTCCTCTTAGTTACATAATTTACAGAGAGTTCATGGAAAGTTATTGGGAAAATCTTATGTAAAAATACACAAAGTAGATCAGCATCTGCTCCCTCCCTTCCCTCAGCTTGATCCCAGCACCTGAAAAATCCACTGCCAACACCTTCATCATCAATATACTCAATTATAAATGAAATGGTCCTGCATCCAATTTGATAAGGCTAGAAGATTCCTCTCCTATCCATAATTCCTCAGAAGAATCATTGAGTGCTAGGCCTGCTGCCACTGCTGCTGATGGGGGTGAATCTTTATCCCAGAAGGGGATCAATAAGTCTGTTAACTAATCATTTGCAAGAGGAAGCAAGTATGACAGCTGTCACCCAGTCGCACAGTGGATCACTGACACCATGATGGCTATGCTAGTATTAGATCTGCATCCAATAGCTGCCATTAATGTTGTGGATTTAAAAACTAAGGATATGATAGCAAAATGGCTTACCCAGCTTAGACTGGGTACATTCAATGTGTCCTATATTTTGCACACACAATCAACTTGTTGATAGAGTTTTTTTAAGAATTGACAGGGGCATGCAGAAGATGTTCTCTGTGGCCCAAATTTTTTTTAGATGTTTTTGGAATTCAGCAACAGCATGTAGTGGATTGTAGTGGTTGCAAGAACAATTCAATTTGCCATGCCACCAACAGAAACAAAATCTAGTAACAAGGTAGAATTCCACCCTTCATATGCTTTAGCAGATGGAGGAACAGCAATTAGCCATCCAAAGCTACACAACAAACCATGACATTGTGAAAAGAGATGGAAAGTACTTTAGTCCATTTTAGTGGAGAATACTTTCAATGTTGTGCAAGGTGCAGAAACCATTTGAAGTAATCACCTGTGATGTGAGTTGCTAGCTTGAGTCAGGTGATTCCCCCAATTAGTCTTTTGGAAAAGCATCTTGAGAAATTGAAGGAGATGAAATGAAGCGATTCCGCTAGTGTGTCGAACTTGTAGATCAAGTCCTTTATTTACTTCACCAGGATCCAAGGTTATATAGTTTCTGTGCAGGGTAAATGCTAGTTGCTTAATTTTTACACGGTACTTTAGATTTCAGGGTGAACATAGTCCACCCAAATCTAACTCTCTCTGCACATGTTACATGTAGCATGGTTTTGCCCAGTTGCTTGCTTTTTAGTTTGCTAACAAACCTGAATAAGAAATATTTATTTCTTCCACTTTGTGCAAAACAATGTTAACAGACTTAGGGTTCTATTTACTAAGCCTTGGATGGAGATAAAATTAGCGGAAATAAAGTACCAGCCAAT
Source organism: Pseudophryne corroboree (assembly GCF_028390025.1). Taxonomy (NCBI): domain Eukaryota; kingdom Metazoa; phylum Chordata; class Amphibia; order Anura; family Myobatrachidae; genus Pseudophryne; species Pseudophryne corroboree. The sequence goes on from NC_086448.1 coordinate 427,832,658, forward strand.
CGGCTCCTGTCATTTTTCAAACACAGCCTGTGGCATGGCAGTTAGGAGCCGATTGGCTGATACTTTATCTCTATCGACTTTATCTCCATCCAAGACTTAGTAAATAAACCCCTTAATCCAAACAGCAAAGCATTGACAGTATCCCAAAATATTGTTTAAACCAAGCCAGGTGTAATAATGCACAATATATTTACAGTAGCTTTCACTTATTCACTGTATACAAATACTGTAGAAACAAAGTAACTGCATACTGTATCACAATTTGTCTATTACATTTAACCTGAAAGTGTTTATAATTAGCATGATGCATGCAGCTCCAACAGTCACATATCACATTCAATACCTTTAGAATGTCAGTCCCCACATGTCTCCTTTTTTTGCTTTGTTGCCGGTGTGTAGGCAGGGAGAGAATCTCCTGAATAAGTCTATTAGTGCAGGAAATTCTCAGCACTTGTAGTAATTTCTGTTTGGAACACCACTCTTGTTTTGAAATAATGGGGCAGATGTATTAACCTGGAGAAGGCATAAGGAAGTGATAAACCAGTGATATGTGCAAGGTGATAAACACACCAGCCAATCAACTCCAATATGTAAATTAACAGTTAGGAGTTGATTGGCTGGTGTGTTTATCACCTTACATTCATCACTGGTTTATCACTTCCTTATGCCTTCTCCAGTTAATATATCTGCTCCAGTGTGCTTAATGCAGTCCAGCTCAGGAATAAATCAAGGCACCTGATAGCATAATAGTCTTAGCACGTTTCACCACTTATCCCAAGCATAACATCTTCTTCAGAAGACATTAAGTCTCAGGGTAATGACCATGATGGTATGCTTTTTCCAGCCTGTTCTCTGTCTCTCAGTATATAAGTGAAGGAGATACAGATGAGCATCCATATCTGATGGGTGAAAATAAAGTATTTTCTCCTGTGCAGTACACTTCCTGTGAGTCAATTAAACTTTGAACAGTATTATGTGTCATGACTGCTGTGTACAGGACTGTGTCTTGGACATTAATAGATAGTACATTATGCTGAATTTCACCCAGTTGTTTTACTATGTGTAATATGTGAATCCTATTGTGTTTCAGCCCCCATACACCTCGACTCTCAGGTCCATACTAGAAGGCATGATCAGCTGAATGCCCAGTGACATCACAAATACCTACAAGGGGTTACAGTGAGTAGTTTATTGCACTTGGAAAGTCAGTCCCCCTAGTCTACAACTTTAACTATAGATAAAAGCTAAGTAGTTTCCCAGGGTGCACTGGGACTGAATCAATACAATTAAAAGTTTTTATACTTTATTAAAATGTACTAAAATATTTCATAATTCCTAAAATGGTGAAGAATAAAATAAAGGATGGTGAAAAAGAAAGAAAATATAATGTGTAATAAAAACATCCAATTCCCACTGTTATCCTGTTGTCTTTATTTGGTACTTTCACTTTAATTGTGACATAATCTCCTTTATTTCTTTCTGAATAGCTTACTATGCTTTATTTACGTAAGTTATGTGTCATTTTATAGTCTTAATACATGGATACACACTTATTGCAATTATTAGTTGTGTATTCCATTCACTTTAGACTGCAATACTGTCTGCAATGTTACATAGTCCCATATTATCTGTAACATTAAGAAATCACACTACTAATATCCCAGTATCTGGTGTAACTTAGATTATTAGAGTGGTTGAAGTTACTCACTTATCCTAGGTGATAATTCTATAGCCACTCTCAATCTTACAACATGTATATGATTTCCATACAGTGCTACTTTTCTGGTCTGTTACCGTGGGTGTGTCTATTAATTGTTATAGGTATGCTATATTGAGCTGGGGTCCAATTATTCCGGCAGTTGAAGGGGTAATATGACCTTTTATATCCCCCTTAATGAGCTGACTATGCCCTACCATACAGACTTTGGGGGTAATTCAGACCTGGTCACATGCTGGCTGTTTTTTGCACTGCTGTGACCAGGTAATCGCCGCCTACAGGGGAGGGGACAATCGCTATGCAGGGGTGCGAACGGCTGTGCAGAGAGCTGCACAAACAAAAGTTTCTGCAGTTTCTGCACAGCCCAGAACTAACTCAGCCACTGCGATGATCCGGGATGTTTCTGATGTCAGGAACCCTCCCTGGAATTGGCCGGGCATGCCTGTGTTTTCCTGGACACTCCCAGAAACGGTGAGTTGACACCCCCAGGCGGCCTCCTTCTGTCAATCTTCTTTCATTCACCAGTGTGAACGCTTTCTTCATACAGTCCGTTGCTGCCCGGCAACGGACGTTGCCGGTGGCTGACACACCTGCGCATTGTGGCCCACGCGCATGCACTGTTCAGACCCGATCGCACGGCTGCAAAAAAATGCAGCGTGCGATTGGGTCTGAATGATCCCCTTTGTCTGCAGTGTCCATCTGCTTTCAATCACACTCACTTGCACCACTGCCTGTATATTCAGCTGGTGTTTTTAAGTACAATGAGCCACTGCTATTACAAAACCCACTTCCAGTGCTGCACGCTTTGGTTTCTATTCAGACTATTGGTAACATTGTTCTTTTATAGTAAACAAACTAATTGGTTAAATTTCAGACACCTGGCAACAGTAGCTTAAAGCCTATGGTCATTTCACCGAATAGGCTTTATCAGGGCATCACCTGTCTCCTCACGTCCTCCTCCTTATATCCCACCACCTTGTCTCTGAAAGGCTGTCATCCTTTTCCAATGTTTTCTATGTGTCTCAATAGGAACAATTATCTTAATCCATAAACATCCATTTCATATTATGTTTATATACATTTTTAATGCATGATATTGACAGAAGATGAATTGATGTTTCTACTATTATTTGTAGTTTTTTTTTTTTTTTTTGAAAATGTATTTATTCAAATTTTTCAATTATAGACAAACAGTTTGACAAGGCATCATCTCCACAGCACTACCAATTGCGGCCGCATGGTATTTCTAGCAATGGAGAAATAGTACAATATACATGTCCAATATTTAATACACTAAACAATCAAACAACAAGACAAAGACATTGGGTTAAGAAGGGGGGGGGGGGCATATATTGAATCAGGCTACATGTTACCCGCCAGGGCGGCTTCATGACATATCACATTCTAGTCATTTGCTCCATCGATTTGGATTTGTAATGGGATTTCAGGAGTGGCAAGACTCACAGGGATAAGGTGTTGGGGGGTGCATATCTCTCTCAGGGTCGTTCTCTCCAGCGAGTCGAAAAATTTTAGGATATGTGATCTTAACATGGGGTCTAGAACTTCTATAAATGGTCCCCACTTCTTATAGAATAGGTGAGCATGCTTGTCTACATCATACATGGCAGATTGTCTATCATAATATAAGGTCGACTTTACCATACCCAGAAGTTGTTCTAGCCTGGGGGGGGATCTGTGGATCCATTGTGTCAAAATGGCTTTCTTTGCCAGAGTAAGAAACACATAGAGGAAAGGGCGCAAAGGGAGGATCTTAGCCAGTAAATTCCCATCGGGGAGATGTAAACCTAGTAGTATCCTAGGTAATAGGGGGAGTCGCAATCCAAATTTACTGTTTAGATACGAGAGAATTTTATTCCAAAACTTCTGTATTTTGGGGCAACTCCAAAATACATGCATCAAAGTTGCATGGGGCGCCCTACATTTAAGACATTGTCCCGAATCCAAAGGCACCATATGACTCCTCTGACTGGGGGATATATAAGCTCGGTTTAAAAATTTCACATGGATCTCCTGTAGGTTCGAGGAATGAAGGGCTTTAAAAATACCTGGTAGGGGGCGGAAAAATTCATTTAGAGACCCTTGCATAGATAGGTCTACCCTCCATCTTTCGAACATCTGACTCCATAACCTCTCCACAACACAAGGAAGAAGGTCCCAATATAGCCATTTCGTTTTATAAGGCAACTTGATAGTTCGAGTGAGTAGAGACGTGAGGGAGTCAGAACCTCCAGGTTGAATTAATGGGTCAGGGAGGGATTGCACATAATGTCTAACCTGGAGATACATAAAAAATTCCGACCGATGTACACCATACCTCTCCACTAGTCCAGAAAATGAATACACCAGACCTCCAGGATCGAAAACGTCTCTAATGCTACTGATTCCCTTAGACCGCCACACCTCAAATTTTACATTCTCCATGGGCGGGGTAAAGCAAGGATTCCCACAGAACGGAATAAAATCCGTACGGGTGAAATTCCTGTGAAGTGCTTTATTTATTATTTTCCAGGCGACATAAGTATCCCAAAATAACAAATTATTTTTTGCTTGTGGAGGAAGCAAAGTGAGTGGGGCGTGCAATAAAGCCCTCAAATCATAAGGTGATACCAAGGCCTGTTCAATTTGATAATTCGTATATGTGGTTTTTGTCTTAAGCCAGTCATTTATATATCGGAAGGCCACTGCCCTAGAGAAGGTAAGTAGATCCGGGATCGCAAGGCCCCCCTCCTCCTTTCGCAACTTGAGTTTAGCTAATGCTATTCTTGGTTTTTTATTTGCCCACAAGAATTTTGTGCATGTTTTGTCATAGGCATGCGCATCTGCTCTGGAAATTTTAAGGGGCAGCAACTGGAGCGCGTAGGATATCTTTGGGAAAATAATGCTCTTGAGGACCGCCGCGCGGCCTAGCAAAGATAAAGGGAGTGCTGACCATGATTTGAGCTGGGTAGAGATAGCCTGTAGTGTGGGTGTATAGTTCAGCTTGTATAGATTTGTTAAATCAGGTGGTAAATAGACCCCTAGGTACTTTAATTTAGTTTTTGTAACAGTGAACTGGGATATGAGAGGGAGAGAAGACATATTAAGTGCTGACTGGGTTAAAGGGAGTAATTCGGATTTTAATGTATTTACTTTATAACCGGCAAAGAGGCCGAATTCATGAATTTTTTCAATTATGGCTGGGATGGAGACTTCAGGGTGGGATACAAAGAGTAACATATCATCTGCAAATAGGCTTAATTTAAGTTCCTGGTCATGAATTGAGATACCTGAGAACGAGGTGAGCCCCCGCAGCGCCAGAGCAAGAGGCTCTATGGCTAGCGCAAATAAAAGGGGTGATAATGGACATCCCTGTCTGGTGCCCCTTCCCAAACGCACTGGGTCCGAGAGAAATCCATTACATAGGATACGAGAGCTGGAATTTGAGTACAAGGCCCGCAGTACACTAGCTAGGCCCGACGGGAACCCAAACCTCTCCAGAGTGGTGTATAAATGATCCCAGCTCACCAGGTCAAAGGCCTTTTCGGCATCTAGCGAGAAGAGAAAATGTGGGTCTTCATTTCCCGATTGGCCCAGCCAGTGCACCGCCGCCAGTATTTTGCGAATATTACTAGTGGAATGTCTCCCAGAGATAAATCCTGTTTGGTCGGGGTGGATTACAGAAGGAAGAAGGGGTTTCAGTCTGTCTGCGAGAATTTTTGTAAACAATTTATAGTCTACATTTAGGAGCGAGATCGGTCTATAGGACCCTGGGAGTTGTAAATCCTTGCCTGGTTTAGGTAGGAGCCGTATAAAGGCATCATTAAAATATGTGGGTATTTTATGGGATATTATGATTATATTAAAAAGGGAGGTAAGATGGGGCATCAATTTTGCTGAGAGTAATTTATAGTATTCCCCAGAATAACCATCCGGCCCCGGGGATTTTAAGGGTTTCAGGTGTTTAATGGCCTTTTCTACCTCAACCTCTGTTATAAGTGAGCAGAGATGTTCTGTCAGAGATGAATCCACCTGAGGTGGAGAAATAGAATCCCAGAACGACTGTTTAGAGCCCTTATTAACGGAGGAAGTTTCATAAATAGTAGCGTAAAAATCTGACAGAACTCTCGCTATGTCTTTAGATTTAGAAGCCAATGTGTCATCTGGCCTCTTCAGTGGATGGATAAGAGAATTTGAGGTAGATCCTTTCAATAAATGGGATAATAATTTGCCTGTCTTATTTCCGAAACGGTAAAATCTATGGTTCTTATGAAATGTGTGTTTATCCCCCAGCGCCTGCAGAACTGCGTTAAAAGCTACTTTAGCATCCAGATATTGGGATTTTGTGGCCGGGGAGGGATTCTGTTTGAACTTCTGGTAGGCCTCAGTCAGTCGCTGTTGGGAGCTCTTAAAAGTAGAAGCGAATGATTTTTTCCTTCGGGAGACATACTCAATGAGGCGTCCCCTAATGACCGCTTTAGAGGCCTGCCAGAAAACCAAAGGGTCATCCTGTGCCATCGGGGCATTTGTGGTAGCGTACTCATCCCAATATGACTCCAGTTCCTTACGAAATTCTAGAGAGGAGGAGAAATCTGTAGGAAAGCGCCAGCGCCTAAAAGTACCAACATCTACTTTTGTGGACATGGAGGCCCATACTACTGAATGGTCCGACAACGCCATTGGTTCAATAGAGGAATCAAGGGCATGTATAACCAAGGAATCAGAGACCATCAAATAATCGATCCTGGATAGGGAATGATGGGCAGCGGAGAGGCAGGTGTACTCTCTATCCGTGGGGTGTAAAAATCTCCAAATATCTAATATTTGGAGTTGTTGCTCCATATACGGGATGCCCATTTTAGGGGGGTTGCGGGTGGAGGTGGAGGATTGAACATCCATGTATTTTGAAGCAATGACATTAAAGTCACCCCCTACAATCATAGATGAGGTGACATATGGATATAGGGCAATAAGTAGGGAGCGAAAGAAGGCTTTTGAGTATTGGTTAGGAGCGTAAACCGTACACAACACATACTTTGCTTCCCAAATGGTTACTTCTATAATAAGGTACCTGCCTGCCGGGTCTACTACAGAAGAGACCACCTCCAGCCCCAATGAGCGTCTGGCCATAACCAGAACCCCTCTGGCTTTTGATGAGTAGGGAGCATCGGCCACCACCCGCCAACCTAGCGTGCCTAACTTCTTGGCCTCTGGGGACAGGAGGTGGGTCTCCTGCAAGAAAACCAGGTCTAAACGCAGCTTATTAAGATATAAGAGTATTTTCTTCCTCTTTATAGGTGAGTGTATACCCCCAACATTCCACGTAGCCACTTTGAAACTAGACATCAAATCCCAAATCTAAAGGAATGAGCATCCTTCTGGTAGAGAGAAGGCCCGTCATTAGGCTTCCAGAAGGAAATCAGGAGGTAGAAATACCGGGTACCCAACAGGAACAGTAACCTATTAATGCAACTTATAGACACATTAGGAGGGGATGGGGTGGGGGAACACAAGACAAACAGAAAAACAATAAACCATATAACAGAGGCACCTAACATGTGTCTCTGTCATAGATATCCAATACGGACTTCACAGTATGAATAATGCGGATTGATAAAGCAGGGAGTACATTAGGCTCCTAGCCTCAACCACCTATCAGATAGGATGTATAAATGCAATACCGCAACCAATTTAGGGATTAAAGAATTTAAACTCCTTTGGGGCCTATGTATGATTTCAGGCCTGCAACATGAGGGGTGGGGGGGGGGGGAGGGGGGGGGTGGAAGCTCTTGCACTTAGACCTGCAGTTGTTCCTTCCCCTTTGTATAAAATGCAGGATCAGCGTCCATCGGGTGACGAGAGGGGAAGGAGGGGGGGAAGGGGGATGGGGGGACAGATTCCGGGCCAAAGTCCAGCTTCAGAGTATTTGTTTAGACTCCTAGTTCAAAAAAGACTGAATTGCCAGGTCTTCCAGGCCTGCTAATTTAATATATATATTAGTTGTCTTCTTCTTCCATCCTGTTATGTCCCTCCGATAGGAAACTCTCAGCATCTGCAGGTGTGGAGAAATCTTTAAAGGAGTTTCCATCAAAGATCCTTAAACGTGCAGGATAAAGCAGAGCAAATTTACGACCGGCCGACACCAGTGAGGAGCATATAGGAGTGAAAGCCTTCCGCAGCCGCGTCAATTCCGGGGAATAGTCCTGGAACAGCAATAATTTGTTCCCGTCCCACGAGATATCTCTGAGGCGGCGGGATGCAGACCACAGCGCTTCCTTATGTAGGAAATTTAGGCACTTAAAGAGGACTGCGCGTGGCCTAGAGCCTGAGCCTGAGGGCCTGGAGGGGCCCGTTCTATGAGCACGTTCCACAACCAAGTCTGCACACACTTCCTGCATATCCAGAATTTCGGGTAACGTGTGGCGTAGAAATTTGTATAACTCAGGGCCGCGAATGGACTCAGGCAGGCCTATGAGGCGCAAATTACATCTGCGCGAGCGATTCTCCAAATCATCTAATTTCGCCCAAACCTGCGTATCAGATTTCTGTAGGTTAGCTACCGTGTCTTTTAAATCAGCAAGATCCTGAAAATTGGAGCCTGCAGTTTGTTCCACTTGTGCCAGCCTCTTGGTGAGTTGCTTATATTGGCTTTTTATATCTAGCACTGCTTGTTGTAAGGCAGCTGCCTGCGTCTGAGCTTGCTCCTGTAATAAAGGTTGCACTGTCTCTTTTACAGCCCTCACAATGTCAGCATAGGATAAGGGAGGGTTATGTGCAGTATTTGGTGTTGTATCGCTGGCAGGAGCCTTGCGGAGCTGCTTTTGTACCTGTAGTTCCACGGAGCTGGCAGTGTCTGGATGGCCAGGATTAACAGCAACTGCGGTGGCCATCTTGGATGTGGCAGGTCTGTTCCCATCCCTTCCCGGTTTCTGCTGCTTCTGGGGCATGTTGCCGGTCAGGTACCTCTCCATACAGTGGATGGGGGACCCCCAGGAGGTTTGAGGAGGTGGGTGGTTGCGGTAGGGTAGCCTAAAAAGGCTATTCGCCGTGTAAATAGGTGGCGGGCACCGGAGCTTGAGAGGAGCGCTGCTACTCCATGCGCTGCCGGAACCGGAAGTCATTTTTTGTAGTTTTAAATGAATCTATTTTATATATAAAATAAGTAACTATATATATTTGCAATGTTTCTCAATGGGAATACATTGAGATCTTGATCCACAAACATCCATCACATTTTATGTTTATAAATATTTTTAATACATGATAATCATAGAGAAATACTTTTTTTTTTTTACTATATATATATATATATTGTGACAAGAACACTGGGATAGTGTTTGAGGGCAGGTATATTTGTCCCAGGTTCTTGTCTTACATGTTTTAGAAAATGTTAACTTCTAGGAAAAATGCTTTTTGTTTTGTCTGAACCTTTTCAGTTTGCTGTAAAAGCTGGGAAAAGGCTCTGAGAGAGAGATAAGGCGAGTTCTAGACATTGGGCCCAGTTCGGGTCTTTGGCCTCACAGAGGGCTAATCAGGGTTTCAGCTGTGTAAGAGTGATATAGTGCTTCTAACCTGATTAGTATGGGCAGACTGCCTGGGAAGGCTGCAGGATCTGTGTGTGAGAGACACGCTTTCTGATGCAAGTAAGCTATACAGTATGTACTGAAGAACTCTGTGTTTTGTTTAGTGACAGTTAGGAACATCTTATGTTTAGTTAGTGCCGGACAGGCAAGGTATTTTTATTTTGGGGTTTGTTTTATTTTCTGTTTCAATAAAACTGGCCGGGGTCGGTTGTACCAGAAACTGGACTTGTGTTGTTCCTCAGCTGCTGCGGGCTGCCATATTCCCCTGGAAAAGGCACCTTGCACCCCTACAGTGTTACAACTTGGTGGAGAATGCGAGCAGGCCGTTCTGCGCATAAGTGAAAGCAGCAGCTTTGTGAGGCCTGCAGAAAACGGTGGTTTATGCAGATACAGCCCAGTGTGAAGTTACTGAGACTCACCCCTGAGGGTTTGATATATGTCCTGGGTGAAAGCAGCTGCAAAGCCGCCTGAAAAATCTGTTGACATGGAGGATCTGCTTAAAGCCTTGCTGCAAGCTACAGCGGCTCAGCAGGAGGCCAACCGACAGCAGCAGGTGGCAATGGAGGAAAATTGGAGACTACAGCAGGTGGCAATGGAGGAAAATAAGAGACAACAGCAGGCAGTTGTTGATGAACTTTACAGGCAACAGCGTCAGGATAGAGAGGCCTTAACAGAAGTGGTGCAGAGACTTGCAGCTCGGGTTGGAGATGTGGCCGTCAGTGCTCCAACCAGCTCTAGTTCTATACGAGCCAGTCACTTCCTGCAGAAAATGACAGAGGCTGATGATGTGGAGGCCTATCTGACCACGTTTGAAAGGACTGCCGAGCGTGAGAACTGGCCGAAAGCACAGTGGGCCAGTCTGCTGGCACCTTTCCTGTCAGGTGAGCCCCAAAAAGCTTACTTTGATTTAAGCCCTGCTGAGGCTCGGGACTATGATAAACTAAAGACTGAGATCCTGACCCGCCTGGGAGTCACGCTGTCAGTACGAGCGCAACGGGTGCACCGTTGGCTGTACGCCATGGAGAAGCCTCCGCGCTCCCAGATGCACGACCTTATTCAGCTAACAAAAAAATGGCTGCAGCCAGAGACATTAACTGGTCCCCAGATGGTGGAAAGAGTCGTCATGGACCGCTACTTGAGATCTTTGCCCATGGTCCTGCGCAAGTGGGTGAGCCATGGAAACCCGGGTACTGCTGACCAGTTAGTGGACATGGTAGAGAGGTATTTGGCAGCAGAGGAACTACTGATGACCACCCAGCAACCCATAGGTCCTCGACAGCGCCCTTCAGTAAAGACTGGTAAGACTGTTCCGTGGGAAAACGTTGCTGGGCGGTTAAGAGAACGCAAGGCTGGAGAGACTGTAAACACTGGCCCTGGAAACAGGCCAATGGGGCTAGAACGGTCTATGCTGCCCAAATGGGTTGATAATCGTGTGGTTAAATGTTTTAGGTGTGGTATGCCAGGTCATGTTATTGCCAATTGCCCAGTCACGCAAGAACCCATGCAATGTGATGCTGCCTTTGAATGTCGCAGAATGTCTTTCTTTGCTAGGTTAGCTTGTACTGTGGTACCTTCACCTGAGCTGGAAAAACAAATGTGTGATGTGTTCTTAGAAGGTAACCGGGTAGAGGCCTTGCTAGATTCAGGAAGTTTAGTTACCCTCGTGAAAGCTGGGTTAGTGAACCCCTTAAAGGTCCAGCAAATACCTATTGGGGTAACTTGCATACATGGGGATACCCAACATTATGCCACTGCTGAGGTGAATATAGAAACTTGTTGTGGGTCAGCAATGGTTAAAGTGGGACTGGTCCCTACCTTGGTGCATGAGGCCATAATAGGGAGGGATTTTCCTCATTTTTGGAAACTGTGGGAATCACGGTTATCAACAGATGTGAGAAGTAAAAAGCCAGTTGATAATACCGGTGATTTTATGGATGTACGTGGGTCTTCGGAACTTTCTGGCCCTTTGCCTTTTGCTAGTTTGGCTGGGGAAGTGACAGATGGGGAGTCCAGTGAGGACCCTCTTGCCGGGAACAGAGACATAGTAGTTAGAACTGAAAGCGTGCCTGACCTGGAGGTAAAGAAGGATCTGTTTGCGTCTGAACAGTTAAAGGATCCTACCTTAATAAAGGCTAGAGAGAATGTTAAGATTGTTAATGGGGAACCTGTGGTACCAGGTGACAGGGTTACGTATCCCCACATGGCCATCTGTAATGAGCTCTTGTACCACATTGTCAAAAGGGGTGAGGATGTGGTGGAACAGCTGGTAGTTCCCCAGCCTTATCGGAGAACGGTACTAGATTTAGCTCATAGTCACGTTACCGCAGGACATTTAGGGGCAGAAAAAACCACTGAAAGAGTTTTACAAAGGTTCTTTTGGCCAGGGGTTTATAAAGAAGTGTCTGAATATTGTTCTTCCTGTCCTGAATGCCAGTATCATGCCCCTAGACCCCATTTCAGGAGCCCACTAGTTCCCATGCCTATTATAGAGGTCCCGTTTGACAGAATAGCCATGGATCTCGTGGGGCCCTTGTTAAAGTCTGCTCGGGGCCATCAGTATATCCTGGTAATTATGGACTATGCCACTCGATATCCTGAGGCTGTCCCTTTACGCACTATCACAACCAAGGCGATAGCTAGGGAGCTGGTGCAGGTATTTAGTAGAGTGGGAATACCAAAAGAAATTTTGACTGACCAAGGTACTCCATTTATGTCAAGGATCATGAAAGAATTGTGCAAGTTATTTAAGGTCACTCACCTCAGGACGTCCATCTACCATCCCCAAACTGACGGGTTGGTGGAAAGGTTTAATAAAACATTAAAAAGTATGTTAAAAAAGGTTGTTGAGAGAGATGGGAAAAACCGGGATTGTTTGTTGCCCTACTTGTTAATGGCCATCAGAGAAGTCCCTCAGTCCTCTACGGGGTTTTCTCCATTTGATTTGTTGTATGGTAGACACCCCAGAGGGCTGTTGGATATTGCCAAAGAGACGTGGGAAGGACAGCCCACTCCTTATAGAAGCGTTATTGAGCATGTAACACAAATGCAGGATAGGATTGCAGCCGTGGTACCTGTTGTCAGAGAGCACATGGAACAGGCCCAAAGTGCTCAACAGAGGGTCTATAACCGGAGTGCCAAGATACGGGAATTTGCTCCTGGAGATAGAGTTCTTGTTTTGGTACCCACTGTGGAAAGCAAATTCCTAGCTAAACGGCAGGGTCCATTTGAGATTAGGGAAAAAGTGAATGAGGTTAATTACAAAGTATACCAGCCGGGAAAGAGAAAACCCGAACAGATCTACCATGTTAACTTAATCAAACCCTGGAAAGATAGGTTGTCTCTGTCAGCGGAGCCTTGCCCTTCGGTGTCTTCACCCCGGTTGCTTCCCGCAGTGAAGGTGTCAGAGACATTATCAGCTGATCAGAACAATCAGGTTAAATAATTTCTCATCCAAAATAGGGAGGTATTTTCAGAGCTGCCTGGCCGAACGACCATAATAAAACATGACATTGTCACAGAACCAGGGGTCAGGGTTCATTTAAAGCCATATAGGATTCCTGAAGCTCAGCGAGAAGCTATTTCTAAGGAAGTTAAAACCATGTTAGAACTTGGAGTCATAGAGGAGTCTAACAGTGAGTGGTCCAGTCCCATAGTGCTCATCCCGAAGCCCGACGGTAGCATACGCTTCTGTAATGACTTTCGTAAGTTAAATGAGGTGTCCAAGTTTGACGCATACCCCATGCCCCGTGTGGATGAGCTTGTAGAAAGGCTGGGAACAGCCAGGTTTCTCACCACATTGGACCTGACCAAAGGTTACTGGCAAATACCTTTATCTGATAGCGCCAAAGAAAAAACAGCCTTTTCGGTTCCGGAGGGGCTGTACCAGTATAAGATGTTACCCTTTGGGTTGCATGGGGCTCCAGCAACCTTTCAACGGGCGATGGATAAAATTTTGAGGCCCCATAGAAAATATGCAGCTGCCTATTTGGATGATGTGGTAATTCACAGTACAGACTGGGGGTCCCATTTGGTTAAAGTACAAGCAGTACTGGACTCAATCAGAGAGGCAGGGTTAACTGCTAACCCAAAGAAGTGCTGCCTCGCAATGGAGGAGGTCAAATACTTGGGCTTTACCATAGGCAGAGGTCTGATTAGGCCCCAATTGAATAAAGTTGATGCTATTCAAAACTGGCCTCGTCCAGTGAATAAAAAACAGGTAAGGGCTTTTTTGGGAATTACTGGGTACTATAGACGGTTTATTCCTAATTTTGCGACCACAGCGGTGCCGTTGTCAGACCTTACCAAAGGGAAGCAGTCAAATGTGGTGAAATGGAACCCTGATGCAGAAAAGGCGTTCCAAGCATTAAAAGTGGCTTTGTGTTCACAACCGGTGTTGATAACACCAGATTTTTCAAAAGAATTTGTGGTACAGACAGATGCCTCAGAGGTAGGGATAGGTGCTGTGCTGTCCCAAACCAGAGATGGGGACGAACACCCTATCATTTATTTGAGTAGGAAACTCAATGAGCATGAAAAAAGGTATGCCATTGTGGAAAAGGAGGCTTTGGCCATTAAGTGGGCACTAGATACCTTGAGATATTACCTCTTGGGTAGACAATTCAGACTAGTGACAGACCATGCCCCTTTAAAATGGATGTATGTAAATAGAGGCAAGAATGCTCGTGTAACTAGATGGTTTCTAGCGTTGCAGGACTTTAAGTTTACTGTCGAACATAGACCGGGAACACAATTGGCCAACGCAGATGCATTGTCTCGCATCTTCTGTTTGGGGGCTACAAGTGTTCCGGCCCCTAGGTCGAAACAGGGGAGGGGGATATGTGACAAGAACACTGGGATAGTGTTTGAGGGCAGGTATATTTGTCCCAGGTTCTTGTCTTATATGTTTTAGAAAATGTTAACTTCTAGGAAAAATGCTTTTTGTTTTGTCTGAACCTTTTCAGTTTGCTGTAAAAGCTGGGAAAAGGCTCTGAGAGAGAGATAAGGCGAGTTCTAGACATTGGGCCCAGTTCGGGTCTTTGGCCTCACAGAGGGCTAATCAGGGTTTCAGCTGTGTAAGAGTGATATAGTGCTTCTAACCTGATTAGTATGGGCAGACTGCCTGGGAAGGCTGCAGGATCTGTGTGTGAGAGACACGCTTTCTGATGCAAGTAAGCTATACAGTATGTACTGAAGAACTCTGTGTTTTGTTTAGTGACAGTTAGGAACATCTTATGTTTAGTTAGTGCCGGACAGGCAAGGTATTTTTATTTTGGGGTTTGTTTTATTTTCTGTTTCAATAAAACTGGCCGGGGTCGGTTGTACCAGAAACTGGACTTGTGTTGTTCCTCAGCTGCTGCGGGCTGCCATATTCCCCAGGAAAAGGCACCTTGCACCCCTACAGTGTTACAACTTATATATATATTTCAAATACTGTATTTATAAAAGGATAAATTATTGTGTAAAGTCTAGCACTCTGCAGATGTATGGTTTTAAATGAAAGTATATGATTTTTTAATCCATAAACATCACTATATAATGGTATTATTAAGGTTGATACCATGCATGATGTTATTTATTGCAGTATGTATTTTTTTATGATTTTATTGTAGTGTATGATGAATACATTTATATTTCTAACCTCTACTGCACTGATGTATTTATTTACATTGGAATCTTTACTAATTAAATCTGTAGACATCCATACCTCCTAACATGACCATCTCCAGGAGTGACAGAATGCTCTGTTCCTGGACTTCCCTCTTAATTAATGATTGCCATCACCTGTGGTGAAACACCTTTCTTATCAAACAATTAGTTCAACACAGGTGATGGCAGTCATACATTAAGAAGGAAGTCCATGGACAGAGCATTCTGTCCCTGCTGGAGATGGTCATGTTGGGAGGTATGAGACATCTTTAGTTCAGAGTGTTTATAGTGGTTCCATTTTTTTTAGTTATACTTATGGATGGTAAGGTAATTCAAATTATCATGTTTTTATTTGTGGATTCATTCTTATATTGAGTGAAAAATTCTATTTTATATTAGTTACCATTTATTCAATGGGAATAAATTAATCTTTAATCCACAAACATCTACTCTGTTTATTATCTGTATAACTGTGAACAATTTTTATTATTGGGGTAATGCATGGTTTCTTCTAACTTTTTGGATATCAATATATTTTTATATATTTTTTATATATATATTTTTGGATATCAATAATTATTGTAGACAAATACATACGTGTAAAAGGTACCTACTAGTTGTATGTATTATTATGGGTGAGAGTTTAGTTGTTTCTCAATCCATAAACATCTACTGTGTACCATTAAATATATGTTCTAGAATATAGATGCATCATACAAACAATATATACTGTGGTGATTGTAAAGCTATACAGTGCATCCGGAAAGTATTCACAGCGCTTCACTTTTTCCACATTTTGTTATGTTAATGCCTTTTTACAAAATCTAATAAATTAAATTTTTCCCTCAAAATTCTACACACAATACCCCATAATGACAACATCAAAAAAGTTTGTTTGAAATTTTAGCAAATTTATTAAAAATAAAAAACTAAGAAATCACATGTACATAAGTATTCACAGCCTTTGCTCAATACTTTGTTGATGCACCTGTGGCAGCAATTACAGCCTCAAGTCTTTTTGAATATGAAGCCACAAGCGTGGCACACCTATCTTTCTGCAGTTTTGCCCATTCCTCTTTGCAGCACCTCTCAAGCTCCATCAGGTTGGATGGGAAGCGTCGGTGCAAAGTAATTTTCAGATCTCTCCAGAGATGTTCAATCGGATTCAAGTCTGGGCTCTGGCTGGGCCACTTAAGGATATTCACAGAGTTGTCCTGAAGCCTCTCCTTTGCTATCTTGGCTGTGTGCTTAGGGTTGTTATCCTGCTGAAAGATGAACCATCACCCCAGTCTGAGGTCAAGAGTGCTCTGGAGCAGGTTTTCATCCAGGGTGTCTCTGTACTCCAGGTGGGCTACCATGTGCTTTTTAACTAAGGAGTGGCTTCCGTTTGGCCACTCTACCATACAGGCCTGATTGGTGGATTGATGCAGAGATAGTTGTACTTCTGGAAGGTTTTCCTCTCTCCACAGAGAAATGCTGTAGCTCTGACAGAGTGACCATCAGGTTCTTGGTCACCTCCCTGACTAGGGCCCTTCTCCCCCGATCGCTCAGTTTAGATGGCCTGCCAGCTCTAGCAAGAGTTCTGGTGGTTCTGAACTTCTTCCATTTACAGATGATGGAGGCCACTGTGCTCAGTGGGACCTTCAAACCAGCAGATATTTTTCTGTACCCTTCCCCAGATCTGTGCCTTGAGAAAATCCTGTCTAGGAGGTCTACAGACAATTCCTGTGACTTCATGATTATATAGACAGATGTGTGCCTTTGCAAATCATGTCCAATCAACTGAATTTACCACAGGTGGACCCTTAATTAAGCTGTAGATACATCTCAAGGATTATTAGTGGAAACAGGATGCACCTGAGCTCAATTTTGAGCTTCATGGCAAAGGCTATGAATACTTATGTACATGTGATTTCTTAGTTTTTTATTTTTAATAAATTTGAAAAAATCTCAAAAATCTTTTTTCATGTTGTCATTATGGGGTATTGTGTGTAGAATTTTGAGGGAAACAATTATTTATTTAATTTTGAAATAAGGCTGTAACATAACAAATTGTGTTAAAAGTGAAGCACTGTGAATACTTTTCTGATGCACTGTATACATTTTAGGTTCCTTCTGTTATTAGATAAATTAAAAAAAAATATTGGATATCAGTTTTCTTCAGGTCTATTTCAATGTTTTCTGTGTGAACCTACTAATTAATCACTCTATGTTCCTCTCAGACTGGCAATATTTATATATGTTCTAATACTGTTATACTGTAAGTGGATGATAAGGTACTTACACAACTTTAATTCTGATGTCTACATTTGCAGATAGATTACATTGCTATATAAATACTGTGGTGATTGCTATTTTTGGTCATAAGTATACAGTATTCCTAGTATAGGTTGTGATTTATCCATACATAAACATATTTATGACATATTTGAACTATATCTTTAGAATACATAAAATTCTAACATCTGACTATTTACGTATAAGTCCCAAGTAAGTCTGTTTATTACAGTCTTAATTAGAGCATCAGTCATCTATTCCCCTAGTCTATATTGGCGATTTCTCATTTTTTTAGTAAATATAAAGTATTATATTATATTATAATATTTTTTATTTTACTGAATGTTTAAAAATATGTGTAGCTGATATCTATATATATATATATATTGTATCATAAATGTGACACATTGTCTCATACTATTTATTGACTATTAATTATCTGTCATACTGTATTATGACACCAATACTAATGGTGTAATACTATTCATGTATAGTTATCACATTCTGACCATATACAGTATAAGTGAGGTGTGCTATGAACCAGGTTCTTGAAAATAAGTGCATAAATCAAAAAATATAGAGTATAAAACCAAATCATTGAGTAGTGAAGTGATCATTTTACATGTTTAGTATATATCTGTTCATATAGAGAGTATAAGTGAATAAAAATTTAACCTGATTAAATAAAATTAATAAGATAATATTAAGTGACTAACAAGAGTTTATTGTTCCGGTGTTCTTTATTTTGCCTAACCATTATTGTCTACTTGCATTATCCAGTAAGGAGACAAAAGTAGGTATTTTCCATTTGTTATGTTTTGTTCTCTATTCCATTTGGTTATTTTCCAATAGTGCTCGGATATTAATATAGCATTTATCATTTGATATGTATTTATCTTGTAATATTGTGGGATTCTCTGATCAATGGATAGACCAAAAGTATATTAAAGTAGTATATTCATGAAATATCCAAAATGTATTAGGGACTACAGCTTTTTAGTATCTTTACAGTATGGTTCTAATCTGTCCCAAATGAAAATCCATCTTTCTTCCAGATTTCCTCCTCTAATTCCTAATTGGACTTTTTCAATTCCAAAGGTTGATAGCTTCTCGGAGGTTACCATTATGCTCATTTAGGAAATGTTTAGCAATACTGGTGAGGGTTTTGAATCTCTCCTTGTCTATTGTTCTACAATTAATGTCATTTTTAATTTTGTGGATTTTGCCATACCGGTCTTGGATTTCTTGCTTGGGTGTGATATACCTGTATATACTGCAGTGTCCACATTTGTGACTGCCTATAAGTCTGTCCTCTTTCTTTTTGTTCTTCTTTGAAATCTTACTGTGCACCAGAGTATTTCTGAGAGTAGGTGATTTTCTCAAGCTTGTATAAACTCGGTTGCCCAGTATCTCTTTCAAGTCATTATCTGATGTTAAGATATTTCAATGTCTTTGGAGAATTGTACCAACAAACCTCACCTTCTCATCCATCTTCTTAGTTGTATCTTTTTTGCATACTAAGATCTCTCTTTTGCTACACTGTATCCTTTTTTATGTTCCTTTTGCTGTAACCTCTGTGTTCCAATCTTTGGCTGAGTTCTTTAGCTCTACATTAAATTTTTTCTTCTATGGAACAAAGGCGCCTCATCCTTAGACATTCCTTTTTTTGGAATTCTTCTTATTGTGATAGGTGTACGCTTTCAGAGTGAAGAATGCTATTCGTGGAGCTGTTTTTCTGAAGGGATCTATTGAGACCCTACCATCCTTCTCAATCTCTATTGTCAGATCCAAGAAGGTGACTGATGTCTGACTAATCCCTGATGTTTAGTGAGTTGTTATACAGTTATACAGTTTGTCCAGGAATTCTTGTTGTACTTCCTTTTCTCCCTCCCAGATGATCAAGACATCATCACTATATCTGTGCCAACTCAGAATTTGATTGGTGTTATATTCATTCTCTTCAGAAAAAAAAAATCTTCTACCACCCAAGGTACAGGTTGGTGTACATAGGTGCACAACTACTGCCCATTGCTGTACCTCGGGTCTGCAGATAGAACCTTTTATTAAACACAGTAGTTATTTGTGAGTACAAAGTTATCAAATGCAGTGATGACCTTCATTTTGAGGAAGTATTCCATGGCTTTCATTCTGTTGGTATGGTCTATGTTAGTGTAAAGCAACTCAGTGTTGCATGTGCATAGCCATGTATTCAGATTTAAAGTTATATTTTGAAGTTTCCCCACAATATCCATGGTGTCCCTTGTGTAGGAGGCAATTGGAGGACATATTTTCTTAGTTGTTTATCTACAAATGTACTCACTTTTTCAGTGAGTCCTCCAATACCCGACACAATGGGCCTCCCTGAAGGTATATCTTTATTTTTGTAAATTTTGGGTAGGGCATAAAATGTAGGTATCTTTGGATGTGTAACCCACAAGTAATATCTTTCCCTTTTTTGTGATAACACCTTCTGTATAGTTTTCTTTAATCATCTCTTGATATTTTATTAGGAAATTTGCTGTAGGATTAAATACAGTATTAGATGTTTATAACATTCTTTGTCATTCAACTTCTCATCAGCTCCTCAAGGTATAATTCTATTTTCCAAAGGACAACATTCCCACCTTTGTCTGACGGTTTCATTTTTGTGTCTACAAGGTGGATTAGGCATTTTTTTAATAGGGAATTTTGCTAGACATTGTGGCCCCAAAGCAGCAGGGCCCACTAACTGTTCTATAGCCAGTCTTCATGTAAAGAACCAAATGCCAGCGCTTAGGGCTTTATAGCATTCACCCAGGGGTTTCTCCTTATTTTGGAAAAATAACAGGGTTTAAAAGAACAAGCACAGTATGTTTTACTTAGTTCTTGACATTGAATAACCTTGATAGTTGGAATTTCGGTTCTTACCAGGCAGCCACACCAGCAATGAGCAATATTTTCATTAGGAGAAGCCCATGAATCAGTGAACCGAGTGTACCCATAGGAATGAGGTAACTGGTCACCAATCACTACCAAATTGATAGAAGGCATATAAGGCTGTACTTCCTAAGATACACAAATTTGCCCAGTGCTTTATCTGTAGCACCCTCCTTAGCAGCTTCCCTATCAATAGTACTTTCCCCAGTCCTGGAAGCATGATTTTGTAACTGATCAATAATTATATGACTGAAGAGCTCACTGTTTTAGGGTGTGTATATATTTCAGATGTCAGGACTTGGTTCATTAGGGGTCTCCAAAGCTCCTGTCTCGGGAGCCGCAGTACAGGTCCTTACCTGAGGTGCTACTCTTTGAACTCTGTTATTTGTCCAGTTGTAAATAAATTACTTCATTGCTTGCATGGACTACACCTGAGAGCTGCCTGTTCCAATCACTCGATTCAGGGTCAGTAATGTTGCCTGATAGTGGTTTCTGGATCTGCTAGTAAGGCTATATGGCATGTTTTCTTCTAAAGCTCTGGTTTATGATTCATGTCTGTTCAGATCTACCATACCTAAAATCTGCCTCTAATATTTGATTAATAGTTGCACGATTTATGGATCTCTGTTCCTATGTACTTCTGTGTTCTGGACTCTGGGCCTAATTCAGACCTGATCGCAGCAGCTAAATTTTTCTGTAATGTGCAAAACCATGTACTCTGCAGGTGGGATAGATGTAACATGTGCAGAGCGATATAGATTTGGGTGGGGTGTGTTCAAACTGAAATCTAAATTGCAGTGTAAAAATAAAGCAGCCAGTATACACCCTGCACAGGAACAATATAACTCACCCAAATCTTACATCTGCCCCACCTGCAGTGCACATGATTTTGCCCATTAGAGAACAATTTTGCTGCTGCAATCAGGTCTGAATTAGGCCCTTTGATTGCTTAATATTCATGTGAGTTTCTGTGTCTGATAAGACCAAGGAAACTCTGCAACTCACCAGATTACCATTAACCCATTATTTATACATCTTGGTAAAACAATATCCAGCTTCCTCAGTTTGTCTGCTATATTTTCTGTTCGTTAAAGTAATCTTCTGTATTTAATTATATTTGCCTTATCAATTGTTTTTCTGCATATCAAGCTATCTGCACTCTCCTGCCCTGGTATTTCCCAGAAAACATCATACTGTATTTGCTACTACTGTGATTGGTGGCTCTACTACACTCCAAGTAGTTCATAACATCAAAGTGTGGCTAATACTACTGCCATTTATTTATATATTGTATATAGGTTTTAGTTAATGTTTTTACATGACAGTGAGCTGTGTCAAATACAGGTATAATTGAACATTCACTATTATGTCTTTACTGTACAATCCAAAGGACGCATAAAGGAACTACTGTAGTAGGGTAATTAGTGAGAGGTATAACCTTCACCTTACTCAATGTAATGGTGGGCAATAGCAAGAATAATGCACACTTAAGCCTAGTATCCTCATAGTGTCCATCCTAAGTCATATTCTCTTTCCAATATCAACGCTGCTCATTATCCAGAGATTGAGATGATTTCTCACTCACTTAAATAAAATGGAGATAGATACCTATACATCACTGAGTGCAGCTGCTTTTTAATGTAGTTGTTTGTGCATTGTTTAATACCTTGCAAATTGAAGAAGGGGGATATGATGTAACTTCCTACTAGAAATATCAAGCTTTAGAGATCTTCCATTAAAACATTTTTGAGAAAACTGAATCTGGTTAATTTCAGACAGATCATTATAGATATTTAAGGATTCCCAGAACAGATTACATTGCCACCTCTGATCATTTATAATGGTCATGCACAATATTTTGAAAAGAAAATTGTAGGTACAAAAACTTCATTATCTGGTGCAGTACATTGGAAGGAGTATGAACCAGAGGAAATATCTTCAGCTGCATCCGCTTCTAATTACTGTAAAATCTGGTTTACTTACAGGATTAAAAGCAATACCTTAATACACTAATACACTCAATACACTTAAATTCGAGCCACTGCGGCCGCTGTATGTAA
The DNA here is from genome assembly GCF_028390025.1 of Pseudophryne corroboree. Classification (NCBI taxonomy): domain Eukaryota; kingdom Metazoa; phylum Chordata; class Amphibia; order Anura; family Myobatrachidae; genus Pseudophryne; species Pseudophryne corroboree. Next base: position 427,854,854 of record NC_086448.1, read on the forward strand.
TCCTTAACCTACGTATTTTTTACTCAGTTAGCGTACAAAGGCCCGTACTGTGTACGCACTTTGCATACACACGCCGCGGCGGACGTTCAAAGTACATGCAGTGCATACACACACACACCGACACACTGAGAGCACAATGCAGCTACACTTTAAACCTTAGCAGGAAACAGACACGACACCAATTGTATTTAAGATGTTGGGATCCGACCCACCAACCAACATATAATTGCTGAAAGGGGGGTTACAACAGATATACAATCACAATAACAGAAAAGAGGCTACAATCAATGGTACATACGTTTTGTTTCGCCAGCGCCACACGCTCCCGGTGTTCAGTCAATCAAGCAAGATGACCTTCAAAGAGAGATGAATGACTGGCTAGGCAGCTTGGCTTTTATACATTTGGTCAAAACATAATACAACAGAAACTGTAATCCCTTCACCTATAGGTCAAAGGGCTGGTCATTTACAGCACAGGAGGGGTCATAGGTTGGTTTGAATAGGCGGGCGATGCCTGGTCCAGGTGCACTTGCAGTTGGTCTCCCCTGGGTTCCTGCCGAATATCTGAGTACAGTAAACACAGTAAAATATTAATATCCTGTTCCTGCGCATAATTATGTGCAGGAGCGTGCTATCTTCTGCAAACTGCTACCGGAATGTTGCCCTTAAAATACCCTACAGTTAAATAGCACACACTACCTCATAACCTAATGCTGTCCCCTCATATCCTGTAAAGGTGAATCCCTTTGTTGTTGTACCTTTTAAACAAGTATAACTTGCTAGTGTGGTGCGTGTGGGCTATGTGTACATTGTGCACTATGTGGATTAAATATGAGATATGTCTTTGTGGCTTTTCCATGCGAATACAAATTCTACCGTAATTACTCATACCACGCGCTAATAGGCAGGAACACATTAGCGGTCATACGCAAGTTGCAAATATGCGTACGCACGGCAGAATAAGTACGTGCATGGAGGCCATCTGTGTGGTGTTTGTACTTGATGTGTGTACTGTAATATTTTCCGACTTCGACAGTCCACCCTTTGGCAGTCATCAATAACTGCCATTCTTAATTAATAAACTAAAAATATTACCTATACAATATATACAAAGCTTGGATGATCGTGGGAGAGTTGTAGGTGGGAAATGTATAGCCTAGTGGGATAGTAAAAGCATTTATGTATGAATCAATGTCTGAGGGGCATGTGTCATCGTACCGTATATGTTCTAAGTAAGCTTCGAGGTATTGCGAAGTATACATTAAATCCATCTTATCCCGTATTAAGGGTGTGTACTTTGTCAAACAAACACTACCAAGCTCCTTTCGGGTAAGGGCTTTAGACCCTCGCCTCTTCAGCTTCAAATACCAACAAATGGGGAGCACATTTAGTTGATGATACATGGGGGGAACATATGTGAATGCTACTATATGTGTATAACACCTGTCGACTATGTGTGCCATTAACTGAGGGTTGCAGAGATGAAGATAAGACACATATATAAAAATACATTCACATAAACATTGGGTAGGGTTGACGTCTTTTCCGGTTGGATGTTTCTGGGTAGAGGGGGAGACAGAGAAAAATGGTGAAAGAAACAGGCCATGAAATTCATTTGCAATCCTTATCATAACACTGTTTCTATAGATGGGTTGATAATGTCAATTATTATCTTTAAACATAAAGCTATACACTATTACCGTGGAGCCGCTATGGCCGCTAGACCACGTGCAAGTGCTACGCACTTTGTACACTATTTGCGTACAGAGTCCCGCACGTGGTACACACTTGGCGTACACACGCTGCGCTGAGTGTACGGAATACACACAGCGGGCGCACACACAGTTGATAACCTTTAAACCTTGTTAATAAAACACAGTAAGAATATACTTATACTCTAAACCTTAGTAGTCTAATACTGTAATGATGTAACGCTTAAACCTTAACAATGTGTATGCTGTTTGAGCGATTAAGACGCTAAGAGAGCCCTTTGCAGGAAAGTGAAAACACAACACCGGGTTTGGTTAAAACCACAGCAGCTCTAACACCGCCGTGGATTATTCAGAGAAAAAGGGGAAAACAGTACAAGTTATACACTACAAGCTAACACAGAAATCTAACAGAATAACAGAGAATAAGATGAACAATGGCTACAGAGAATATACATACATGGGGAATTTTTCGCAAGCGCAACCTGGAATCCAGTCCTCAGCTATTCAGGTAGAAAGCCTTAAGAGACATGAGGCTGGCCAGGCAACAGTGGTCTTTATATACACAACATACATTCACAATACAATGGTACCTGTAATCTTATTGTTCATTGGACACAGGGATGTGTCTCTACATTACAGCAAAGGTCATAGGTGGATTTGAACAAGTGGGCTGTGTTTTTCCCCAACTGCTCTGGTGGGAGGTATCCTCAGGATTCCCGCCGCATGTGTAATTTACAGCAAATACAGTTAATGTTCATAATCTACTTCTGTACATAACTATACGCAGGAGCGAGCGATCCTTTCCTAACTAACATCGGAATGTTACCCTTAAATACCCTACAGCTGGATACTAGACACCACCTTTTAACCTTTATCTGACCCTTCCTATCATGCAAAGAGGAATCTCTCTGTTCAGGAACAGTTTAAACTAATCATACTTGCTGACATGGTCTAGGGGAATATTAACTACAAAATGCACTATTTGGGTTAAATATGCTACGATCGAGTCGCACGCTACACGCTCACAAACTCCGCCGTAAATACACATCTTATGCGCACGAGATGCTGGAGCGTCCCCTACACAACTTGCGGGTATGTGTACGCACGGGGGAACAGGTGCACGAGCAGCGTGCATGTGCATGAGGGGTTAGTACAAGGGGTATGCATCATGATATTTTTCGACTTTGACAGTCCACCCTTTGGCAGTCAACAATAACTGCCACTATCTAAACAATTAAGCAGAAAAAAATATACAATACAATGAAATACCTATAAATGATTGGGTGGAGGGAGGAGAGGAAAAGGTGGGAAATGTATGACCTAGTGGGATAGTAAAAGGATGTATGTATGAAATTCATGTCTGAGGGGTCATGTATCATCGTGCCGTACATGTTCTAGATAAGCTTCGAGGTATTGCGAAGTATACATTAAATCCTTCTTATCCCATATTAAGGGTCTGTAATTGGGCTAACAAACACTACCGAGCTCTTTTCGGTTTCTTGTTCCAACAAATGGGGTGCACATTAGTTGATGATACATGGGGGGGAAATATGTGAGTGCTAATATATGTACCTATATCACCTGTTGACTATGTGTGTCACTACCTGAAGATCGTAGAGATGAAGATAAGAAACGTGTTATAAATACATTCATATGATAATGTGTGTAATTGTCCTTGGATGTCTGTCGAAGTCTTGTCCGGATAGGTGTATCTTTGCTGTGGGTGATAAGCAAAGTTTTTTTCAAGTATCCATACGAAGTCTTTTAAAGTCTCTTAAGTGTCTCGCAAAGTCTGTGGAAAAGTTCATCAAATGTCTGTGGAAATATTCATCATCGGTCTGTAGAAATGTGCATCAAAATCTTCTTCCGAGTGGATGTCTTTTTACCTTGGAGAAAAACAAAGGAGAAACGGGTGAAAGAAACGGACCGTGGAATCACGTCTTATCACAACATTGTCTCGATTGATGGGTCATAAATTAAACCAGTGTTTTTAACAATGCCTTCGCTCCTCAAACTCATCACTCTGGTACTGCGCTTGCAATGCATTAAAATCCGAACACATCTAAATATCAAACCAATCATTATGACAACTCCCAGGATACAAAGGAGAAATTTCACTACATTCACGATAACATTTTGAGCCCATTCTCCTAAGCCTGAGAACCAATTTCGTGGGTTCAACCATGAAACCCAGCCGGTCAGTTCATTACTCACAACAGTAAGGGTAAGGTTGTGTCTCCTTTGGAACTCCCACTTCAATTGCAAGATATCGTCCATCTTTTGATCTATGACCTCGGTTGGGTCATCAGTGCTGTTTGTGATATATGTACAGCACTTCACACCATACTGAGTTGCTAGGGTGACACAATACCCGCCTGTCACCGCTGTGATGTAATTGAGAACCATCCTGTGCTGGATCAGTTCCGTTTTGTAAGCTTGCAACTCCCTCCCAGTATACCTGAAGGTGTCATCATACATCTCGGTGATATTGTCTATCAGGTTCGCTAGCGCATGAATAAACCTAAAATTTATAATTCCTCTGGTGGTATGGGTGATATCTAACGCGAGTAGGAATTGAATCCCCGTGGATTCGTGGATCAAATCAGAGGCTGTGTGCTCTGTCCTATCTATAAGGTGTCTCTTAACAATGTGTTCGTAGTGAGTGTGAGTGTAAGGAGCTTGAGCATTGCGGTGAACGTCTTTCATCTTATCATGGGTAATGGTCATTACTTCTGGCAACACTCTTCCAATGTAACACAATCCCTCTGAGTTTGGGGCAAGCTACTTATACGCCTTCCTCCCACATATGAAATATGCATCATCGGGGAGGACATATGGGACAGAATATGACATCACCATATTGCAAACCTTCCAGGTGAAAAATCCTATCCCTAACTTTCTCATCTGTTCAGTACACGTATCAGGCTGTATGATATGCGCACAGTATCCTGGAGATACTTCTCCAACCCGCATGGTCCTACTCCCTAGAATGTACCTATACTGAAAATATCTCCCACCGTTGGCTATTTGGCGTATAAGTTCTGAGTCTACGGGCATTCTATCGGCTCTGTGTGAAAATGCCATGGTTTGGTTGTTCCATGTCACTTCCCAATTTCCCGGCTTTCGGGGATTGGAAATGTTAAAACATACTAAGGACCTATCCACATGATATTGGTGGAGCTTCAAACTAGGAGGCCTAGAAATATTAAATTTCTTGTCCACCGGTCTCCCACCCCTTAATTCAAGTACCTCACCTATTGTTAAAGAGTATGGCACTAGTCCTGACTTGCTATGACCTTGAGGTACTTGTGAGCACACCCAGCATTCCGTTTGGTTTAAAACCTTACCCACCAATGAGTGATAGTCACTCAATGGATGACGGTCCATGTTGATATTAAGGCTGGACTGACATCTCTGGATGCAGCCGTCCTCAACTATGTTTTCACAATTCCTACAGATACAATTCTCTTCAGCTAACAATCCTTCACAATGTCTCCTAGTGTCATGACTACCAGATCGTTTTCTGATACTCGCCTTTGCTCGGTGATTGTGTTGCTCTTGGAATTCTACGAATCCATCCTTGTCATCAGAACCCATTCCAGATCCTTTCTCGACCTCTCTGGTACTCTCACCGAAATAGACTTCTCTGGTCAACAACAGGGTCAACAGGAAAACCCGGAATGCAGTATCTTGGGGCAAGTCCATCTTGCAGGAGGAGAAAGAAAGAGTGGTAATGGGAGGTAAAGAAAATAATTAGAAGGGAAAGAAAATTGGTACGATACTTGTCCTCTAGTCTTGTTGTTCTTCTTGCTCAGATGCCGTCTCAACAGTGCTGCCTCTCAGTCTTCCCAAAACGGACACTCCAGTGATACGATATTCTTTCCGAATCAGCGACCTTTCTGTAAGGAGCATAAATCTTGCACTACCATTTGTTTAACTGTTGTGTGACATACCATCCTTAGAACATGAAAAAACAAAAAGAGAGAGAATAATAGAAAAAGAGAAAAATTGTCAGATTTCCGTTCACCATCAGGCTGTCACACCAACATGTCTATCGGTATCTCTGCACAGTCTCCCCCACCAGTATTTCCACTCTCCACCCTCTGTGCATGGCCAGGCACAATGATGCTGGTAAGATATACTGGGGTTGGGCAGACCTCTGAGAAGTCCAAGTAGACATGTGACGTTTGAGCTATAGTTCTGCTGGTGAACGTCAGAGATGAAGAGGAAACATTTAAAGATAAATCACAGAGTTTACCTGGCCGCCCCTGTGTCTACAAGGAATGACCTACCAATTACATCAACTGTGACCTCAGGTTTACTACCTAGGCTAATAATCAACTTCACTGGCTGCAAATTACAGGTGCGGCCCAAAATTTTCCCTATGTGATCCCTGATTCCAATTACATGCGTCATAACTTTGGTTGTTTTCTTGTCTAGGGGGTCGATATACCTTATGTGGGTCTCTTAATCTGCAATTCCGTGCAATATGTCCTTCCTTATGGCAGTTATAACATTTTACTACATACGACTTACCATCAGGGATCTGGGGTTTAGGCTGATGAGGCCTTGTTGTAAGGGCCTGTATACTTACTGTCATCAGCTTGTCCCCCCTGTGACTCCCTGTGCCTAATGAAGTTCCGATCATGCTCAATAGCGGACTCTCTCAAGGCAGCCACCGAGATACCACTCCAGCTAGGTTGAGTGGTTTGTACCCTGGTTCTCAACACTTCCTTTAACCCGTCCATTAATACGGACACCGCTACCTCTCTATGATATACATTATCCTTACTCTACAATGTGAGGTGCAATTGTCTGTGCATAATGTACAGTACCGTACTTACCTGTGGACACGACCTCACCTGTCCCTCCACCAGGGGCCTTTGCTACTGCTCTTACTGGTTGGGCCGTGCCCACTGTAGTATCTTGTATGGTGGCTGCTAGAGAGAGTGCCGATATCGTGGTGGGCTCATCTTCCTGGTCGCAGTCCTGAGGGAAGTTTAAGATGGGATACAACTTGCACGGGTTAGCATTTGCATTAATACATTTATCTACTTTACTCTTATCATTATTAATACATTTAATAAGTGCACTCTTATCGTATACCAGTATGCCATTCTCTGTAGCCATTTTCTCCCCTGTTATGTACGGTAGTGGTGGTGGTGCAGTTGCTATCAGTTTCCTGCTAGGGTTGGAACCAGCTGCTTGAGCTAATCCCTGTTGTATCTCACCCTCCTGTTGCCATAACTGTAAACAATCATAATGTCTAATCCTTTGTCTCTTGGATTTTATCAGACATATCTTTCTCCTTAGATTTTGCAACACCTCAGGATTAAAACTGCCTACCCTAGGGAACGGTTCCCTATCGTCCACAGTCATACGTTCCCACTCATTGCATAAGACCTCTGCGTGTGATCCATATTTCTCACACATTATGTACCTCGCCGACCCTTTGGGCAGCGGAATATCAACCTGAACCCTGGTTGATTGTCCCTTACTTGAGCAACTGGCCCCCATTCTTTGCAGGTATTGCCTTCTCAGCGAATTCCTACAAAAACCAAATTACTCAATATAAGGCAACGGTGAAAGTTCTCCGAGTGCTCTCACCCACCCACGTCGGCCAATACACCTACACACTGTCTGCAGCGCTGGACGTACCCAACCTAGGGCCCCTGTGTAACCTCTATTTACTGAGAGCGTGTGGGAGTATGCTACCCCTCCCAGTAAATATCAGTTGCTGGAGATTTCCTGAGTGAACAGCGAAACTCCCTTAAAATAAAAAAAAAACTGTTACTCAAATCACGTTACGTGTACAATTAGCGTCTATGACCCCGCCATTGTATGCAAATTGCGTAATGGGTATCAAGGTGAGCTAACTAATGCACACAGTAACGTGTGGTACAGTCGCACTGCGTATAAGTAACTATTACTTATCCGCTGCACGACCAACGGAATCGGTTGTTTAGGCTGCAAAACCTCAGCCGGAGCGTATTCTCAAAACGGGCCTATATGGGTACTACGCAAACCCCCGGGGCTGCGCTCTCTACCTCTGACCTTTCTCAGGCCAGGGTTTTCAGAGCTTCGCTTGACCTGGTCAGCGGATTTCTGACTTCGCCGACCTCTTGGTCTGCTGATTGCTACCTTGCTCCTTTATACTCTTATACAATGTTAACGTGAGCAAGCCAGTCCCACGCCACCAAGTGTCCACTCACCTGGTGTACTCTCCTACGGGATCCCGACTTCCCTTGGGTCCAAAACCTTTATTGTTTGCACACTCACTCTTGCTCACTCATATACACTTCGATTTTTTTTCTGTACAGAAAATTACTTTCAGTCAGGTGAAACAGACTAATCCCAGAGCTGATGCAATAAGAGAAGGATCTTTTAAACTAAAATTTTGGAAACTGAACAAATTTGTGCTATTATCGCGTGGCTACCGTATCGCCTAAACAAAAACAATACTATCGTGTGATTTGTATTTAGTGGGCGTATCTGTACGCACGTTGCGTAAACACGCCACGTGTGTAGGCCTTTGCGTTGCGTACGCAGTCTCGCACGCTGTCCGAGACACGTGTACAAAGGCCGGATACGCCCGCAGTAACACAAATAACACGCTTCTATAAATGTAAACGATATTTAACTATAATCGCTTACTAACACCACACAGTATCTCCTGTATAAACCTTAATAACTGGGTCAGGCTGCGTGTGTGTTTTACACTTACTCCCTTAAATAATACTTTATATTTTTAACTAAAGTAGCAACAAATTTTCTCAGCACGTGATCAATGCTAATGGCAAACAAGAGGGTAGATATGCGAAAATACACAAATGAAATACAGGTGTGTGCGTGTGTTACGTGTGTTGCGTGCGCAGTTGGCACCAAACAGAAATTTAACAGATTTAAAACCAAACAATAGCTTTACGTTCTTACCTTTCGGATCCCACCAGCATCCCTTCAAACCAAGCGGAGCAGACGCTTATCTAATCAGCACTAATGTATCCCCGACCACAAAACGGCTAACAGGGGATACTACCTTCCCGCCCTTTGCTGATAGATAAAAGTCTGCCCTGTCCTGCTAGGCTGCGGATATAAGGAGAACCGGACGAGCTCCCAATTGATAATGTCAATTATTATCTTTAAACATAAAGCTATACACTATTACCGTGGAGCCGCTTTGGCCGCTAGACCACATGCACGTGCTACGCACTTTGTACGCTATTTGCATACAGAGTCCCACACGTGGTACGCACTTGGCGTACACACGTTGCGCTGAGTGTACGGAACACACACAGCGGGCGCACACACAGTTGATAACCTTTAAACCTTGTTAATAAAACACAGTAGGAATATACTTATACTCTAAACCTTAGTAGTCAAATACTGTAATGATGTAACGCTTAAACCTTACTAACTAACATCGGAATGTTACCCTTAAAATACCCTACAGCTGGATACTAGACACCACCTTTCAACCTTTATCTGACCCTTCCTATCATGCAAAGAGGAATCTCTCTGTCCAGGAACAGTTTAAACTAATCATACTTGCTGACATGGTCTAGGGGAATATTAACTACAAAATGCACTATTTGGGTTAAATATGCTACGATCGAGTCGCACGCTACACGCTCACAAACTCTGCCGTAAATACACATCTTATGCGCACGAGACGCTGGAGCGTCCCCCTACGCAACTTGCGGGTATGTGTACGCACAGGGGAACAGGTGCACGAGCAGCGTGCATGTGCATGAGGGGTTAGTACAAGGGGTATGCATCATGATATTTTTTGACTTTGTCAGGGTCATAAATCAAATCTGCTGCTGTGACAACGCCCTCGCTTCTTAGACTCATCAAATTTGTGCCGTGCTAATGCCGCATTAGAATTCGAACACACCTGAATATCAGACCAATAACTATGATGACTCATAGGATACAAAGGAGAAACTTTCCCACACTCATGATAACATTCTGTGCCCACTCTCCTAACCCTGAGAACCGTTTGCGTGGGTTCAACCATGAGACCCAGCCGGTCAGTTCATTACCCACAGCCGTCAAAGTAAGGTTGTGCTTCCTCCTGAACTCCCACTTCAACTGTAAGATCTCATCCATCTTTTGATCGATGATCTCCGTGGGGTCATCAGTGCTATTCGTAATATACGTACAGCACTTCACGCCATATTGAGTTGCCAGGGTAACACAGTACCCACCTGTCACAGCTGTAACATAATTAAGGACCATCCTGTGCTGGATCAATTCCTTTTTGTAGGCTTGTAACTCCCTTCCTGTATTCCTGAAGGTGTCATCATACATCTCAGTGATATTATCTATCAAGTTCGCCAGTGCATGGATGTACCTATAATTTATAGTTCCTCTGGCAGTACGGGTGATATCTAATGCGAGAAGGAACTGAATCCCAGTGGATTCATGGATCAAATCAGAGGCTGCGTGCTCTGTCCAATCTATGAGGTGTCTCTTGATGATGTGTTCATAATGGGTATGAGTATAAGGAGTCCAACCCACATGGTTTTGCTTCCACGCATATACCGGTACTGAAAATATTTTTCACTGTTTGCTATCTTGCGTACAAGTTCAGAGTCGATAGGTATCCTATCAGCTCTTTGTCAAAAGTTTATTGTCTGGTTATTCCACGTCACTTCCCAATTTCCTGGTTTTTGGAAATTGGAAATATTAAAACTGTTGTAGTGACCTATCTACATGATACTGGTGGAGCTTCAAACTAGGGGGCCTAGATATATTGAATTTCTTGTCCACCAGTCTCCCACCCCGTAATTCGAGTACCTCATCTATTGCTAAAGGGTATGGCACTAATCCTGACTTACTCTGTCCTTGAGGTACCTGTGAGCACACCCAATATTCTGTCTGGTTTAAGACCTTACCCACTAGTGAGTGGTAATCACTCAACGGATGTCGGTCCATGTCGATATTAATGTTGGACTGACATCTCTGGATGCACCCATCTTCGACTATATTCTCGCAATGCCTACAAATACAATATTCATCAGACAATTACCCCTCACGTTGCCTCCGAGCTCCGTGACTACCAGAGCGTTTACTGATACCAGTCTTTACTAGAGTGATGTGCTGCTCCTGAGATCCTACAAATCCGTACTCACTATCAGAACCCATTCCAGATCCTTGCTCGACATCTCTGGGACCCTCACCAAAACAGATTGTCCTGAGCAAAAACAGAATTACCAGAAAAACCCAAAACGCAGTCTCTTGAGGTAGATACATTTCGTTAGGGAAAGAGAAGTAAAATAAGAAGGGGGGAGAGAGAAAAGTGCAGTGGGAGGTGAAAAAAGAAAACTGGTAAGACAACTGTCTTTGAACTTGTTGTACTCTGCGCTTAGGTGCCATTTCAACAGTCATGCCTCTCAGCTTTCCCGGAACAAACACTCTAGTGATACGAGGTTCTCTTCACCTTGCTCTTTGTCACGAGTTTTCTCCGGGTCAGCGACCTTCTTGCAGTGGGACGAGTGGACCCAAGTCTCTCTTTCGGTGACCTTTATATATATATATATATATATATACCAAATATTGCAGTTATTTTGTTATTGCATTTGAAATCATCCTGGGGTTCTATCATTACATGGGGTTGTCGCCCAAAAAGAATTTCAAAGGGTGATAAGTTAAGCGGTGACCTTGGAGTGGTTCTGATGCTGTACAACACTAGTGGCAAAGCTTCTGGCCACAGCAATCCAGTTTCAGCCATCACTTTGCTCAGCTTATTCTTAATAGTGCTGTTCATTCTCTCCACCTTCGCACTCGCCTGTGGCCGGTACGGAGAATGCAAATTGCTATTAATTCCCATCAGTTTGCACATGACCTGAAAGACTTCACCTGTAAAATGGGTACCCCTATCACTTTCAATCATTCTAGGGATACCATATCTGCACACAAATTCCTGCACGATTTTCTTTGCAGTGAACACAGCAATATTTGTGGCAGCGGGGAATGCTTCTACCCAGTTGGAAAACACATCAGTACACACTAACACATATTTAAAATTCCTGCAGGGTGGTAACTGTATGAAGCCGACTTCTATTACCTGAAAAGTTCTGTCTGTAGGAGGGATATGGGATGGATCCATTGGTATTGCCTTACCAATATTCTTCCTCAAGCAAGTAAGACATGTCATTGCTTTCTTACCTGCATGAGAAGAGAATTCTGGCGCACTCCAGTAGGCTCTTACCAGCTTGCCCATACCCTCCTTGCCCAGATGAGTCAGACCGTGTGCCGCCTCAGCTAGACTTGGGAGATATGCTCTGGGGGTCACTGGCTTACCGTGTCCATCTGTCCAAAGTCCTGAGGACTCCTGACCATATCCCTTCGCCTTCCAGACTGCCTTTTCCTGTAGCAAACACAAATTTTGCATTTCAATTAACTGTTGCATGTTAACGGTTTCAAACATCATCAGTGATGTGATGTTAGTTCGTATGAATGTGCTTACTGCTGATTTAGCAGCTTCGTCTGCCCGGCTGTTACCAACTGAGATTGGGTCTTGGTTGTAAGTTTGTGCTTTACACTTGGTAACAGCCACTCTGTCTGGTTCCTGTATTTCTGTCAGGAACCTTTTGATGTGGGATGCATGCGCTACAGGTGTGCCAGCTGCTGTCATGAAATTTCTGAGGCACTACAGGGCCCCAAAATCATGCACCACTCCAATGGCGTACCTAGAGTCCATGTATATATTAGCTAACTTACCTTTGGTCAACTCACATGCTCTGGTCAGGGTGACCAGCTCAGCGACTTGTGCTGAGTGTGGTGGCCCAAGGGGTTCAGCTTCTATGATATCTTCGTCATCTACAATGTCCTCGCTTTTACTTACCAGCAAAGCTATCGCTGCAACACTTCGCAAGCAAGTGGGGAGAGACCGCGCTACCGTGTCCAAATGTGCACTGTAGTAAGCTACCGGTCTGCTGGCATCACCATGTTTCTGTGTTAAGACTCCTGCCGCGCACCCAGCACTTTCGGTACCATACAATTCAAAAGGCTTTTCATTATCTGGCATACCCAACGCAGGTGCTTGTGATAAACACTGTTTTAGTCTCTCAAATGCCAGTTCGGACTCGTCTGTGTGTGAGACCTGTTCTGGTTTGTTTGAAGAGACCATCTCCTGCAAAGATAATATGGAGAACCCCGGAATCCAGTTCCGACAGTACCCACACATTCCAAGGAAAGTGCGGATCTGTTGCTGAGTTTGCGGCAGAGTCATGTCGCGAATCGCCTGTATCCTATCAGCGGTCAGGTGCCTAAGTCCTTGTGTCAAGCAGTGTCCCAAGTATTTAACCCTGGTCCAGCACAACTGCAACTTATCCTTTGAAACATTGTGTCCTGTCTGGGAAAGATGAAACAGAAGCTGTTTAGTATCTGCCAAGGATGACTCGAGTGAGTCAGAACACAACAACAAGTCATCAACATATTGTATTAGCACTGATCCACTCTCAGGTTGAAAGGATTGCAAACAGTTATGCAAGGCCTGGGAGAAACTACTCAGGCTGTCAATGAAACCTTGGGGTAGGCGAGTCCAGGTGTACTTTACTCCCCTGTACGTGAAGGCAAAGAGGTATTGGCTGTCAGGGTGAAGAGGGACAGAAAAGAAAGCAGAACAGAGATCAATGACAGCAAAGAATTTTACGGTAGAGGAAATTTGCATGAGGATGACAGCTGGATTGGGCACTACGGGGAATTGTCTCTCAACTATTTTGTTTACCCCCTTAGATCCTGCACTAACCTGTAACCCCTCCCCCTACTCTTTTTCACAGGGAAGATGGGACTATTGGCAGTGCTGGATGTCCTGACTAGGATGCCCTGCTGTAGCAGCCGCTCTATGACAGGGTACACTCCTAACTCTACCTCTGGCTTCAGAGGATACGTAGTGATTTTTGGAGCTATCCTGCCATCTTTTACTTGTACTGCTACTGGAGCTACATTCACCATCAATCCAGTGTCCTGTCCATCTTTGGTCCATAGGGAACCCGGTATTTGTGAGACCATTTCCTCTACCTGCGATGGACACGTCTCTATAACAGTAGAATGCGACATTAGCCTTTGAGGGGTGTCTAGTATATCTTGCACTTCTTGTGCATGGTTCTCAGGTAAATCCAAGAAGACACCCTCAGGAGTACAATATATTACACACCACATTTTACACAATAAGTCTCTGCCGAGTAGATTAGTTGGAGCCGATGCAGCCAGCAGAAAGGAATGTTTTGTCTGTGAGGGCCCTATCGTAATCTCTGCAGGTTTACTCAAAGGGTATTGTTGCACCGTTCCTTTTACTCCCATTGACGAAATCGTTTTACCCGTGGTTCTTACACCTGATATGGAATTCAACACTGACCTGGCCGCCCCTGTATCTACAAGAAAAGGTAATGGTACACCAGCTACATCAACCATGACCTCAGGTTCACTACCGAAGCTAGCAATCAACTTCACTGGCTGCAGACTACATGTGTGGCCCAACCTCTATTGTGTAGTGGGACCCTCCTGCAGCACATTGGCAGCTACAATATGTGAGGGGGTTAGCTGTGAGTTTTTGGAGGCCTGCCAGTCTCTCCTGGGTGGGTACCTCCTTGTTTACTCTCTATGTGGCTCGTAATCTCTTCTATGTGGTCCCTGATTCCAATTATGTGAATTGTAGTGTGGTGCGTATTAAGGTCTAGGGGGTCTGTATACGTTATGTGTCCCTTTACTCCTACAATCCCTTGCAAAATGTCCTTCCTTCTTACAATAGAAACATACCATTGACCGTGACTTACCATCAGGGGTCTGGGGTATTGGCTGATGGGGTTTTGCTGTAAGAGCCTGTATACTTACCGTCATCAGCTTATCCCCTTGCGACTCCCTGTGTTTACTGATGTTACGATCGTGCTCGATAGCGGACTCTCTCAATGCAGCCATCGAGATACCTCTCCAATTAGGTAGAGAGGTTTGCACCCTTGTCCTCAGTGCCTCATTTAAACCGTCCATTAACACAGAGACAGCTACCTCCCTGTGGTGTGCATTATCCTTAATATCCTCAATCCCAGTGTATCTTGCTATTTCCTGCAGTGCTCTATGGAAATTTTCAGATGCCATTTCACCTTCCTTTTGTCTTATGGAGAAGATTTTATTCCATTTAACAACAGTAGGGAAATACACTCCTAATTGCAGATTGATTTGCTGTTCATTCTCCTGATTGTACTCATCAGTGAGAGATACCTCTGCATCTAACTTACAATCCGTTATTAATTTCGTGATGTCAATATTTGAGGGTAAACACAACCGTAGCACTGTTCGACAATCTTTATTTGTGGGCTCATGGGCGTTACCTAATTCTTTAATGAATTTCTGGCATCCGACTAGATATTTTCTGGGATCGGGGAATTCCGACATAATTGACCTTAACTCTGCTCGGGACCAAGGACAATGCATGGCAATGTTCCTGATGGGAGTTACTCCCTGACTGTCAGTTTTCCCATTGGGGACTGCAATCACCCTGACAGGATTTAGTTCAACTATATAATTTTGACTTGATTCTATAATGCGGGGAGCTATCGTCTCACTCACCCCTCCGCTATGGGGTATCGCTACTACTCTTGGTGGTTGTGCCGTGCCCACCTGGGTGTCCTGTATGGTGGCTGCTAGAGAGAGTGCCAATATTGTGCTGGACTCATCTTCCTCCTCACAGTCCTGGGGAAAATTTAAAACGGGATACAGCTGGCAAGGGTTAGGGTTAACATATTGATCAATCACTTTCCTATCCTTCACCAATGCACCATTGCTTGTAGTCAATTTCTCCCCATCAACATGTGGTGGTGGTGCGCTCGCAATCGCTTTCCCGCTAGGTTTGGAACCTGCTGTGCGAGCCAGTTCCTTTTGTACCTCCCCCTCTTGTCGCCACAGATTTAAACTATCGATATGTCTGATCCTTTGTTTTCTAGATTTAATCAGACATATTCTAATCCTTATGTTCTGTAACACCTCCGATTCAAAGCTGCCCATCCTGGGGAATGATGCCCTATCTTCAGCAGTCATACGCACCCATTCATTGCAAAAAGCCTCCATGTGTGGACCATATTTCTCACACATAATAAACCTTGCTGACCCCCCTGGGCCGCAATTCTCCAGCCTGAACCCTGGCTACCAAACACCCATTGCTTATGCAATTGGATCCCATCGTGAACTTTTTGCTTTGTTAACGCAATCCCCAAATGCACAACACAATAGACGGTGAAAGACACCTAACACTTTCACTCGCTCCTTCTCCGCTGACGTACCATGACTCACTCCAATAGTGAACACCGCGTACCCAGGGAGGCCCTAACTGGCTTCTATTCACTGGAAGTTTTAGGAGTAACTTACCTTTTCCAGTGAATATCTACCGTTGAAGATTTTCCTGAGAGAGACCAGCGAAAACTTTATGCAATACACAAATCACGCTTGCGTATGCTCTACATGGCACTAATGATACAGCGGTTTACGCAAAATTTTGCAAAGGGGTATCAAGTTGCGCCATGTATCGCACCCACAAACATGCGGTCCAATTGCACAGCATATAGGTACTTGTTACCTATCCGCCCTACGATCACTGGAGTCGAATATATAAGCTGTGCTCCTCAGTCAGAGCATAACACAAAACCTTTAAACTTCAATTCACAATTTCTATACTTCTCAATGCACAATTCTATATCACGCTCCTCTGCAAATCTCCTCACGATTTGCATATATCTCTATTTGTATTAACGTAAGTCAGTCGCCACACACCACCAAGCCTCCACTTACTTGGTGTTACCACGGGACCCACCACGGGACCCGAATTTCCGGGGTTCAACTCCACTCACTCCTGCTTTTGCTCACTCAGATACACCTTGTTTTTCTTTTCTGTACAGAAAATACCACTCCCTGCTTTTGGAATTGGATAGTTATGTGCTATTGTATTAAATGTATACTACCCCGCCTTTACTTGAACAACTATCATGTGATTTGTACTTAGCATCCGCAATCCTTCGCAACCTTGCGTAAACACATGACAGAGCGTGCCTTTATGCTTCATGCGTGACCCTGCGCCACGTGCGCGCTCCTGTACTTTGTCCGTACCACATGTACAATTCAACAAATCACACAAGCTCTATAAATGTGAGCAATACAAACTATTATTGCTCACTAATACAACCCACACTTGTTCTGTATAAACCTTTAACGACTAGGCCAGAACTGCGTTTTATGTTTTATGATTACACCCTTAATACTTATATCAAATTTATCTATATAGCAAACAAATGTATCCGATTTCACACAGGTCTAAAAGGACTGATAACCTATGGCAACAATATGTGGGAGAGTATGCAAAATATCGGTACGCTTTGTGTACGCTTTTGGCGCCCAAAATAATTATACAGATTTTTAAAATAGCTTTTTTCCTGTTTCCTCTCGCTTTTTATCAGCACCTCTGCAGATCAGACAGAGCAGACGCAATATAAGAGCACAAAATAGGGTTTCAAAACATCCAAGCAACCAGGAAAAGGTTTTACTTAAAGATGTATCTCCACCCTTTGCTGATAGATTAAAGTCTGCTATGATCTGCTAGCTTATGAGTGTGTGAAAAACCGGATCGAGCCCCCAATTGTAAAAGCTGGTTTACTTACAGGACTAAAAGCAATACTTTAATACACTCAATACACTTAAATTTTAGCCGTTGCGGCGCTGTATGTAATCCTTAACCTACGTACTTTTTACTCAGTTAGCGTACAAAGGCCAGTACTGTGTACGCACTTTGCGTACACACGCCACGACGGATGTACAAAGTACACGCAGTGCATACACACACACACCGACAAACTGAGAGCACAATTCAGCTACATGTGTGGCTGAAATACACTTTAAACCTTAGCAGGAAAGAGACACTACACCAATTGTATTTAAGATGTTGGGAACCGACCCACCAACATATAATTGCTGAAAGGGGGGTTACAACAGATATATAATCACAATAACAGAAAAGAGGCTACAATCAATGGTACATACATTTTGTTTCGCCAGCGCCATATGGTCCCGGTGCTCAGTCAATCAAGCTAGATGACCTTCAGAGAGAGATGAATGACTGGCTAGGCAGCTTGGCTTTTATACATTTGGTCAAAACATAATACAATAGAAACTGTAATCCCTTCACCTATAGGTCAAAGGGCTGGTCATTTACAGTACAGGAGGGGTCATAGGTTGGTTTGAATAGGTGGGTGATGCCTGGTCCAGGTGCACTTGCAGTTGGTCTCTACTGGGTTCCCGCCGAATATCAGAGTACAGTAAACACAGTATAATATTAATATCCTGTTCCTGCGCATAATTATGCGCAGGAGCGTGCTCTCTTCTGCAAACTGCTACCGGAATTTTGCCCTTAAAATACCCTACAGTTGGATACCAAACACCACCTTATAACCTAATGCTGTCCCCTCATATACTGTAAAGGTGAATCCCTTTGTCGTTGTACCTTTTAAACAAGTATAACTTGCTGGTGTGGTGCGTGTGGGCTATGTGTACATGGGGGTCATTCCGAGTTGTTCGCTCGCAAGCTGCTTTTAGCAGCTTTGCACACGCTAAGCTGCCGCCTACTGGGAGTGAATCTTAGCTTATCAAAATTGCGAACGAAAGATTAGCAGAATTGCGAATAGACACTTCTTAGCAGTTTCTGAGTAGCTCCAGACTTACTCGGCATCTGCGATCAGTTCAGTCAGTTTCGTTCCTGGTTTGACGTCACAAACACACCCAGCGTTCGCCCAGACACTGCTCCGTTTCTCCAGCCACTCCCGCGTTTTTCCCAGAAACGGTAGCGTTTTTTCGCACACACCCATAAAATGGCCAGTTTCCGCCCAGAAACACCCACTTCCTGTCAATCACATTACGATCACCAGAACGAAGAAAAAACCTTGTAATGCCGTGAGTAAAATACCTAACTGCATAGCAAATTTACTTGTCGCAGTCGCACTGCGGACATTGCGCATGCGCATTAGCGACTAATCGCTCCGTTTCGAGAAAAAAATAACGACCGAACAACTCGGAATGACCCCCATTGTGCACTATGTGAATTAAATATGAGATATGTCTTTGTGGCTTTTCCATGCGAATACAAAAGCTACCGTAATTACTCATACCACGCGCTAATACGCAGGACCGCGTGAGCGGTCATACGCAAGTTGCGAATATGCGCACGCATGGCAGAATAAGTATGCGTACGGAGGCCATCTGTGTGGTGTTTGTACGTGATGTGTGTACTGTAATATTTTCAGATTTCGACATTATATATCATCTCATATGTAAATAGGTACCGGTAATTACTTTATTTGGCTTATGCTTCTTGCACCTTCTTTCTCTCAATCTGTCGCTCCAGGAATAAGGATTCGCAAGTTAGGGATACAGAAACATTTTAATAAAAAAAAATGCAAATGCATTTTTAATGATTATACACAGTACAAAAATGTGTATTTTACAAACAAAATGTACTTGTATCAAACTCTAAATGAGCTCTTTATTTGTGAATGTAAAAACATTTTTTTTCCAACTTTTATGTAATGTAAAATAAAGAAAATATTTTTGTGAGGAATTTTCTAATGAATATTTGATGTTTAAGATAACTTTTCATAATACTAGTAAATTATAGTGATAAACCAAACTGACATGAATTTATGATACAATGAGATAAGATACGATACGAAAATATAAATCAAATGCAAAATGATATAACAGTCAAAGAAAGTGTTTGAAAGCTAAGAACAAATGCTACCAGAAACATTATTACTGTATATAAGTTAGTAAGACTGAGCAATGTGTACTAGATTAAAGAAGTAAAACTTAGAGTTTGTTTTTTTATTAAATGCAAAATAACCTGGGTAGGAAAACAGTGCATTATTGCAGACAACATAGCACAGATGCATAAAGACTGATTATCTGCTTGAACCTTTTCATAGCAATGTCTTGTTCCTGATGAGCCTGTGGGGCAGTGGTGAAACACAGCACGTAAATGTTTTTGCAGTACATTGACCTGTGTCATTTGTTTAGAGCTTCTGCCTTTTTTAAAAGTATTTCCTTTATTCCAATTAGAAATAAGGAGAACTATGTTTTGGATTGTTGTTATTTACTTTTGGATGGACTGTCTAATTACCATGATGTAGTGAAAGTGCTTGTATCTTAACTATCACGGAAAAGTGGGTTGTTATTGAAAGCATTCTTAGAAGATCCATAACAGCATATGTCCACTACCAAAGGGATAATGTGGTGGGCAATGGGGCAGAACTGAGTTTTGTCACCTGTAATGGTACTGTAGGTAGAACTAGTTCTGCCTCCACCATGGCCCTGCACAGTAATTCCAACAGAAAAGCTCACTCCACCACTCACATCAATAAATGTTGTAGGCAGCACTAGTGTCACTGATGAGCTGCAGCCACCTCCACCTTCTTCAGGTCCTGGTGGCTCCATGGTCCTCTTCCATCTGCGGCCTGCCCCTCCTGGTACTCACACACACTGTTGGTTATACCAAATGATAGTTACAGGCGCTGAAATGGTATGCTTCTTCCTAGCAGCTGCTGAATGGAGATAGTCGGTCTCCGTGATACAACAAATACAATAACCTAAAGTAGCGCTTATGTAAATACACAATTCTTGTATGAATTTTTATCACAATTTAATAGTATTAAAAAACATTACATATTACACATCATGTATTGAATAAAATGGCTTAAAAACAAGGATCTCACCCACTGGAATGTGATAATACACAGATTTAGTCCATCCTATATTCCTAAATTGCTCTCGGCCTAATGGTGCCCTTAGTATTTCCACTGTGAACTACTGGTTTTTCACCTTGTGGTTTAATACTGCAGTTCCAAGACAAATGGGTTTTAGAGGGTTTGTTCCGATGCTCACCGCCCAAGGAAAACGTGTAATTAACCAACTTTGATATTGAGTATTGACAGTACTCAGTTCAATTGCGGGTTTTGATACCTCATTGTTGAAGTCTAGGATGGCTATGTGGCAGAGAATATTCGTGCCAAATGCACCTTTTGATTGGTGAATCCCTGAATTGTAGGTAGATGAGGAAATGGGTTCAACCACCTTTCCAGGACCACTTTAAGCCCTGCCTTTACCTCTTATTTTGAGACCTTAAATTTCCTTCATATTTATATGCAATTAAGCTGTGAAATATTATTAACACAGAAACACAGTTACCAACTAATAGTTTCAGAACAGTGAAATACAGCTTGGGAGAAGAACTCAACTATTCATTTACAAGTACTGAATGTAGTAGACCTTTATCTAGGTTCACCCATATCGCCAAAATAGCTGCCAGACTTCCTCTTGAACAATCCATTTCAGACTATGGGCCTGATTCTGAGTTGCATGAACTTCATTAGCGGCTGAGATTCAAGTGTGAAAAAAATACAAATGCCAATTTATGCATTCCTCTTGTGTACTTCAGTGTGACTAAGCAAATCCTGTGACATCCACTTTTCATATCTCAACATTAGTCAAGTGCTTTGGTGGATCTAATCTCTACACCATCAAACTTTCATTGGTTACAACATTGACTCATCAAGCAGTTCCTGAGTTGTGCAGAGCCTCCCTTGTAACTTTCTTAAGATATGATTACAGTAGCTGTGGTGCTGTGACCCATGACCCTACCATCACATGCCCATGACACCTCCTCTTTTTGTGAAGACTTTGCGTAATCTGCCTGTCTCCAGCCAGAACTTTCCTTCTTTTCATTGTGAAATATTACTACTTTCAATGTACGGACATATTATGCATGTTATTTTAAATAATTTGGCTAACTGTTAACATACAGGGGGGATCCATTAGGGTGTGAGAATCATAAAGTGAGAGATTTTGTGAGAGTTCTCTTGTTTTTTTAAAGTGGCAATCATTTATATGGCAAAATCAGGTTGATTTAGCCATGTAAATGATTGCCACTTTTAAAGAAAAAAATAGTACTCTCACGAAATCTCTCACTTTCTTATTCTCACACTCTACTACATCCCTCCAACAGTAGTAGTAAAATAGTTTTCACATAATTTTGCATAAACAAAGTTCCATATGACAGTAAAAGGTGACTAATGGTGTGCTCCCTTATGTACAGGCAGCTATCATTCTCACAAGCCTGTTCCATTAGATGAAAAATGTAGATATCCAGAAAAAAGGTAACTTGAGAACATTTAAAATGAAAGAGGCATGCTTAGCTACATCATTTTGTCTGAATCATAATACTTTGGTAACAATGGAAGCTGTCACAGGTATTGAGAGATGAAGCTCTACAGTTACAGTCCAATGGATTTCATCCTACTAACAGTATATGGACTTTATCAGAAAGAGAAAGACAGATGTGTATTACATTTCTGTAATAAATTATGCGAACATCATACACCATGGGCCTGATGTAATGACGCCCAAGATCGCTGGAGGTGTGAGCTGTCTTGTAAGTGATTGTTCCTTTATAAAGATCAGTCGGCATTTCGCACCTCAGGCGATCTTGGGCGTCATTACATCCGACCCCATACTGTATATCTTAGTTGTTCTGTCTTTTTTTCTGAAGATGATCATCACACAATATTAACTCATCCCCATTGGAATCCACCACTAAAGTCTCTGCACTTTGATTAATTGGCAGGGAAAGTCTCAATCATGGAATATGTAGTTCATTTTTTTGTACATCAGCTTTTCATTATTTTTAGGAAGTAGCCTCTTACGACAATTGCTCACAAGGTTCCCGGCTGTGTTAAACCAAATACATACTGGAGGGTGGGCAGCTTAAAGCAAAACTTTTTAATTTATACAAGGGGCTCCAAATTGGGGACTGACTGTCATGCAACATTTTCATTGTCATTAATTCTTTTGATGGTTACTGTATTAGATTGAGTCACGGTATAGGTGTCAATAATTTTTGAGAATTCTTTTAGGCCTGACCAGTTTTCCCTATAGATTGTAAGCTTGCGAGCAGGGCCTTCCTACCTCTATGTCTGTCTGTTTTTACCCAGTTTTGTTCTATTACTGTTGTTCTAATTATAAAGTGCAACGGAATATGCTGCGCTATATTAGAAACGGTTAATAAATAAATGCCTTAATGTTGTTTTATTCTGGTGCGCTGAGTGGACTTACCCCACCACCAGTGAATCTCTGGAAAAAAAGTTAGTTTTTTCCTGGCAGCAGTAGTTTGGGGACAAACTAAAGCAGTATACTTTGCTGTGTCATGTTCCACTTGAGCTGACAAATTGCTCTCAAGGAATTATTTGCATCTCTGATGTCAGTTGGAAAGAAAGACATTACTAAGATCAAGCATGGTTGCTAAAATGTAGACATCCGGTTGCAAGATGTTGACAACCCTTTGTTCCTGGTGAAGTGAATACAGAACTTGATCTACAAGTTACATATACTTAGTGGAATTGTTTTGTTTTATCTCCTTCAGCTGCTTTTCCAATAGTTTAAGTAAGAGTATAATCTG
Organism: Pseudophryne corroboree; assembly: GCF_028390025.1. Classification (NCBI taxonomy): domain Eukaryota; kingdom Metazoa; phylum Chordata; class Amphibia; order Anura; family Myobatrachidae; genus Pseudophryne; species Pseudophryne corroboree. The sequence goes on from NC_086448.1 coordinate 427,878,053, forward strand.
ACTCAGGCTGCCTGTGTCTGAATTGTCTTCATTGGTTAATACTTAAAAGGGGTGTCAGTAGCTTGCATACAATGGAAAGTATTCTCTACTGTGCTGGACTAAGACATATTCTCCTTCTTCTCCCTATGTCATGGCTTGTTGTGTAGGTTTCAATGGCTTGTTACTGTTCCTCCATTTACTGAAGCATATAAGGGTGTTATTCCACCTGGTACCACTTCTTGCTTCAGTTGGATACATGTCAAATGAACTGCTCTTGCAGCCACTGCAATTTCCAGATGTGATTACTGAATAGCAAAAATATCCAGATTTATTTTTGGGCCACACACAACATCTCCTGCATGCCCCTGTTATTTAAAAAGAAATTCTGTACCACCAAGTTTATTGTGTAAGCAAAACATGGGATGTGTCCAAAATCGCTGCGTTAAAAGCTCTCACAACTTTTATTTGCATTATCAAATCATGAGAGTACTAGCAGGGTAAGTCACTTTGCTATGACATCCCTGACTTTTTCTAATAGGTTACATAGAAACATAAAAACATTGAATTTGAAGGCAGATAAGAATAACTTGGCCAATCTAGTTTTCCCTAGACACATATACATGCACACACTTACAATTAATTTTTGTCAACATCCAGTTGAAGTAATAGTATATTTTTTGATTGTTGGAGAAAACCAGAGTAACCAGGGGAAACTCATGCAGGCAGGAGAAGAATATACAAACTTCACACAATTAGGGCCAAGGTGGGAATAGAACCCATGACCTCAGTGCTGTGAGGCAGTCCTGCTAGCTCTTATACTATACATTGACACCAGTATGCCTCTTAGTGAATAGAGTAGCCTGAATGTGAATGAGCTGGCATTTTGTGTTACATACAGTAGAGTGACCTTATTATCCCTTTTACCTGGGACGCTCATGGATTACACAGGTTCTGTGGCTCATTAAAACCAGCTGAAATGTAGGCTTGAAGTCAGCCAGCCACAGAACCTGTGTAATCCATGAGAGTCCCAAGTAAAAGGGATAATATGGTCAACCTACATACAGCTGCTGCTGAAGGTGATACACCCACCCAGTGGGCTGTCTGGAATTATGTTACCAGATTTTTCAGATTTTTCCAAATACTTTCCACGAGCTCGCTCTAAATGACATAACCAGGGAAGAGTTTCCTGGGTGGTTAACAGCCATACCTCTATTTACTGTTGCCTCACAAATGGTACTGTACAGATAGTTTATACAGTAATTGTCTTCAGGATTTGGGTACAAATAATTTCACACATAAGAGGTGATGTTTTGGTCTTATGACCAGGCATGACAATGGCCTTCTTCTTATAATGGGCAAGAACTGCTTCTACTGGTGCTTGACTTACACAAACAACATCATCATCTTTATCATCATCATCATCATCATCATCATCATCATCATCTTTATTAGTGCCAGCATCAGCTACATTAATATCCCCATATCCAGTAACAACCTCAATTTCTATGTCATCAGACATAAATGTGCTGCTCATCCGCACATTTGTAGAGAGTGAAGAAATGTAAGTAAAAAAAGTAAGTCACACTTATACTCATGGACACGCTTATACTCTCTTGGAAGCAACTGACTGCAACTAGACTTGGACCAGACTGGAACTGAACTGCATGTGATTGACCAGACTGGAACTGGACTTGTACTGGAGTGAGATATTTGAGCTGAACCAGACATTGACCAGGCTGGCGTTTCAAACTTGAACCAGAAAGAAGACAGATTTGTATGATACTGCACTGGTGTGAATCTTGTTACTGAGTGTAGCCCTGATGAGTACAGGAGTGCAGGACTAACATGGGTGCCACACTCTACTGACTGTAAAAGACTGTACTTGAGCAAAATGTGGGTGGAGAGAGTCTGTGCTGCTAGATGCTGGTGCAATGGCTGCATGTGGAGGTATAGTATTTAACGAATCACATGGCAGAGTTCTGGATCACTGAAACAGCCTTGATAGGAGGGCTGTGGTAAGCACTGTAATCAGGAGCAGGCTGCAGACACAGGTGGAGTCTCAGACAGAACTTTAGACTATAGTGAAGAATAGCAGTAGAAATACAGGCATTTGTAGTTTTTTCACACTGATAACCAGAAAGCTTACAGGTATATAGAATCCCATATACTTCCACAGTAGCATCCTCAATATCTATGTCACCATCTTTACTTGTACTGCTCATCCCCACATATTCAGAGGGTGCAGAAATGGTGAAAGGAGGCTTCTTTATGAGTACAGTGTCAGAAATGTTAGACTCACACAGAGCTAATGTGTACACCCCTAGACTCTCATGAGAAATTTGTGAACTTACAGCTTGTTCTTAGTGTACTACTTTTTTTAATTTGTCTATTTTAAAGTTGACACTTCTACTAGAGTCAGAGTGAGAAAGGTGTTGCGTCTTCATAGGGGGTTTCCAAAGAATATGCATGACTTTGTTTGGCTCTGGCTTTCGCAAGAGGTATTCTAGAGCATGAACAACAGTAGCACTAGCAGTTGGAAAGGTTCAGGGAGTTTAGTTATTTTAGATTTGCTCTGATTTAGTATTAGAAAATGACAGTATAATAATTTATGTGACTAACACTGTGAGGTAAAACTGGGATTGTGAAGTCACTTTCCTCATTATTTCAAGTTCTTTGGGACCCATAGTTTGAATTATTTACACATGTGTGACGGAAATGTTGGAGTCCTAACATTTCTGTGCATCAAGTACAAGTGCTCCATTAAATGATAATAGTGACAGCGAGGAATTTATTGTAATGCTGTTTGTATACTGTAGCAGTAAGTGTAGACGCTTTGGTATTGGAAATATACACAGTGAGTATTTTGAACATTTCTAGGATTAGTACAGGAAGTGGAGAACTGAAAAAGACAAATACAAGTCAAAAAACAGGTTAATAAATAAGAAAAGTTTAATACTAGATGCAATATATGGAGTGAAGTTGGTTGAGGGAACAAATAAGGCAGATGGAGGAGAAAACACAGAATATGAAATGGAAAGGTGACAGCTTGACAGGGTTACAAGAGTTTAAAAAAGTGAAGTCATAAGGAAAGACAGTGAAATTAAAAGCAGGACAATCTCAAATTCCCGTATGCACAGAGGACATGTGTTTTTTATGCTGGGAAATAAGTCAAGCTATTAATTCAAAACAAGAAAATATGGGAGGCAGGGAATTGGTGTGAATGAAATGGAATCTCTGAAATGATTGGGAATGACAGTCCCAGACACACTGAATCTACGTGATGTGAACAGTGTAAAGAGGGTTAATAAGGCAGGCAGGGATGAAAGTCTTGTAGCTGTAATGGATACCTGCAGACCTGCCCAGGGAAGAGGAAACTACATGAACATTAACCGCACAGAGGACTAAGTTAATATGTTGGAGGTGTCTGACAGCAGACCAAACATTAAATAGAACCTAAGCAATACAATACGCATTAAGCTGCATAAAACTGTGGAACAGAATAAGAAGTACAGATGTGTCCTTACATCTTTGCTGCAGTCATGCCAAACAGCCCCTCTTGGCACACCAGACTCTGCTAGCGCCGGGCAACTTTTTTGACAAAAATGTGTCTTAGTTGCAACATGATGAGAACAGGATGCACTAGGAGACTATGCTGATTAATTTTACATGCAACATTCATATATCTGTGTGCCACTGAGTCTCTGAACCTGCATACGAAGAGTTATAATGCAGCGCCCATGACTAACTCCATGCCAAGTTCCATTGTGCTCAATATACATTGTGTCGCATATCAAAATAATCAGCACAGTCTCCTGTTGCATCTTAGGTGCATTGTGTTGGGACAAAGATATATATATTCTGCACAAAGAAGCTAGCAGAGTTGAACGGAGGCCGTCAACTCACTCACCCCATGCATCTCCCAATGTGTGGCATATTGTGGCTAGAAGTATGAGGACACATCATAGCAGGGAATTGTGAGGGAAAGTTCTGGAGCCTGGGGAGAATTGTTGGACTCTGACTGAAGTGAAGAAGACTGAATGCTCTTAAATTATTGAACTGACTATTAGCTGAATGTACCAATTTATGAATCTTGCCTTACTGTACTGTAATAACATGTATTGAGGAAGGGCAGCTCACTCTCTCGCTCCACTGATACTCATACATTCCTAACTCCCTTCAACTGTGGAGAAGAATAAAAAAAATCCCTACCCACATGGGGGAGGCTAGTCAGAGCTCAGATGTACACCAGTGTATAAGATATAAAACAATATATATATATATATATATATATATATATATATATGAGTGCTTAAGTCAGAGGTTCACAAATGTGGTACTCAAGGCACCCCAACAGTCCAGGATTTAGGTATATCCATGGCTCAGCACAGATGGTTAAATCAAATTGACTGAGGTGCTAATGAAATGGATACATTTAAAACCTGGACCATTGGGGTGCCTTGAGGACCGCGTTTGGGAACCTCTGGCTTAGGTATTACACTACTATAATTTAATTGAACACTATATTTTAATTTAAAAATCAGTGATATTACACCTATGGTACACAAACAATAGAGCATAATACTCATGAATAATAAAATGCTGTATATATTTTATTTATTATTATTTATTAATAGTTTCTTATATAGCGCAGCATATTCTGTTGCACTTTACAATTAGAACAACAGTAATAAAACAAAACTGGGTAAAAACAGACAGACATAGAGGTAGGAATGCCCTGCTCGCAAGCTTACAATCTATAGGGAAATAGGCATTGATACACAAGGATAGATGCTACCTATTGCATAATGGTCCGCCAGATTGCTAGGTTCTTAATGGGATTGTATATACTCTCCCAATATATCCAGATGGTGCATGCATTACACAGTGTGTACAGTATGCACAAAGGCACAGTTGCAACTGAGATGTATGGTATCAGAAATCTCTAGGAAAAGTCCTGGGCGTTCCTGGGCAGTATCTAGAAGGTGGCTAAACAGTCACATGGAGATTGTTTTCTTTTAATGTGTTACTGAATTATCATAAGCATTAGTGTTCTCCCTAGGAATTTCTGTGGGCAGGGCGCCGGTCTGTGGGGGCACCTGTGCGTGCGTCCGAATAGGCTATGCAAATAGGGGGCGTGGCTCTACTATGGTTGTAAAGTGAGTGGTGGGGCCCCCACAGCTTCCTAAAGGGGGCATGGAAGGCCGGCAGCGGCGCAGTTGGGGGCATGCCTAGCACCTACGGAGGTTCCAGGCTTCCCCCAAGCGCTCTCCTGTAGCGTGAATGGATGACATGCGCTTGTACATGGCATCTATACATTCTGGGAAAGCAGGAAGTGGGCAGGCTGTTTTAGCAGGGCACTGTAGAAAGGGCAGGGCGGATTTTGCCCTTAAAAAATTGGGCAGAGCGTGGCGCCCTGCTAAAACAGCCTAGCGTGAACACTAGGCATGTTGCTAAACATTTTGCATAAACAGTTGCTTTATTGGATTGGAAGCCATACTCAGACAGAAAATCTGCACCTGTCATTGGTGCAACCAATGGTGGCATTTAAAGATGCAGTAGTTGATATTACAGTGTCTACTGACACTCAAAGTTGATTTCTCAGTCGTTGTACATTCATATGCACGAATGTACACCAAGGAAGGGCTCTGTAGCATCATTTGCATAAAGTAGGAGATGGCAATCACCAAAAGACACAGCCATGGCAGAATCTGCATCCACCTCTCAGCCTCCAACTGGTCTGTATCTAGAGCTATCGCTATGCGTATGACAACCAAATATACCTTGACTCTCCTGACTTCTCCTCTTCTGCACTCCAGTGTGTCTCTCAGTTATTTCCTCATGGATCTTCTAATACCACTCAAAGCTCAATATGTCCAAAACAGAGCTTCCAGTATCATCCCACAGTTGGTTTTCTCAGTCTTCTATGTCTGATGACTTTACTTCACTTCTATAATTCTCACACACTGGAGTAAATTTACTATAGCTTCGAAAACAGAGAATTGGTGATGTTGCCCAACCAATCAGATGCTGTCTATCATTTCTCTATTGCCTTTTAGTAAATGAAAGACAGAATCTGATTGGTTGCTCACCAATTCTCTGTTTTAGAAGCTTTAGTAAATTTGCCCCACAGTCTTTCTTACAGACCAAAAGATCTCAAAAGACTTATAAATACTGCAAGAATACACTAATATCCAGGGAGGATCCAGAAATAAATTATAGGGAGTCAGTATAATTGGGTGATGGGATGTGATTAAAGCCAGGACTGGGTGTGGGACAAGTGAATAAGGGGGATATTGCCATGACACTGTTGTGTATATAGGTTCTACCATCAGTTGTGTCCTTGGCAGTCTGTTGTATTGCTAAGTGACAGTTTGATAATCCAATACACCCAGTGGTGGGCTGGGGCTTACAATTGTGCTGGGGGTATGTGCTGAGAGTGAGCTTGGACTGGTGAGATTTGCAGGGACTGGGTAGTGCACATGGCAACAGGACAGGGGTCATCTGGACTGGGGATATTTGCAGGGGCTCAGCAGGTATAGGAGTGAGCAGAGCAGCAGTAAGCAGGGACTAAGAACATGTGTATGGGCTGAGTAGAGACTGGACGGTGCACTCAGTATTTGAGTGCTCACTATTAGGAGTGTGCACATTGGAAAGGGGACATGGCACAGGGGCAGCACGTCTTATAGTGGCTTCCTCTTGTGTCATGATGTCACATCATGTCTACATGTTAGTAAAAGCCTGACAGCCAAGTAGCAAATTGTGAGGCATAATTGCTCATCTCGTCATCTACAGTTTACAGTAAGAGAAAGTGCAGATTGAGGCGCATAGGACTTGTGGAATTGGGGCTGCCTTCTGAGTCCTGATGTCTCTTAAGATCGATCAGGGAGTGATCTGCAGAAACAGATTACAGGGCATGGAGAAAAAAATTCCTGCACCAAATAATTATGGAGGTGGAGGTGAAGTCATGTGCCCAGATGTCATCCCGTGAATCCGCCCCTGACCATATTCATATTTAAGTTGCACCCTAAACGCTTATCTATTCAACTATCTTTATTAAAGAATACCATACTCCTACTTACACTGGTAAATCTTGACACTGACCTTTGCTTGGCCATGAGCTACACTTAAGATGGATACACACAAATCTGGTAATGTGTGGAAGCAAATAACAATCAACCATTTGGTCCCAAAAGCCAGACTACGGACAACAATGGTTGTTCAGATAAATTGGTTAAATCAAACGGATTTAACCAATTTGTCAATATGACTATTTTTGTCTGTTTTCCATTGTTTGTGAGCAAATGGTCAGTTGTCATTTGCTCCAAGGCTCGGACTGGCCCACAGGGGTACAGTGGAAACCACCGGTAGGCCCAACTGCCTGGGGGCCCTCCTCCTCTAGGGATTAGGTTCTAGACTGTGCACTTGAATTATATATTATACATATGATAGCTTATACTGCACAGGGTTATGATGTATTCTCTACAGTACATTGCTGTCATTAATCTGGCACATTATCATGCATGCACTAGCATTAATTACTATATAAATTATCAACGAGTCCAGACCAGGTACACTATAATGGTTAGCCAAACCTCTGTGGTGGCTGGCCACACCTCCTTTGGAGACTGGCCACACCTCTAATCATGGGCCTCTACTACTGCATACCCTCGGTGGGCCCTTCATGCTCCAGTCCGACACGGTTTGCTACCATACTGTACAGTATGTTACCAGATTTTTGTTCCAACCCGAAAGATTGGGCAGGTAATCTTATAGTGTGTATCCAGCTTTACTCCAATTCTCTGCCATTTTCTCACTTCATTGTCAATGCTCTCAAAATCAACGCAAACCAACCCTTAATTTATTTTTACTGCCTTGTATGCTTGTATTTCCCATAGTCCAGCATTGTTAAGCAATATGGCTCCTCACAAATTATCAGAAATTTTGATTTCAGAGCAGGGCTGACTGTTCTTGGGTAGGAGGGACCCTATATTAAGGGGAGGATCTTCACTTGCCCAGAGATTCTAACCTTCGGTGAACCAGTCATGAGCTATGTTTTCCATTGCTTAAGCATCAGCAGCCCCAGCAGGTTCAATCTAGTGCTGGCTATTGGAAAATACAAAATATGGGCTAACTAACTAACCTATGCCCCCCCCCCCCCCCCTCTATTTTTCAATACCAGTCTAGGCTAAGAGGATCAGTGCTAGTTAATGATCACAAGTTTGGACAGAAAATCAGAGCTCCGGCAGTCTCGCACTCCATTACATCCAGCCCTACATGCTTAGTCCTGGTTACCTAGGAATAATGTACTTTTTAATAGAATTACAATATCCAGTCAGTCAGGTTCTTAAGAATATAACATTTACTATATTGAGCATTTGTTCAGTGATCAAAGGTGTCACTACACTTAGGGCCTGATCAGAGCCGGGCCTAACCAATATGATGCCCTAGGCAAGATTTTGGCTGGTGCCCCCTAGCACCACAGCTGGTTCCACCTCTGACCTTGCACCTCTTTCCCAGCACCATCACCCCTCACCCATAGCAGTCCTCACTTTGGTGCTCCTACCCCCTATATTTTGAAAAGCAACAGTTTGCACATTTAGCGCACAGCCCAAAAAGGGGTGTGTTTTTGCTGGCAAGGGGCATGGCCACACAATAGTAACCCCAATTCCAATTACGCCACACAGTACTGCAACTTTATTCACATTTGATCATGCAATAGTGTCCATAATTCATATTACATCCCACAGTAGTATCACTTTACCTTATAAACGTTACTCCTCACAGTAGATCCCCTTATTCACATTACATCACACTGAATTGCTCCTTATTCACATTACACCACACCCTATTGGTCTTTATTCACATTAGACGACACAGTAGTGCCCTTTCTATACGCAATGCCACATAGTAGAACACCTTATAAACATAATGCCACACATTAGTAATGCATTTATACACATAATTCCACACAGCAATGCTCCTTACACATGAGACACATTATTAATGTCCTTATAAACGTAATGCGCCTTACACATTATGACAACCTTTATTAATGCCCTTTTACACATAATGTCCCTTACACATATGCCGCACATTATTAATGCCCTTATACACATAATGACACACATAGTGCCCCCTACACACTTGCTGCACAATATTAGTGCCCCTATACACATAATGACACACATACTGTAGTACCCTGTTACACATATGCCGCACATTATTAATGCCCTTATACACATAATGACACACATATTGCCCCTTACACATATGTTGCACATTAGTAATGTATTTTTACATGACACACATAATGCTCCTTACACATATACCAAACACTACTGTACAACCAACCCACTCACATGCACACAGCACTCACACTGCCACTAACACTGTGACCTCTGCCTCTGCTTGGATACAGATGTGTCCTTATAAATCTTACCTCAATGCTAACATCTTGCACCATTTTTTAAATGAAAATGCATCTTATTTGCATTGCTATGTGGCTAGGATACATAAGCTGCTTCTGCCGATGAAAATGGTATGCAGCATGCCTATATACTGTGTGAGATTGTGGCTGTATCTGCATATGAAATGCTACAGAATATAGGCATGCCACATATCATTTTAATCAGCAGAAGCTGCTGATGCCCCTAGGCATATCAAATGCCCTAGGCAATTGCCTAGTTTGCCTATGCCTATGGCCGGCTCTGGGCCTGATTCATGTTTGTAAGTAAAGCTCCCCTTCCATTGTGACATTGCTTGTTCCGGACACAAAGTCACTGTACAGTACTTGCTTTTTTGGCGTTACTTGCAAACTTGAATTACTGTAGGCCCTTAGTTACAATGTACACATGCTACATGCAACCCAATAATACACATCTTTATTCATGGGTGGGGTTCAATAGATCTATAGTGTTTAGATAGACAGTCACAAAAGGTCGACAATTACAAAAGGGACAATATGTCAACAGGGAAAAGATTGAATATATATAAGGTCGCCAGATACAAAAGGTCTGCAAGGTTAAACAGTCATCATGTAAATAGTTGAAACAAATAAGGTCGACACAGGTTGGGGGTTTTTGGCCACATATTTTCCATTTCATTTTCTGTGGCCACATTAGTACAACTGTAGACTCTCGCCTTGTGCAAGGTAATATATTTAATGTCTGATTTTTCTACAGAAACGAGACTAAACATTAATAACATTTATTTATATATTTGATAGAATGTTTTTAGCTTAATCACACATTAGTTTTATTAATTTCAAGTAAAGATAAGCACAAGGCAAGTTACTAGGTACAAGTTTCTAGATATCCAACATTTACAATTTAAAACACAATGTAATTCATATTTAAAGCTGTATGCCAAAATAAATGCCATAATAGACAAATATAGTGACTTGAATATGTATTACAGCAGTAAAATCTTTTATTAAAAAGCAGGTTAAATATATGAAGTTACTGTATTAAGTATTATCAACCGTGTCACCTGGTATACATATACTGTACACATAATAATTTTCACACTTGATTACCTAATCTTCAGATAACATTGTTTAACCTCAAAGGCCAGTGCAGTAAACCTTTCAAAATATGTGCATTCTTTGTTCCTACTGACAAGTGTTTTCATCTAAGCAAGTATGAAAAGAAATCATCTGTAGTGGCATATATTATTATTATTATTATTATTATTATTATTATTATTATTATTCTGTTATTTACATGGTAGCACATGTGCCATGTAAAGACCCCTTAGTGATTTTAGGTAGAATATTCACCTCCTATTTAACTGCTGCATATCTGACTTATGCTAGAAATATATTACATTATGTGTAGGAAACACACTTGGAGAATTATTCAATTGTTTTGCATGCCCCCTGCTTGGCATCTATGGGGTATATTCAATTGAAGTCGGATCCATTCATTCATTTGTTGGAATGGATCCGACCTGGGCTATTCAATGCATTATCAATTCAACTTTAAAAAAAGTCGAATTGAGATGCAGGAGGGGGGGAAACGGGGGAGAGCCGCGGGCAGACGGGAGAGCAGCGCTACAGCAGCGGCTATATACTGTAGCTGCTGCTGTAGCGCTGCTCTCCCCTGTCTGCCCACGGCTCTGACCCGTCTCCCCCCCCTCGTATGTCTGTCTCTCCCCGTCCCTCCTCTCCATGGTCCCGCATCACAGCGGCCGCTCACGGCAGCGTCCACCCGGCTCCAGCAAGCAAAGTCTCGCTTGCTGGGGCCGGGTGGACGCTGCTGTGACATCCTCCTGCTCTCCCCGTCTGGCTACCTGCAGCTCTCCCTGTCACTGCTCCTGCACCCACTCACTTCGACTTTTTTTAAAGTCGAAGTGAGATAGTCGAAAAGGTGGACAAAACCTGTCGGTTTTGGCCCTGTTTTCGACACACGCACGCGATCCACGTGCTTTTCGACAAGTCGAATTCCTTGACTTGTCGAATATATTGAATAGGTCGGAATCCCTTCCGACCTAAAAAGTCGAAAACTGACGTCTTTTCGACAGACGGCAGCTTTCGACGTCAATTGAATTTACCCCTATATGACTAGATGCCTGACGTAGCAACTCAGTTGTTTCTCCATTTGGACACCCAAGTGGCTAGCTGACTTGCACACATTTCTTTTCACACCTCATGAGAGTGTAAGAAGAAATGTCTCCCCATGGCTAACAGGCATCTAAATGGAGAAACAATGAAATTGCTCTCTTTTGCACCCACTAGTGGTAGCCATGGGGGAAAATAATTGAATCACCCCCTTAGAACATATACTGTAAACTAGCTAGGCAAGCATAGATGTAATCTATCATTCTTTCGATCACACCTATCATTTTTGTATACATTTCTATGCCTGGTTCCCTAATTTCTTATTCTCTGTCGTCGTCCCCATCATGGGTGATTTCAGCATCTCTTTTATGGATGATCACCTTATCACATTCAAGATCTCATGCATTACTGTACTTTAACTTCTCGGCTGTTGAACTCTAACAAACTTCCTCATACTCATAAAGATCTCATCTATATTAATTTTCAGCAACTTTCCAACTTTTTGCAATGCTTTTTCACTCTCCTTTCCTGATATTGTCATACAACATCTTTACTAAATCCTAGCAATAACTCTGGATCAATTGGATTTGGATATTGTTTCTATTGCTGAAATAGTAATTTTATATTTAACACCTTCCCCACATATACTGCTACAGTACTGAACTTATAATTTCTATTGTATTAAGATTCTCTGGAGACAAACTATCATACTTTCAGTCTCTCATCTATGTTCACTCAACAAAACATAAACATAATTTTAATGTCTACTCAACCTTCTCACACCAAACCATGGCCCTCATTCCGAGTTGTTCGCTCGGTAATTTTCTTCGCATCGCAGCGATTTTCCGCTAATTGCGCATGCACAATGTTCGCACGGCGACTGCGCCAAGTAAATTTGCTAAGAAGTTTGGTGTTTTACTCACGGCATTACGAGGTTTTTTCTTCGTTCTGGAGATCGGAGTGTGATTGACAGGAAGTGGGTGTTTCTGGGCGGAAACTGGCCGTTTTATGGGAGTGTGTGAAAAAACGCTACCGTTTCTGGGAAAAACGCGGGAGTGGCTGGAGAAACGGAGCAGTGTCTGGTCGAACGCTGGGTGTGTTTGTGACGTCAAACCAGGAACGACAAGCACTGAATTGATCGCACTGGAAGAGTAAGTCTCGAGCTACTCAGAAACTGCACAGAGAAGTCTTTTCGCAATATTGCAAATCTTTCTTTCGCAATTTTGATAAGCTAAGATTCACTCCCAGTAGGCGGCGGCTTAGCGTGTGCAAAGCTGCTAAAAGCAGCTTGCGAGCGAACAACTCGGAATGACCACCCATGGGTCTAATTCAGACCTGATTGTAGCAGCAAATTTGTTAGCAGATGGGCAAAATCATGTGCACTGCAGGGGAGGCAGATAAAAGAGAGAGTTAGATTTGGGTGGGTTATTTTGTTTCTGTGCAGGGTAAATACTGGCTGCTTTATTTTTACACTCTGCAATTTAGATTTCAGTTTGAATACACACCACACAAATCTAACCCTCTCTGCACATGTTATATCTCCCCCCCCCAACCCCTCCTCATCACACAACATTCTTTGGTCATTCTCCTCAGAATTGTACTGACTAAGGTGGTTATTGATTTTATCAATGTTAAAGGCCATAATTAACTTTTTATTCTTCTGGATCTTTTCACTGCATTTGATGCTTTTGTCAACTCTCTTTTTAAAAAAGTACCAGAAGCCTTGGCCTTCAGGATACTATCCAAATAATATTATCTGATGTACATGTAAGGAGCATGTGTGATGGTATCTGAGGAAGTTTGATAGCATGTGAGGAGTCTGATTGGCATGTGTGGAAATGTGATGGGCATGTTATGAAGCCTGATGGTACAATGTGAGGTCTGAGTATATGTGAGGTAATCTGGGGTTATGTTGGGTCTTTCATGTAGGCAGGTCTGATGGCATGAGAAAACCGTTCAGAGGCATGATACAGTATCTATAGATATTTTTTGGATCTTAGTCATTGACTAGTGGCCAGAACTCCTTTAGACTACCTTACTCACAGCTAGCTTGACGTTAAACTAATAGTATTTTCTGTTTAATAAATAGGCCACCTTCCCCAAACAGACCTACAGTAAGTTAAATACAGTGACGGCTACTACCAGACAGTGACCCGTGCCTATCCAGAGAGGATGGAGGGGAAGAGGAGACAGTCAGCCAATCAACCGTGTTCTGGCATCTGCACAATGGATCTGTTAGATGCCGGGGCCTGCACAAGCGCACCAGCAGCAGCCAAACTGTGCATGCGCAACCCCCAGCTTCTGTGGACTGCATCGGTTGCAGGCTATAGAAGCGGGTTATGGCTGACAAGGCAGGGAGTGGCTTCCTACAGGAAGCCAGCTTCCTACTAATTGCAACTAGAGATGAGCTGGTTTGGTTCTCCGAGATCCAAACCCCCCGAACTTCGCCTATTTTACATGGTTCCGAGGCAGCCTCGGATCTTCCCGCCTTGCTCGGTTAAACCGAACGCGGCCAAACGTCATCATCACGCTATCGGATTCTCGCGAGATTCGGATTCTATATAAAGAGCTGCGCGTCACCGCCATTTTCACTCGTGCATTGGAGATTGAACGGAGAGGACGTGGCTGCGTTCTCTCCCTGAAAAGCTCTGTATCTGTGCTCAGTGTGCTGCAAATATCTGTGCTCAGTGTGCTGCAAATATCTGTGCTCAGTGTGCTGCATTGTGGGGACCACCAGTATATAATTATAGTAGTACAGTACAGTAGGCCATTGCTGTATCTTGCAGCTCTGTGTCAAGTATACTATCTCTGTGCTAGATTATTGTGAGCAGTATATAGTAGGACAGTGCAGCATTTTGGTGACCAGCAGTATAAATATAGTACAGTACAGTAGGCCATTGCTGTATCTTGCAGCTCTGTGTCAAGTATACTATCTCTGTGCTGCATTATTGTGAGCAGTATATAGTAGGACAGTGCAGCATTTTGGTGACCAGCAATATACATATAGGGGGTAATTCCAAGTTGATGGCAACAGCAAATTTTTTAGCAGTTGGGCAAAACCATGTGCACTGCAGGGGGGGTAGATATAACATATGCAGAGAGAGTTAGATTTGGGTGGGTTATTTTGTTTCTGTGCAGGGTAAATACTGGCTGCTTTATTTTTACACTGCAATTTAGATTGCAGATTGAACTCACCACAACCAAATCTATCTCTCTCTGCACATGTTATCTCTGCCCCACCTGCACTGCACATGGTTTTGCCCAATTGCTATCAAAAATCCTGCTGCGATCAACTTGGAATTACCCCCATAGGCCCTCATTCCGAGTTGTTCGCTCGCTAGCTGCTTTTAGCAGCATTGCACACGCTAGGCCGCCGCCCTCTGGGAGTGTATCTTAGCATAGCAGAATTGCAAACGAAATATTAGCAAATCTGCTACTAAATAATTCTTTGCAGTTTCTGAGTAGCTCCAGACCTACTCACAGATTGCGATCAGCTCAGTCAGTTTAGTTCCTGGTTTGACGTCACAAACACGCACAGTGTCCGGCCAGTCACTCCCCTGTTTCTCCAGACACTACCGCGTTTTTCCCTGACACGCCTGCGTTTTTTAGCACACTCCCGGAAAATGCTCAGTTACCACCCAGAAACGCCCCTTTCCTGTCAATCATTTACCGATCAGCAGTGCGACTGAAAATCGTCGCTCGAACACCAGCAAATCTACTAAGTTTTGTGTTAAATAACTTAGCGCATGCACACTGCATACCATGCGCAGTTAGCAACAAATCGCAGCATAGCAAAAATCGGCAACGAGCGAACAACTCGGAATGACCCCCATAGTACAGTACAGTAGGCCATTGATGTATCTTGCAGCTCTGTGTCAAGTATACTATCTCTGTGCTGCATTATTGTGAGCAATATATAGTAGGACAGTGCAGCATTTTGGTGACCAGCAGTATATATATAGTACAGTACAGTACAGTAGGCCATTGCTGTATCTTGCAGCTCCGTGTCACTTCAAGTACCCATATCTGTGCTGCATTGTGGTGACCAGTATACTACAGTACAATAGTCTAGTGCTGTTCTCGCTGCTCAGTGTCAGTTCTCCGTAGTATCATCAGTGCTCAGTATAATCAGTGCTCAGTAAAATCAGTGCTCAGTATAATAAGTGATCAGTATAATCAGTGATCAGTATAATCAGTGCGCTGATAGACGTGCGCCCATTTTCCGCCATTAGTGCATTGGGATTTAGACAATTGATGAAGTTATTGTGTCCCCGGTACAAAATCCCATCTAGATTCCACTTCACTAGGCAGGCGAAAGCGAGATTTTAACAATTAATATCAGTGATTTATAATTAATTATTACCGTATATACTCGAGTATAAGTCGACCCGAATATAAGCCGAGGCACCTAATTTTACCACAAAAACCTGGGAAAACGTATTGACTCGAATATAAGCCTAGGGTGGGGAATGCAGCTCTAGCCGTACACAGCCCTCATAGTGCCAGATATGCCCTCATACTGCCAGATATGCCACCACAGTGCCACATATGCCCACACATTGCCAGATATGCTCCACAATGCCAGATGTGCCAGATATGCCCTCATGCTGCCAGCAGTGCCAGATTAAGGTCCACATGGGCCTGGAGCTGAAATATATGAGGGGCCTATTCTATGTCGATGCAGGGTGTGTAACCAGTTCTGTGGGTTTGTTCTTATACTTCTGCACCTCACTCCCTCCTCATAAGCCCGCACCTCACTACCTCCTTCTTTCTCATACTCCTGCACCTCACAACCTCCTTCCTTCCCATACCCCTGCACCTCACTCCCTCCTTCCCATACCCCTGCACCTCACTCCCACCTCATAACCCCGCACCTCACTCCCTCCTCATAACCCCGCACCTCACTCCCTCCGACCCATACTCCTGCACCTCACTCCCTCCTCATAAACCCGCACCTCACTCCCTCCGACCCATACTCCTGCACCTCACTCCATCCTTCCCATACCCCTGCACCGCACTCCCTCCTTCTCATAACCCTGCACCTCACTCCCTCCCATACCCCCACACCTCACGCCCTCCTTCTCATACCCCTGCACCTCACTCCCTCCACCTCAGTACCTCATACCCCTGCATCTCACTACCTCATTACCTCCTCATACTCCTGCACCTCACTACCTCATCATACCCCTGCACCTCACTCCTTCCTCATACCCCTGTACCTCACTCCCTCCTCATACCCCTGCACCTCACAACCTCATCATACCCCTGCACCTCACTACCTCATCATACCCCTGCACCTCACTCCCTCCTCATACCCCTGCACCTCACTACCTCATCATACCCCTGCACCTCACTACCTCATCATATCCCTGCACCTCACTCCCTCAATGTGCATGTGCACAGTATATCTTCCCCTAGCACGCAGAATAGACAGTCTTATGGCAGAGAGGAGCTGGGGGTTACACCGCTGCTGAACCACTGCATCCAGCACACAGACAGTGCCCCAGTGTAGTAGGTGCTATAGGAATGCGGCTGGGAACAGGTGCTGCTGGTGGACAACGAAGGATGACTGTGTGTAGCACAAACAGAGCGTGCGGCAGAACACATGCCAGTTCCCAGCTCTACAGCTACACTCAGAGCGGATGACTTCACTCAGTATACAAAGCATGACTGACCCGTTAGATGCTGTGCCGCCGGTGTGCCTGCTCCCGCTGTTACAGTCGCCACCTCCTTCCGTTCCTAGAGCTCCACCAATTACTTAGCAGGGAGTCCAGGTAGGCGACAAGTGGCGTGTGGGTTGGCCCCTGCAGCATCCTGAGCCGGCCCTCAATTTCTATTCACCAATACCAATGAAGATGGGGGTGGTATGACTGAGCGGCACTACCAGCACTGGCTGTGTGTGATTCCAGCATACTACCCGGATGGGGGGTGTATGGTGTATGGTGGGGGTGTATGAAAGGGGTGCCTGACTTTGGATGGCATCCGGCGCTGGGCCGCTGGCTGTAACAGGAATAAAAAAAATAAATTTTTCCTTTGCATGCTGACAGCCTCCAGCGGATCTCTCTGGGCCTATTTTCATTGGGGGACTTGGAGCTGCAGCTCCATCCGCCCCATTGTTAATCCGGCCCTGGCTGCCAGATATGCCCCACAGTGCCAGATATGCCCCACAGTGCCAGATATGCCCTCATGCTGCCAGATATGCCCCACAGTGCCAGATATGCCCTCATGCTGCCAGATATGCCCCACAGTGCCAGATGTGCCAGATTTGCCCCACAGTGCCAGATGTGCCAGATATGCCCCACAGTGCCAGATATGCCCCACAGTGACAGTTTGTTACTTACCCTCCGTCACTACCGTGCTGTCCCATCGCTCCCGCTCTGTCTTCTGAAGGAGGGACACGGAGGGCACAGCGCGCGGCTCTCCTGTGTCCCTTCTGCGTCTCCGGCGGCCGCGGCGTGTGTGTGTTAAAGGAAGTGCCGGTTCGTGCACTTCCTTTAACACACACACGCCGCTGCCGCCGGAGATGCAGGAGGGACACAGGAGAGCCGCGCGCTGTGCCCTCAGTGGCCCTCCTAAATACTCACTCGAGTATAAGCCGAAGTGGCTTTTTCAGCACAAAAAAAAGGTGCTGAAAAAGTCGGCTTATACTCGAGTATATACGGTAATTACAGTGATCTTGCCAAATGATTACAGTGATTTTGTCATTTTCTTCCACTGATTTGGACCAATAATACCATTGATTAGAACAAATAATTCCAGTGATTTTGTCATTTTCTTCCAGTGATTTGGACCAATAATAGCATTGATTAGAACGAATAGTTCCTGTGATTTTATTTTCTTCCAGTCATTTGGACCAATAATACCATTGATTAGAATGAATAATTCCAGTGATTTTGTCATTTTCTTCAGTGATTTGGACCAATAATAGCATTGATTAGAATGAATACTTCCTGTGATTTTGTCATTTTCTTCCAGTGATTTGGACCAATAATACCATTGATTAGAAAGAATAATTCCTGTGATTTTGTCATTTTCTTCCAGTGATTTGGACCTATAATACCATTGATTAGAACGAATAATTCCTGTGATATTGAGGAGTTTGTGTCGCTTAGCTTAGCCGTTCAGCGACCACAGTGCACCTCTTTTTCTCTTTTCTTTGCATCATGTGCTGTTTGGGGCCAATTTTTTTAAGTGCCATCCTGTCTGACACTGCAGTGCCACTCCTAGATGGGCCAGGTATTTGTGCCGCCCTCTTGGGTCGCTTAACTTAGTCATCCAGCAACCTCGGTGCAAATTTTAGGACTAAAAATAATATGGTGAGGTGTGAGGTGTTCAGAATAGACTGGAAATGAGTGGAAATTATGGTTATTGAGGTTATTAATATTATGGGATCAAAATTACTCCCAAATTCTATGATTTAAGCTGTTTTTGAGGGTTTTTTTTTTTTTTTAAATACCCGAATCTGCCCAAAAATTGTCAGGGATGTTTTGCCAAAATGCGTCCGAATCCAAAACACGGCCGCGGAACCGAATCCAAAACCAAAACACAAAACCCAAAAAATTGCAACCCAGTCTGTCAGTCCCAGAGGGCGGAAATACCTCCTAACGGGAATGCCTAAATAGGAAGTCACTGCCAGCTACAGTGAAGCCAGTTCTTCAGTCAGTAGTAATCATTCCAGTTCCTCCTGCACAATGAGGACAGGATTTTTACTCCAACCTGTTTCTAGTCCAGAAGCCAAATAGGTTGTTCCGGCCAAAACTCAATCTCAAAGAGCTGAACAAGTACATTTTAGTGCCTCATTTTGATATGTAGACTTTACGTTCCATCATTTTGGCCATGGAGCCAGGGGATCTTATGGTATCCCTGGATATCCAGGATGGTTACCTATGTGTTCCTATAGCCCTGTCCCATCAGCGCTATTTCAGGTTCGCTATCACCCAACAGAATTTTTAGTTCCAGGCCCTACCATTCAGATTGGCCACAGACCCCAGAGTATTTACCAAAATTATGGTGGTAATAGCAGCTTATCTCCGCCAGGAGGGTATAAGAAATTTTCCATACCTCGACAATCTTTTAATCCTGGCAGTCTCAGGAATTGCTTCTGTGTCATCTGCAACAGACAATAGCGTGTCTGCAGAAGCACAGTTGGCTCATAAATTGGGCGGAATCATTTCTGGTTCAGTCACAGCGGATGACTCACTTGGGGGCTGTATTGGATTTGAGCCTTCAGAGAGTAACTTTACCTCTGAACAAAATATCCAAAGTTCAGTCAAGGATTCAGGAGCTGCTACACAGTCAAAGGGTATCCATTCATGCAGCAATGCGTGTGATGGGATTGATGGTGCCAACATTTGACATGGTAGAGTATGCTCAGTTCCATTCGAGGCATATGCAACATCTGATGCTTACCAAAATGAATGGTTTTCATCAGACAATAAAAACACAGACTATGGTCCTTACTCTGGAAGTAAGGAGGTCATTAACCTGGTGGCTACAGACATCACATCTAGACAAAGGGATACCCTCTTGGATATCAGATTGGGAAATTCTGACAATGGATGCCAGCCTTCAGGGCTGGGGAGTGGTGTCAGGAAGGTTTTGTTTCCGGGGGCAGTGGACCAAGGAAGAAAGTTGCCTGCCAATAAATATATTGGAACTCCGGCCCATATTCATGGTGCTGATTCAGGCAAAGGACATCCTTCAGGGGAAACCAGTTCAGATCCGCTCGGACAATGCGACGGCAGTAGCATATCTCAACCAACAGGGAGGAACTCGTAGCCAAAAAGCAATGAAGGAGGTAAGTTACACGTTAAAGTGGGCAGAACTTCATCATCTTGCCTTGTCCGCAGTGTTCATTCTTGAAGTCCTAAATTGGATAGCGGATTTTCTCAGTCGACACGCCATTCATGCAAATGAATGGTCTCTACACCCGGAGGTCTTCCAGACCCTGGTCGACAGGTGGGGGTTGCCAGAGATAGATCTTATGGTGTCCCATCAGAACAACAAAGTTCTCACATATGGGTCAAGAACAAAGGATCCCAACGCGATCTTTGTGGATGCCCTATGGGGAGATGGGACTTTCATCTGGCCTATGTGTTTCCACCAATCGCCTTATTACCCAGTGTGGTGAGAAAGGTAAAACAAGGAAGGGGTGCCATGATACTAATAGCTCCGGCTTTGCCCAGAAGACATTGATACACAGATATGCAGAGGATGTCGATGGATGCTCCATTCTTACTCCCTCAACATCCAGATCTACTGACTCAAGGTCCTTGTTGTCACAGACACCTGGATCTACTGTCTTTGATGTCATGGCTCTTGTGAGAATCCTCTTGACTTCAGGATAGAGGTCTCAACAGGTAATTCAATCTTTGCTCAGAGCAAGGAAACCTTCCTCAGCTCGCATTTAACACGGAATATGGCAAGCCTATATTCAATGGTGCAGTGAATGGAAATTTGACCCTAGGTTTTTCAGAGTCTCCATGGTCTTAGGATTCCTTCAGGCAGGAATGGATAAAGGTTTAAGGGTGGCTTCCTTGAGAGTGCAAGTGTCAGCATTGACTGTATGGTTCCAAAAGAAAATTGCCAACCTACAGGATGTGCACACTTTTTTTCCATGGAATGCTGCGCATTCACCCTTCTTTTGTTCCTCCGACAGTGCCTTGGGATTTAAATTTAGTTCTAAAGGCCCTTCAAGTTGTCCCGTTAGGACCACTTAAAAGAGTGGATTTTAAAAGGTTGACAGCTAAAGTTCTCTTTTTACTGGCCATGGCTTCAGCTACAAGAGTTTCAGATTTAAGGGCATTGTTATGTTGTCCTCCATTTCTGATTTTTTATCCAGATTGAGCAGTTCTCAGAACTAAATCTGTGTATCTTCCTAAGGTGGTGTATAAATTCCACCTTAACGAAGAAATTGTATTCCCAGCCTTCCAAGGGCCGGACCGTTCAGCGGGAGATGCATCATTGGACGTAGTCCGTGCCTTAAGGATCTACGTAGATCATACCAGTGCTATCAGAAAGATAGATTCTCTCTTTGTTCTCTACGGATTTCACAAGAGAGGATGGCCTGCTGATAAGCAGACACTGGTGAGGTGGCTTCTGATGACGATTTCAGAAGCATATTCTCAAGCTGATCTCCCTGTTCCAGCTAATGTCTCTGCTCACTCTACTCGTAAGGTAGGTCTATCATGGGCAACACAACGTGGTGCTTCAGCAGAACAGATGTAAGGCAGCTAGATGGTCTGCCATTAACACATTCGTTAGACATTATGCCGTTGACACCTTTGCCTCTCAGGATGTTGTATTCGGGTGGAGGATTCTCCTGTCCAATCAGGAGCATCCACACCACTAAATTGCTTTGGGACATCCCAATGTTATCCTGTGGATAACCTGTGGACCCTGCAGGAGAAATATACATTATGGTAAGAAGTTACCAATGATAACAGTATTTCTCCACAGGGATCCCACCCTGATGCACCTGATTTGAGTATCCTTTTACTCACTAACCTCTTCCTTCTTGTACGGAAGGGTGTGCATGTGTGTTCTTCTCGCCTGATTAGGGCTCTCTATGATGCTCCTGCCTTGAGCTTTAGAAAAAATACTGATTTGCCTGAGCCAGGAGGTGAGGATATATGGATGGGCCCGTTGCATGCTGGGAGGCTGAAAAGCTTTGACCGTTTGGTGCAAATCCGCTGTCACTTCATCCTATCCCAATGTTACTATGTGGATCCTGTGGACTTAGGAGAAATATCGTTATCAATGGTAAGTTCTTACCATGACGTATATTTTCTCACAAACTGGCCCAGCAATAAATTAATAGTATTATCATTTAAAATGTATACCGGTTTATTAACACTTATTTATATAGCTCCATCATATTCTATTACACAACCAGACACACAATACAATTTATAGCATTCACATTTAATAAACAAATGAACCCTTTCACAACAGCTCTGTCATTAAAGTAATAGCATTCTCATTTAATAAAACGGTCTGTTTCAAAACAGTCCCAATGCTAAGTTAGTAGAACACTAATAGCTCCCACATTTATTAGAGAATAATCTTTGCATTAATAATATTACACTACATTTCATATACCAAATCTTAATTTGAATTTAGCCCATTGCAATATTCTTATTTCAAATCATGTAGGTCATCTGCACAACTATTTTTTTTTCTTCAAACTACAGTGTACCCCCCAGTACTGTACCATTTTCAGAACCAGTCATCTTTGCCACCCCATTGCAAATGTACTGTGATACTGCCGGTCAGACCACAGTATATCCATCCAAGGGGTGTTGGTTCTTTTTTTTTGATCCAGGGAGGTTCTATTTTTGGTCAATTAAAATACTACATTCTTGTTTTTAATAACTTGTTACATATGTCTCCAGTTTATGTCCATGGTCCCTGCTGCTGCATCCATCTAGGCCTAGGGGTGTTCTTTATTTTGGACCTGGGTGTTCTTTTTTTGGTCAATCAAAAAAATACATTCTTGTTTTTAATAACTTGTTACATGTCTCCACTTTATGCCATCTTGCACTTGCACCTTATTTCTTTGCGTTATGTGCTCTTTGGAGCATTTTTGATCATACAGGTGAAACTCAGAAAATTAGAATATCGTGCAAAAATGTATTTATTTCCACAATACATATGCATGATTATACTTTTCAGAGGGCAGACATTTATGTATTTAAAATCCTTTTTTTATTGATTTTATGTAATATTCTAATTTTCTGAGATTTTGGATTTGGGGTTATCGTATCATGTAAACCACGATCATCAAAATTACAACAAATAAAGGCTTGAAATATCTCACTTTTCATGTAATGAGTCTATATGATATATTAGTTTCATTTTAAGTTGACTTACTGAAATAAATGAACTTTTGCACGATATTCTAATTTTCGGAGGTTCACCTGTAGTTTAGAAAACTGCCATCCTGTCTGATACTGCAGTGCCATTCCTATATGTGCCAGGTGTTTGTGACACCCACTTCTGTCGCTTAGCTTAGTCATAATATGCATAACCCAGTCCTGAAGCCGCGCCTCCACCCCCCTGCCTCATGCCGTGAACATCTCATCTTTGCTTGCATACTGCCATCAGGCTACCTCCCGCTTGCCTGCACCTCTTGTCATCTGTCGGTCGCCTCTCCCCACTAGATTGTTCTTCAGAGCAGGGCCCTCTTTCCTCTTGTTATCTAAGACCTCGTCTCGACACATTTCACTCGCAGCTCTCCCCTACTCAACGACCATCTTTACCCTGCTAGTAAAGGCTCATCTCCATCTATGGCCACCAGCCCCTAGTAGTACGATGATCACTTCCTCAATACTTACATCTTAGCTGTATTATGTCTTGAGAATGTGTGGTGTTCTATGTTACCTGTACTCTATTTCTGTTATTTATTTACTGTAATGCTAAGTTTTGTCTCCCTGTACTGTCCTTTGTACGGCGCTGCGAAACACATGTGGCGCCTTATAAATAAAATGTAATATTAATAATAATAATAATAATAATAATAATAATCCAGCTACCTCAGTGCAACCTTTTGGCCTAAACTGGATAAAAACAATAATGTGAGCTGTGAGGTGTTCAAAATAGACTGGAAATGAGTGAAAATTAATGTTATTGAGGTTAATTATACTGTAGGAACAAAAACACTCCCCAAATTCTGTGTTTTTAGCTGTTTTTATGATATTTTAACAAAAAATTACAACCAAAACCAAAACGCACAAGTGAGGTTTTGGCAAAACCAATTAAAAATCAGAACACGAATCAACAAAAAAAAAAAACCATAAGCAAAAAAAATGGCCAGGCGCACATCTCTACTGCTTACTGGTTTATGCCTTACCAGACTTTTATCCTCATAATCTATTTTGAATGTTTCAGCTAGACTAAGTTTTTTCCTCACAAAGTGTCTTCTACTGTTGCTCTGTTCTGTCAGTCACTACTGTACAGAACATCAGTTTTACCATATCCAAAATAAAAACCTTCCAATTAAATGTACAGTAGTGTCACCAACAAAACTGCAACAACATCTCAATATATCTCTCAGTTTGACCGCTTTGCTCTGCATAATATCTGTGTTCTCGTCATAACCTGCTCTTATTCCTGGCTGTATGAATTTTTTTTGGGCCATACTCTGGAATGCCATCATTCACAGAGATAGACTCTCCTCTAGTCAATAAACTTTCAAACACTCCGAAAATATATGTCTTTATGTGAACTTAATCAAATTCCTGAACCACCCTATAATCTTCCCTTGACTAGCCTTGAAGGGTCCCATTTCTCCTTATCCCACAGTAGCCTAAAGGCCCCAAAGACCCTTTCTCCCAAGGGGGGCTGAATCTTTCCCTGGGGAACAGATTCATCAACTCTCCCCAGAAGTGCTGCAAAAAATATAATATGACATAACTTGAACTAGCATGATACTATGGTTATAAAATAAACTAGGGCAATACTACATGGCAAAACTTTAGCTAAGACACTACTATGGTTCATAAAATGAACTGGGGCACTATTATGGGGCATACAATTAACAAATGCTGCAGAGAGATGTCTCTCTAGAAACATTGGGACATGGGCTCCTTTGGAATGTTGCTATGGAACCCACAAAGTCCTGGCTACATCCTAGGCAGGGGGCATCCTGTTTCCTCACTGTACATTTTATCTTTGGACATATTACAGTGTGTTTACATGTATTGCTTATTTGTACATTGTAATCAATGTAGTGCCCCCAACACATGGGTGACTCGCCTGGTACCCTGTGAGTTATGTAAAATGCATTGTTATGAGTAAGCCCTGGATTCTTAGGTTTTAATCTACTCTAATTCTTTCCCATTACACTGGTACTTTATCTCCATTCACTTTATCTCTATCCAAGGCTTAGTAAATAGACCCCTTAATTTCTACAGGACCTAAAATAACCTAATCTGGGTGTGATCACCTAAAATGACCTATTTTGACTATTAGAACCTAAAAAGACCTAATTTTGTTACTGAAGTTAAAACTGTATACATTTACTGTGAAAAACATGTGGAATGAGTAGTGTTTATATGTTATTCATATACAGATGTGTCCTCTTACAGTCTTCTTGCATAGCATACTGAGCACGACTGCCGGATCCAGAGATTCATGGGTGCGAGCATGCACACCCTTTTGCTTATATGTGAAATCCGTGCTGCAAATTGATTGCAACCTCCTGCAGCGTAGCTGCAACTTTTCCACTTTTCCACTTTTAGATTCTTGTAAAGGCTTCATATATAGCCCAGAAAACCAGAAATTAGATTAATGTGCAACAAAATAATTACCACTCTTAAAAAGATAAATGCTAATGATTAAAAAAGTATTCTATTTACTGAAAAAATATAGGTAATATTGAAATTGTGGCCTTAACAGATGGCAGTTAACCACAATCACACAATATGACAATGTTGTATTGATACTGAGTATAAATCACATACTGTTTTCTTAAACAAACATGAATTAAAACAGCTACTGCACTATTTGAAGACTAAAGATGCACTACAAGCAAAGACAAAAGGTTCAGTGTCTGTGGATGTTATTCAATAACCCACACACTTCCTATTTCAACATGTTGTCTTTGCCAATTACTACAACAGAAGGAAATTTACAATAGCTTCACATATTTTACCCCACGCATTGCATTTGACTGGTACATAATTAAAATGATCACCAATACATCGTATAGTAGAAAAGATATTTTTCCTAACAACCTACATACTTATTAAAATGTGTGTTTTGTTACTGAATTAGATGAATGTTGCAATAACATGTAGTAATTATATTTCATGTGATTGCAACTGTTGAGGTTTTCTTACAAAAATGTTCTTTACCTAATAATGCTATGCTATTTAAGCCATATTTATAATATGTTATGTTAGCCAAAAAATGGTATTCAAACAAACATGATGAATACACACATTTCATCGGGTCTTAAACAATGGATCAGTGTATTCTTGCCAGTTTCCTCTAGTTAATGGAGAGTACAGAAAATTGTAATTCAAAGATGAACAGCAGAGCCTAACTATAAAAGCAGTGCAATATTGCTGTGTATTAAACATGTTCATATGCCCAGTAAATTACAAATAATCGTTTAACACATTTAGGATCATGCATCACACGTATTCATTTGTGGATTTACATGATACCTATGTATAGCATTAATGGTCAAGAATAAAGAACAATACTGTAGTTTACACTTAGCTTTATATCAAATGTGTACATCTTTCAACACTTATTGCAGTAACTGTGCAGAGTCAAAAGATCTTCAGACAAAATGAATTTTCAACAAGCAGGTAGTGCCTATGTTTATTTATATGGATATTTAACCTATTACTAACTATAATTTCTGGCTTAATCCTTGTTATTAGAGATGTGCGGCTGGTACTTTTCGTGTTTTGTGTTTTGGTTTTGGTTCTAATTCCACTTTCGTGTTTTGGTTTTGGATATGGATGATTTAAAAAAACAAAAACATAAAAACAGCTAAAATCACAGAATTTGGGGGTAATTTTGCTCCTACCGTATTATTAACCTCATTAACATTCATTTCCACTCATTTCCAGTCTATTCTGAACACCTCACAATATTGTTTTTAGGCCTAAAAGTTGCACCAAGGTAGCTGTATGACTAAGCTAAGTGACACAAGTGTGCGGCACAAACACCTGGCCCATCTAGGAGTGGCACTGCAGTTACAGACAGGGTGGCAGATTTAATAAACAGGCCCCAAACAGCACATGATGCAAAGAAGAAAAAGAGGTGCAATGAGGTAGCTGGATGGCCAAGCTAAGCGACACAAGTGTGCGGCACAAACAGCTGGCCCATCTAGAGTGGCACTGCAGTTAAAGACAGGATGGCACTTAAAAAAACTAGTCCCCAAACAGCACATGATGCAAAGAAGAAAAAGAGGTGCAAGATGGAATTGCCATTGTCCCACCCACCCTTATCTTGTTTAAACAGGACATGCACACTTTAACAAACCAATCATTTCAGTGACAGGGTCTGCAACACGACTGTTGCTAAAATGACTGGTTTGTTTGGGCCCCCACCAAAAAGAAGCAATCAATCTCTCCTTGCACAAACTGGCTCTACAGAGGCAAGATGTCGACCTCATCCTCATTCTCCGATTCCTCACCCCTTTCACTGTGTACATCCTCCTCCTCACAGAGTATTAATTTGTCCCCACTGGAATTCACCATCACATGTTCTTGTGTACTTTGTGGAGGCAATTGCTGGTAAAGGTCTTCCCGGAGGAATTTATAATTAATTTTGATGAACATCATCTTCTCCACATTTAGTGGAAGTAACCTCCTACGCCGATCGCTGACAAGGTTACCAGCTGCACTAAACACTCTTTCGGAGTACACACTGGAGGGGGGGCAACTTAGGTAAAATAAAGCCAGATTGTGCAAGGGCCTCCAAATTGCCTCTTTTTCCTGCCAGTATACATATGGACTGTCTGACATGCCTGCTTGGATGCTGTCACACATATAATCCTCCACCATTCTTTCAATGGTGACAGAATCATATGCAGTGACAGTAGACATGTCAGTAATCGTTAGAAGGTCCTTCAGTCCGGACCAGATGTCAGCTTTCGCTCCTGACTGCCCTGCATCACCACCAGTGGGTAGGCTAGGAAATCTTATCATTTTCCTTGCAGCCCCAGTGGCGGTAGAAATTGAAGGATGAGCTGTTGACGGGTCACGTTCCGCTTGAGTTGACAATTTACTAACCAGCAGGTCTTTCCACCTCTGCACACTTGTGGCTGCTGGAAAGAGAGATACAACGTAGGCTTTAAACCTAGGATCGAGCACGGTGGGCAAAATGCAGTGCTCTGATTTCAACAGATTGACCACCCTTGAATCCTGGCACAGTGAATGAAGGGCTCCATCCACAAGTCCCACATACTTAGCAGAATCGCTCCATCTTAGCACATCCTTCAATTTCTCCAGCTGCTTCTGCAAAAGACTGATGAGGGGAATGACCTGACTCAAGCTGGCAGTGTCTGAAATGACTTCACGTGTGGCAAGTTCGAAGGGTTGGAGAACATTGCACAAGACGGAAATCATTCTCCACTGAGCTTGAGTCAGGTGCATTACCCCTCCTTTGCCTATATCATAGGTTTATGTATGTCAGCGTCCGGAGTCTTACCAGTACACTGGGGCCGCGGGGCTGGCTTCTCTGGCGGTGTGCGGGCAGTGGCGGAGGTGGGCTGCTGCGCCGGGTCCGTGGGCAGCAGTAGCGGCGGTGAGCGGTCCGCTCGTGGCGGCGGGACGCCGCTACAGCGGTTGTTCTTGCTGAGCCGTTGCTAGGAGACCAGAGGCAGTGAGCAATGTGGCTTTGCAGAAAGGTCTGCATTACTGGGCGCCGCCATGTTGGAGACCAAGTTTTATGCATAGTTCCTGTTTCCTGTTTCTTCCAGCCAATCCAGGGGAAGCTCTCCCTATAAAAGGGGGCTGGTTTAGGACAGGGACGCCAGTGCTTCAAGTTACAACCCTGTTGTAGGTGTTTCAGCCTGTGCTCCCAGGATCCTTGTCGTATTCTGGTTACTCCTGCTTGGTCGGTTCTCTATTGTTGCTCTGCAGTCCTGCTGTTCCTAACCTGCTACTGCCTGTGGAAGCACTCCTAGAAAACCCGGTCCAGTAAGACCCTTTGGGCACAGTCGGCCCCGGGTCTTCTGCCTCGTCTTTCAAGCCACACTCCACAGATCTACTTCACCAGCCACGTCTTTGTACCACCGACCACAATCTGCAGATTGTTATCTTCAGCCTCAACCTCCAAACCACAGTCCACAGTCTTTGTCTCCAGCCACGTCTTCAACTACCATCCACAGTTCCACAGTTCATTATCTAGTCTCGTCTTTCAAATCACAGTCCACGGTTCTTATCTCCAGCCACGTCTTTAACCACCATCCACAGTTCCGCAGCTCATTATTCACAACCTTGTCTTCCAAGCCACAACCTGCAGTGCTTTATCCGCAACTACGTTCTTTAACCAACGTGCTCCAGCCACAGTTCTCTACCTCAGCCCTGTACATAATAAATATTCTTTGACTTTCAACCCCACCTACATTCTTCATTGTTCTGTGTCCCATGCGAAGGAACTATATCCAACCCCCTCATCTTGTTCACCCACAGCCATCTACCTCCTTGGGCAAGTCTCAGCTGCCGGATCCTCAAACTTTGCTAGATGTGACAGTAAGCACTGGCCCAATGGATTCGACGGGTGATCAGGCCTCAGGAGGGGATTCAACTGCAGATATCTGGTCTCGCTTAAGTAAGCAGGAGGCCACACAATCTCAAATTGTGCAGTTCATGCAGAATATGTCCGAACATCTCGACTCTCTCTGTGCTGCCATGACGGCCCCTCAAGTATCTACAGCTGCTCCCACATTAGCACCTCCGGTCCCGCTTCCTCCTGTACCAGTACCACTTCCACGGTTGCATTTACCGCCTCCCAGTAAGTTCGATGTGAATCCAAAACAATGCCGCGGGTTTCTTAACCAGTGCGAAATCCAGTTCGAACTACAGTCGGCCAACTTCCCATCAGCACGAACCAAAGTAAATTATATAATTTCTTTACTTACCGGGCAAGCGTTGGAATGGGCTTCACCTTTGTGGGAGAGGATGGATCCCTTCCTGTCTAACTATTCAGAATTCATGGCCACCTTTTGAAGAATCTTCGATGAACCGGGCAGGACTTCTGCCGCTTCATTGGAGATCCTGCGCCTGCGTCAGGGCACGCGCATGGTCAGTCAGTACGTGATCCAGTTTTGTACTCTCTCCTCAGAACTGAACTGGAATGAGGAGGCTCTCGTTGCAGCTTTCTGGAGCAGTCTCTCCAAAAAGATCAAAGATGACCTCGCAACTCAGGACATACCTGATAAGTTGGATAAATTAATTTCTTTATGCAATAAATTAGACCTGAGGTACAGAGAATGCTGTATGGAGAGGTCGCAGTCAGATCGTCCTAAGCATAGAGTTGTTCTTCCATTAACACCATCACCAACTGCGGAAGAACCCATGCAGATCAATCGCTCCCACCTCTCCAACGAAGGACGTCAGAGATGGCAACAAGGGAACCTCTGCTGTATTGTGGTGCATCTGATCACTTTGTCAAAACTTGCAATCTACGTCCGGGAAACGCCCGCTCCTAGCTTGTGCTGGAGAGGTCAAACTAGGAGAATTCTCAGAATTACATACCAAGAAAGAGTCTGTCTTGTTAACACAATTGGAGCTCCCTTCTTCTCTTCTCATCCCTGCACTACTCGACTCCGGAGCCACCGAAAGCTTCATTACCTCAGCTCTGGTCAAACGATCTGGAATACAAATGGTTCCTTTGGATCGTACCATTTCTGTTACTGCGGTGGATGGAAGTTATATCTCTGAGGGTATTATATCCTTTCGTACTATTCCTCTCAAGATGAAGGTCGGAGTTCTTCATTCAGAAAAACCTCTTTCCTTGTAATTCCTAAAGCCTCTCATGAACTGATCCTAGGGTTTCCATGGTTAATCAGACACAATCCCCACATAGACTGGCAAACTATGGATGTGCTCTCTTGGGGACAAGACTGCTTTTAGAACTGTTTACCTTCAGTAAGACCTCTCTGTTCTTCCAGTCCTTCCAGCCTTCCTGTGGAAAACCAAGCCTTTCAAGATGTTTTCAGTAAGCATGGGGCGGACACTTTGCCCCCGCATTGTACTTGGGATTGTCCCATTGAGTTAGTACCTGGTAAGACTCCTCCCCGTGGTCGAATCTACCCTCTCTCACTTCCCGAAACACAGGCCATGTCGGAGTATATCCGGGAGAACTTGGATAAAGGGTTCATCAGGTCTTCCACATCTCCGGCCGGGGTGGGGTTTTTCTTCATCAAAAAGAAGGATGGGGGTTTGCTGCCCTGTATTGACTATAGAGGTCTCAATGACATAACAATTAAGAACAGATATCCGTTACCCCTGATTCCAGAACTGTTCGACCGTGTTAAAGGAGCTACTGTATTTACTAAGCTGGACTTACAGGGGGCCTACAATCTTATATGTATTCGCCCAGGTGATGAATGGAAGACGGCATTTAATAACCGCTACGGCCATTACGAATACCTGGTAATGCCTTTTGGCCTATGTAACGCCCCAGCCATCTTTCAAGAGTTCGTTAACAAAATCTTCAGAGACCTCCTCTATGACTGCTTGGTAGTGTATCTGGATGACATCCTCATTTTTTCTAGGGATCTGAAGACCCATCGGGAACAAGTCACAGAAGTGCTAACCCGTTTACGAAGGAATCAATTATTCTGTAAATTAGAGAAGTGCACCTTCGAAGTACCCACGATTCCATTCCTTGGTTACATTCTTTCAGGGCAGAGGTTACAGATGGACCCCGTTAAAGTCCAGGCAATTCAGGATTGGGCACTTCCAGCTACCCTTAAAGGAGCTCAACGTTTCCTGGGGTTCGCTAACTTCTACCGAAGATTCATTCAAAATTATTCTTCTGTCATAGCACCCATAACTGCATTAACTAGGAAAGGAGATGATCCTGCCAAGTGGTCTCCGGAGTCTTTGGAAGCCTTTTCGTCTTTAAAGAAGGCCTTCATGACCACTCCTGTTCTTCGACAACCTGATATCAGCCGTCCGTTCTTGGTGGAGGTTGATGCCTCTACTGTAGGAGTAGGAGCAGTATTATCCCAGCTCTTCGAGGACAAGAAGGTCCATCCTTGTGCATTCTTCTTGCGAAGATTTCCCCCCGCTGAACAGGATTCCACTATTGGGGAACAGGAATTATTGGCGATTAAGTTGGCCTTTGAGGAGTGGAGGTATTTGTTGGAGGGAGCTCAGCATCCAATCTCGGTAACCACGGATCACAAGAATCTCCTGTATCTACAGTCAGCCCAATGTCTGAACTCACGCCAAGCAAGATGGGCACTCTTCTTTACCTGTTTTAACTTTAAACTTAGCTACCGACCAGGTTCCCTCAGCAAAAAAGCAGATGCATTATCTCGCTCCCTAAGTTCAGAAGAACCCTCTGACCGTTCAAAAGAGCAATTCATCCTGGAATCCACCTCTTTTTCAGCAACTAATACCTCTCCACTTCCTCCTCCAGGAAAGATAATCGTTGCACCAAATCTTTGCAAGAAACTTCTTACATGGGCTCACTCCTCCTCCTTCATGGGCCATGCAGGTGGTCTTAAAACACTCAAATTCATTCAGCGTTCCTACTGGTGGCCTCATCTCAGGACTGATGTTCAGGAATTCGTGGCTGCCTGTCCAAAATGTGCCCAGCATAAGAGTCCCAAAGGTCCTCCAGCCGGGTTACTCCATCTGTTACCTGTGCCACTAAGACCATGGACGCATATTTCTGTGGACTTTATTACTGATTTACCTACGTCTGGTGGACGGAACACCATATGGGTCATAGTTGACCGATTCTCTAAAATGGCACACTTTGTTCCTCTGGCTCATCTTCCATCAGCATCCCAGTTGGCAAAATTATTTATAGCAGAGATCTTTTGATTTCATGGTCTACCGCAGGAAATCGTGTCTGATAGAGGTCCCCAGTTTGTGGCCAAGTTTTGGAGATCCCTATGTTCTGCTCTTGGTGTGAAATTGAACTTCTCCTCAGGATATTATCCCCAAACGGATGGTCAAACAGAGAGAGTGAACCAGGATCTGGAGACTTTTCTGCATTTATTCATGTCCTCCTCACAGGACGACTGGCTGGACCTCCTCCCATTCGCAGAGTTTGCCCATAACAATCTCTATCACTCTGCCACAAAATCTCCATTCTTCATTAATTATGGTTACCATCCGAGAGTTCCTGACTTCCAACTTCTGCCTATGCTTGAGGTTCCTGCCGCAGAGTCAACACTTCGACAATTTACTGAAACCTGGAAGCAAATTCACAAGGCCTTGCTCAAGACATCTAAGAGGTATAAGACCTATGCAGATCTGAAGTGAAAAGCTGTACCAAGCCTTAAGGTAGGAGATCGGGTTTGGGTTTCTACACGTAACCTAAGATTAAAGGTTCCTACAAAAAAGTTTGCTCCCAGATTTATTGGGCCCTACCCAATCGAAAAAGTTTTGAACCCTGTGGCTTATAAAGTGATATTACCTCCGCAGTTAAGAATCCCTAATGCATTTCATATTTCTCTCTGAAAACCTTTGGTACTTAATCGATTCAGAGCTGCTTTTCCTAAATCACCCAAGATTCAATCAGCACAAGGAGACGAATTTGAGATTCGCAAGATCCTCGATTCTCGCAGACGTAATGGGCGCCTCCAGTACCTTGTTGATTGGAAGGGATATGGACCAGAGGAGAGATCTTGGGTAGAAGCAGAGGATGTCCATGCTCCAAGACTTCTTCGGACATTTCATGCCAAGTTCCCAACTAAACCATATAGGTGTCCGGAGTCCACCCGCAAAGGGGGGGTACTGTCAGCGTCCGGAGTCTTACCGGTACGCTGGGGTCGCGGGGCTGGCTTCTCTGGTGGTGTGCGGGCAGTGGCGGAGGTGGGCTGCTGCGCGGGTCCGTGGGCAGCAGTAGCGGCGGTGAGGGGGTCCGCTCGTGGTGGCGGGACGCTGCTACAGCAGGTTGCTCTTGCTGAGCCGTTGCTAGGAGACCAGAGGCAGTGAGCAATGTGGCTTTGCAGAAAGGTCTGCATTACTGGGTGCCGCCATGTTGGAGACCAAGTTTTAAGCATAGTTCTTGTTTCCTGTTTCTTCCAGCCAATCCAGGGGAAGCTCTCCCTATAAAAGGGGGCTGGTTTAGGACAGGGACGCTAGTGCTTCAAGTTACAACCCTGTTGTAGGTGCTTCAGCCTGTGCTCCCAGGATCCTTGTCGTATTCTGGTTACTCTGTTCCTGCTTGGTCGGTTCTCTGTTGCTGCTGCAGTCCTGCCGTTCCTAACCTGCTACTGCCTGTGGAAGCGCTCCTGGAAAACCCGGTCCAGTAAGACCCTTTGGGCACAGTCGGCCCCGGGTCTTCTGCCTCATCTTTCAAGCCACACTCCACAAAGCTACTTCACCAGCCACGTCTTTGTACCACCGACCACAATCTGCAGATTGTTATCTTCAGCCTCAACCTCCAAACCACAGTCCACAGTCTTTGTCTCCAGCCACGTCTTCAACTACCATCCACAGTTCCACAGTTCATTATCTACAGTCTCGTCTTTCAAATCACAGTCCACAGTTCTTATCTCCAGCCACGTCTTTTAACCACCATCCACAGTTCCGCAGCTCATTATTCACAACCTTGTCTTCCAAGCCACAACCTGCAGTGCTTTATCCGCAACTACGTTCTTTAACCAACGTGCTCCAGCCACAGTTCTCTACCTCAGCCCTGTACATAATAAATATTCTTTGACTTTCAACCCCGCCTACATTCTTCATTGTTCTGTGTCCCATGCGAAGGAACTATATCCAACCCCCTCATCTTGTTCACCCACAGCCATCTACCTTCTCGGGCAAGTCTCAGCTGCCGGATCCTCAAACTTTGCTAGACGTGACAATGTATAGGCTTGAATGTGCTTTTGCTGCTCCTCCATCCTCTGTAGCATATACAGCAATAATTTTCAACCCTTTAAAATTTGTGGCACACTAAACAAAATGTTTAAATTACCAAGGCACATCATCAGTTTTTTTGGCCTCGCAGTAATAAAACACATTGGCCCAGCAGTAATAAAACAGATTTATATTAATGCCACACATCTGCCCCCCATAGTAATTATACACACATGCCCCATTCTAATTCCACACACCTGCCCCCCATAGTCAAACCACACACATGTCCCCATTGTAATTCCTTACACCTGTCCCACCCATAGTAATTATACATACCTGCCCCCATTGTCATTCCATACACCTGCCCCCACATAGTAATCATATACACATACCCACATTGTAATTCCACACACCTGCCCCCCCCCCCCCCCGTACAGTAATTCTACACACCTGCCCCCCACCATGGTCATTTCTTGCACATCAATGTTTTATATATATATTTCTAACCTTAAATCTTTCCCTCTCAGCGGGGAGAAGTGAGGAGCACTGGGACAAGGCAGCATGGAGGAGGAGATGCAGAGAGTGTATGTGCACTGCAGACGGGGAGAATGCAACGTTTTGTGTGGGCCTGCTGATGCAGAAGTGCTGCGCTGACTGGCGAGCACAGGTACATCTGCCTGGCGGCTGCAGTGGTTCTGTGTGCGGGCATCAGCGCCGGGGCCTGGTGGCTGCGACGGTTCTGTGTGCGGGTGCCAGGTCTGTGTGCAGGTAGCACACTGGGTCTGTTTGCAGGCGACAGC
Source organism: Pseudophryne corroboree (assembly GCF_028390025.1). Lineage (NCBI taxonomy): Eukaryota > Metazoa > Chordata > Amphibia > Anura > Myobatrachidae > Pseudophryne > Pseudophryne corroboree. The sequence continues at coordinate 427,913,899 of NC_086448.1, forward strand.
AGGAGGTGGGCATCTTTGGCAGACAGCAGTGGCAGCACACCTGGCAATTGCCTGCGGCACAATAGTGTGCCATAGCACACCTGTTGAAAAAGGCTGATATAGAGTGTTGAATTCCACCTCGTTACCACCTCTTGCTTCAGTTGATGGCAGGGCAGGTTCAGGAGTGTTTGCTGGCGCTCCAGTCTTCGGCACGCAGTGGCAGAATGCCTAAGGTGGCCCGCAATTTTTCGGGCCACTGACAGCATCTCCTGCACACCCCTGTCATTTTTCAAAAAAATCTGCACCAGCAAATTAATTGTGTGTGCAAAACATGGGACATGCTGGAATTTGCCCAGATGTTGTTATGCACGCACAATATTGGTGGCTTATCCAATATCACAAATCCCCAGGAGAGTCCAATTGGGGTAAGCCATTCTGTGATGATGTTCCTCAGTTTCCCTGTGTGCCTCTTAAAGAAAGCGATGATACATAGCATAGCCTGCCTAGGAACGACTTGGCGTTTGCAAGATGCTGCTACTAGTGCCGCTGCTGTTGTTGCTGCGGGAAGCCATACATCTACCCAGTGGGCTGTTACAGTCATACAGTCCTTAATCTGCCCTGTTCCACTTGTCCACATGTCCGTGGTTAAGAGGACACTGGATACAACCGCACTTTGTAGGATACTGGTGACTCTTTTTCTGACGGCTGTGTACATTCTCAGCATCACCTGCCTAGAGAAGTGGAACCTAGATGTGATTTGATACCGGGGACACAGTGCCTCAAACAATTCTCTAAGTCCCACTAAACTAATGCCACATACCAGACGCACGTCTAACACCAACATAGCTGTCAAGGCCTCAATTATCTGCTTTGCAAAAGGATGACTGCTGTCATATTTCATCTTCCTCACAAAAGACTGTTGGACAGTCAATTGCTTACAGGAAGTAGTACTAATGGTCTTCCGACTGCCCCTCTGGGATGACGATCCACTCCCAGCAGCAACAACAGCAGCGGCAGCAACAGCAGGCATACCACTCTAGGATCCTACGGAGGAATCCTGTTTAGGAGAGGACTCCTCAGTCTTGACAGTGACATGGCCTGCAGGACTACTGACTTTCCTGACTGAGGAGGAAGTTGACGTTGAGGGAGTTGGTGGTGTGGTTTGCAGGAGTTTGGGTACAGGAGGAAGAAGGGACTTAGGTGTCAGTGGACTGCTTACACTCTTACCCAAAGTTTCACAACTTGACACTGACTTCTGATGAATGCGCAGCAGGTGACGTATAAGGGAGGATGTTCCTAGGTGGTTTACATCCTTACCCCTACTTATTACAGATTGACAGAGGCAACAGATGGCTTGACACCTGTTGTCCGGATTTGTGGAGAAATAATTCCACACCGAAGAGGTGGCTTTTTTGGTAGTTTGCCGAGGCATCACAATGGGCTTCTTCATCCCAAGGAAAACAGGTGTCTTCCCCGGTGCCTGACTTAAACAAACCACATCACCATCAGAATCCTCATCGTCAACTTCCTCATCAGCACCAGCAACATCCATATCCTCATCCTGGTGTACTTCAACAGTGACATCTTCAATTTGAATATCAGGAACTGGACTGTGGGTGCTCCTTCCAGCACTTGCAGGGGGCGTGCAAATGGTGGAAGGAGCCACCTCTTCCTGTCCAGTGTTGGGAAGGTCAGGCATTGCAACTGCCGACACACTTGGACTCTACTTGAGGATTTGTGATACCATCTCAGAACGCACAGTTCTTTTCTGTGCTCTTTCCAGCTTAACTCTTTGAATTTTTCTAGCTTGGGGATGAGGGCTTCCATCGTCATGTGAAGCTGAACCACTAGCCATGAACATAGGCCAGGGCCTCAGCCGTTCCTTGCCACTCCGTGTTGTAAATGGCATATTGGCAAGTTTACGTTTCTCCTCAGATGATTTAAATTTCTTTTTTGGTTCTTTTTACTGAACTTTGGCTTTTTGGATTTTACATGCCCTCTACTATCACATTGGGCATCGGCCTTGGCAGACGACGCTGATGGCATTTCCTTGTCTATGTCATGGCTAGTGGCAGCAGATTCAGGACTAGGAGTAAGTGGTTCTACTTGATCTTTCCCTATTTTATACTCAAAATTTTTGTTCTCCATTATTTTTGGGGAGTTATAATGGACAATATGCAGCACATGAATGACTGGAATGACTGATGGACAAGACCCTACCACTGGTCTGATGCAGCACAACACAATAACACTGTAAGGGACTTGTGGTTGTTGTTATAATTATTAAACAGCAGCAGTGGACATATAGCAGCAGCGTATATCGTCACTGGAATGACTGATGAACAGGACACTACCACTGGTTTGATGCAGCACAACACAGTGTTCGCAAAAACGCGCTATAGCGCGTATTTTACCCCGTTTTCAGGGCCAGGGACTCACTTTTCAAAAATGGGTGGGTCCCCGGGAACGCGCTCCGCTTGATGAATCATGGCTTTAAAAAGAGGAGGTGGAGCCTTGACTCTCCTGGTCACGTGCAGCGGCTTCACACAAGGTCCCGCATGATGGCGCAGTGTAGTGTGCGGGACCCCTGGAAGGCTGCAGAAGACATTTTGTATTTAACGTGGCTGCACTCAAGGGGGATCCAGTCAGCGGGTGACAAGCGTGTGCTACGTGAGTCAGCGCTAGTAACTGTATGTGCTGCAGGGGGAGAGGAAGAGGGGAGCGGATCCCTGTGTATATGCTGCAGGGGGGGAGGAAGAGGGGAGCAAATGGCTGTGTATGTGCTGCAGGGGGGGGGAGGGGAGCGGATGGCTCTGTATGTGCTACAGGGGGGGGGGGAGAGGTGAGCGGATGGCTATGTATGTGCTGCAGGGGGGGAGAGGGGAGCGGATGGCTGTGTATGTGCTGCAGGGGGGGGAGAGGTGAGCGGATGGCTGTGTATGTGCTGCAGGGGGGGAGGGGAGCTGATGGCTGTGTATGTGCTGCAGGGGGGGGAGAGGGGAGCGGATGGTTGTGTATGTGCTGCACGGGGGGAGAGGGGAGCGGATGGCTGTGTATGTGCTGCAGGGGGGGGGAGAGGTGAGCGGATGGCTGTGTATGTGCTGCAGGGGGGGGAGAGGGGAGCTGATGGCTGTGTATGTGCTGTAGGGGGGGGGAGAGGGGAGCTGATGGATGTGTATGTGCTGCAGGGGGGGGAGAGGGGAGCGGATGGCTGTGTATGTGCTGCAGGGGGGGAAAGAGGTGAGCTGATGGCTGTGTATGTGCTGCAGGGGGGGGGGGAGAGGTGAGCGGATGGCTATGTATGTGCTGCAGGGGGGGAGGGGAGCTGATGGCTGTGTATGTGCTGCAGGGGGGGAGAGGGGAGCGGATGGCTGTGTATGTGCTGCACGGGGGGAGAGGGGAGCGGATGGCTGTGTATGTGCTGCAGGGGGGGGAGAGGTGAGCGGATGGCTGTGTATGTGCTGCAGGGGGGGGAGAGGGGAGCTGATGGCTGTAAATGTGCTGTAGGGGGGGGGAGAGGGGAGCTGATGGATGTGTATGTGCTGCAGGGGGGGGAGAGGGGAGCGGATGGCTGTGTATGTGCTGCAGGGGGGGAAAGAGGTGAGCTGATGGCTGTGTATGTGCTGCAGGGGGGGGGAGAGGTGAGAGGATGTCTGTGTATGTGCTGCAGGGGGGAGAGGGGAGTGGATCGCTGTGTATGTGCTGCAGGGGGGGGGAGAGGTGAGAGGATGTCTGTGTATGTGCTGCAGGGGGGAGAGGGGAGTGGATCGCTGTGTATGTGCTGCAGGGGGGGGAGAGGTGAGCGTATGGCTGTGTATGTGCTGCAGGGGGGGAGAGGTGAGTGGATGGCTGTGTATGTGCTGCAGGGGGGGGGAGCGGATGGCTGTGTATGTGCTGCAGGGGGGGGGGAGCGGATGGCTGTGTATGTGCTGCACGGGGGGAGAGGGGAGCGGATGGCTGTGTATGTGCTGCAGGGGGGGGGGAGAGGGGAGCTGATGGCTGTGTATGTGCTGCAGGGGGGGGTGGGAGCTGATGGCTGTGTATGTGCTGCAGGGGGGGAAGAGGTGAGCTGATGGCTGTGTATGTGCTGCAGGGGGGGGGAGAGGTGAGAGGATGCTGTGTATGTGCTGCAGGGGGGAGAGGGGAGTGGATTGCTGTGTATGTGCTGCCGGGGGGGGAGCGTATGGTTGTGTATGTGCTGCAGGAGGGGAGGAGACGTGAGCGGGTGGCTGTGTATGTGCTGCAGGGGGGGGGGAGCGGATGGCTGTGTATGTGCTGCAGGGGGGGAGAGGGGAGCGGATGGCTGTGTATGTGCTGCACGGGGGGAGAGGGGAGCGGATGGCTGTGTATGTGCTGCAGGGGGGGGAGAGGTGAGCGGATGGCTGTGTATGTGCTGTAGGGGGGGAGAGAGGAGCGGATGGCTGTGTATGTGCTGTAGGGGGGAAAGAGGTGAGCTGATGGCTGTGTAGGGGGGGGGGGGGTGAGAGGATGCTGTGTATGTGCTGCAGGGGGGAGTGGATTGCTGTGTATGTGCTGCCGGGGGGGGGGAGCGTATGGCTGTGTATGTGCTGCAGGGGGGGAGGAGACGTGAGCGGGTGGCTGTGTATGTGCTGCAGGGGGGGGGAGCGGATGGCTGTCTATGTGCTGCAGGGGGGGAGAGGGGAGCGGATGGCTGTGTATGTGCTGCACGGGGGGAGAGGGGAGCGGATGGCTGTGTATGTGCTGCAGGGGGGGGAGAGGTGAGCGGATGGCTGTGTATGTGCTGTAGGGGGGGAGAGAGGAGCGGATGGCTGTGTATGTGCTGTAGGGGGGGGAGAGGGGAGCTGATGGCTGTTTATGTGCTGCAGGGGGGGAAAGAGGTGAGCTGATGGCTGTGTATGTGCTGCAGGGGGGGGGAGGTGAGAGGATGGCTGTGTATGTGCTGCAGGGGGGAGAGGGGAGTGGATGGCTGTGTACGTGCTGCAGGGGGGGAGAGGGGAGCGGATGGCTGTGTACGTGCTGCAGGGGGGGAGAGGGGAGCGGATGGCTGTGTATGTGCTGCAGGGGGGGGGGAGCAGATGGATGTGTATGTGCTGCAGTGGGGGAGATGGGAGCGGATGGCTGTGTGTGTGCTGCAGGGGGGGAAGGAGGTGAGCGGATGGCTGTGTATGTGCTGCGGGGAGAGGGGAGCGGATGGCTGTGTATGTGCAGCAGGGGGAGAGAGGGGAGCGGATGGCTGTGTATGTGCAGCAGGGGGGAGAGGGGAGCGGATGGCTGTGTATGTGCTGCAGGGGGGGAGAGGGGAGCGGATGGCTGTGTATGTGCTGCACGGGGGAGAGGGGAGCGGATGGCTGTGTATGTGCTGCAGGGGGGGGGAGAGGTGAGCGGATGGCTGTGTATGTGCTGTAGGGGGGGAGAGAGGAGCGGATGGCTGTGTATGTGCTGTAGGGGGGGGAGAGGGGAGCTGATGGCTGTTTATGTGCTGCAGGGGGGGAAAGAGGTGAGCTGATGGCTGTGTATGTGCTGCAGGGGGGGGGAGGTGAGAGGATGGCTGTGTATGTGCTGCAGGGGGGAGAGGGGAGTGGATGGCTGTGTACGTGCTGCAGGGGGGGAGAGGGGAGCGGATGGCTGTGTACGTGCTGCAGGGGGGGAGAGGGGAGCGGATGGCTGTGTATGTGCTGCAGGGGGGGGGGAGCAGATGGATGTGTATGTGCTGCAGTGGGGGAGATGGGAGCGGATGGCTGTGTGTGTGCTGCAGGGGGGGAAGGAGGTGAGCGGATGGCTGTGTATGTGCTGCGGGGAGAGGGGAGCGGATGGCTGTGTATGTGCAGCAGGGGGAGAGAGGGGAGCGGATGGCTGTGTATGTGCAGCAGGGGGGAGAGGGGAGCGGATGGCTGTGTATGTGCTGCAGGGGGGGGGGAGCGGATGGCTGTGTATGTGCTGTGTGCTGCAGGGGGCCGGAGGGGAGCGGATGGCTGTGTATGTGCTGCAGGGGGGGAAGGAGGTGATCAGATGGCTGTGTATGTGCTGCAGTGGGGGAGAGGGGAGCGGATGGCTGTGTATGTGCTGGTGGGGGGGGGAGAGGGGAGCGGATGGCTGTGTATGTGCTGCAGGGGGGGAAGGGGGTGAGCGGGTGGCTGTGTATGTGCTGCAGGGGGGGGCAGAGGTGAGAGGATGGCTGTGTATGTGCTGCAGGGGGGGGGAGCGGATGGCTGTGTATGTGCTGCAGGGGGGAAGGAGGTGAGCGGATGGCTGTGTATGTGCTGCGGGGGGGGAGAGGGGAGCGGATGGCTGTGTATGTGCTGCAGGGGGGGGGGGGGTGAGCGGATGGCTGTGTATGTGCTGCAGGGGGGGAAGGAGGTGAGCGGATGGCTGTGTATGTGCTGCGGGGAGAGGGGAGCGGATGGCTGTGTATGTGCAGCAGGGAGAGAGAGGGGAGCGGATGGCTGTGTATGTGCAGCAGGGGGGAGAGGGGAGCGGATGGCTGTGTATGTGCTGCAGGGGAGGGGGGAGCGGATGGCTGTGTATGTGCTGTGTGCTGCAGGGGGCCGGAGGGGAGCGGATGGCTGTGTATGTGCTGCAGGGGGGGAAGTAGGTGATCGGATGGCTGTGTATGTGCTGCAGTGGGGGAGAGGGGAGCGGATGGCTGTGTATGTGCTGGTGGGGGGGGGGAGAGGGGAGCGGATGGCTGTGTATGTGCTGCAGGGGGGGAAGGAGGTGAGCGGGTGGCTGTGTATGTGCTGCAGGGGGGGGGAGAGGTGAGAGGATGGCTGTGTATGTGCTGCAGGGGGGGGGAGCGGATGGCTGTGTATGTGCTGCAGGGGGGGAAGGAGGTGAGCGGATGGCTGTGTATGTGCTGCGGGGGGGGAGAGGGGAGCGGATGGCTGTGTATGTGCTGCAGGGAGGGGGGGAGGTGAGCGGATGGCTGTGTATGTGCTGCAGGGGGGGAAGGAGGTGAGCTGATAGCTGTGTATGTTATTTGATTAAAGGAATTTCGTCTCTCAGATTTGTTGTGCAATACATGTATATTCATGGAGTTGGGTATATGATCCCGGCGGCCGGGATCCTGGCGGTCAGTATACCGACGCCGGGATCATGGCCACCAGAATGCCTTCCCTTTTATATAAAACAGCAGTTTATAGGATCTGTGCATGCATTATTATTATTATTATAGAAATAATAATAAATAGAAAACATTGCCAATTAACTGCACATTCCCCCTCCCTCAGAGCCGGATTAAGGCTATGGGGGGCCCGGGGCCCCTAATACAGAGGGGGCCCTAATACAGAGGCAGATGAGATATATATATATATATATATATATATATACATACATACACACACACACACACACACACACACACACACACACACACACACATACATATATTATATATACATATATTTTATATATATATATATATATATATTTCACATACATGCACCCACACACAGATATAGACAAATATACACAAACATATGTACACATATATAAATACACTCTACCAGATCCATCATATTACATCCAGCGCCAGCCTTACTTTTTGCTGGCAGGTTGCTTTCTCACAGAAGACAGGAGAGTGAGAGATCACTCTTCTCTGTCTCCTCCAAGCCGCTCACGGCTGATCCACGTGCTGCCAGTGTCCTGCAGCCTGCGCGCTCAGCCAATAATGACTGAGCCGCAGGCTGCTACTTTACACGGTATTGGACAGCTGAGCCGTCACTCAGCTGTCCTGTACTGTCAGAAGGCCGTGGCGCCGGCGCCGCGGCTGTTAGGTTGCCATGGCAACCAAAGGGGAGATAGAAGCCCCGCAGATCGGTAAGAGCTCCGATCTGTGGCGGGGGCCCCCTTTAGGAAGGGGGGCCTGGGGTACTTATCCCCATGGCACCCCCCTTAATCCGGCTCTGCCCTCCCTACCCCAATCCCTGCCTGTCCTTAGCCCCCTCTACCACCAGCTTTACCCCAAACGCTGCTTGCCCTTACCCGCTTTATCCCAAGTTGCCACCTCACCCCCTATATTATGTATAGGACCCAGAAATTGTTAAGTAGGACCCCAAATTTTCAAAGCAAGGGGTCCCTGGGACCCACATTTTTTTTCGCCCAGCGCGATCACTACAACACAACAACACTGTAAGGGACTTGTGGTTGTTGTTGTTGTTATTATTATTATATGGCAGCAGTGGGCATATAGCAGCAGCGTATATCATCACTGGAATGACTGATGAATGGGACACTACCACTGGTCTGATGCAGCACAACACAGCAACACTGTAAGGGACTTGTTGTTGTTATTATTATTATTATTATTATTATTATAATACGGCAGCAGTGGACATATAGCAGCAGCGTATACCACTGTGACTGCCTGGTCACTGGAATGACTGATGGCCAGGACACTACCACTGGTCTGATGCAGCACAACACAACAACACTGTAAGGGACTTGTTGTTGTTGTTGTTATTATTATTATACAGCAGCAGTGGACATATAGCAGCAGCGTATATCATCACTGGAATGACTGATGAGACAGGACACTACCACTGGTCTGATGCAGCACAACACAACAACACTGTAAGGGACTTGTCGTTGTTGTTATTATTATTATACGGCAGCAGTGGACATATAGCAGCAGCGTATATCATCACTAGAATGACTGATGAGACAGGACATTACCACTGGACTGATGCAGCACAACACAGCACCACTTTATACAGCTACACTGGATATATGGCAGCAGAGGACACCAACACTGTGACTACACTGGACTGGACTGAGCAGCACAACACAGCACAAGACTCACCACCCCACTTTCCCTCCCCCACACAGACACTGAACACTGAGGACACGTCCTCTCAATACACTCTCCGAGACTGGAGTGAAAATGGCCGCCACGCGCGGCTCCTTATATGGAATCTAAATCCCGCGAGAATCCGACAGCGGGATGATGATGTTTTGCGGCGTTCGGGTTTCCGAGTCAGGCGGGAAAATCCGAGCCGGACTCGGAATCGAACTCGGAAGGCAAAGTCCGGTAGGGTTTGGTTCTCTGAGAACCGAACCCGCTCATCTCTACTTGTTATGATATACAGTAAATGCACAAATTGTAAACTTAATTCTATGTTACTTCTCAGGTCCAATTATCTAAAAGTGTACATTATTTCTGAGCTATTGTTTTAATGTACAATTAAAATGTTTTCAATTTAATTTCAGATGAAAGTAATGCAATTCATTAAAACATAACAAATAAGTAAAATATAAAAATTAGCTTCCATTAAATTACTTTCTGGAGATGTATAGCTTACTAAGTCAATCTAGAGTCAGACATTAATATTGGATTTTATGTGTTAGTTTTCCAAGGACACTCGCAGAAATGTCACAACTTAAAATTATTATATTACTAAAGTTGAGAAGCCTATTGCATATCAACAATTAGTTAGCTAAACTCTTGAGTACTCTACTGAATTTAGGGGGTCATTCCGAGTTGTTCGCTCGCAAGCTGCTTTTAGCAGCTTTGCACACGCTAAGCCGCCGCCTACTGGGAGTGAATCTTAGCTTCTCAAAATTGCGAACGAAAGATTCGCAATATTGCGAAAAGACTTCTCTGTGCAGTTTCTGAGTAGCTCGATACTTACTCTTCCAGTGCGATCAGTTCAGTGCTTGTCGTTCCTGGTTTGACGTCACAAACACACCCAGCGTTCGGCCAGACACTCCTCCGTTTCTCCAGCCACTCCCGCGTTTTTCCCAGAAACGGTAGCGTTTTTTCGCACACACCCATAAAACGGCCAGTTTCCGCCCAGAAACACCCACTTCCTGTCAATCACATTACGATCACCAGAACGAAGAAAAAACCTCGTAATGCCGTGAGTAAAAAACCTAACTGCATAGCAAATTTACTTGGCGCAGTCGCACTGCGGACATTGCGCATGCGCATTAGCGACTAATCGCTCCGTTGCGAGAAAAAAATAACGAGCGAACAACTCGGAATAACCCCCTTAGTGCAGCAATAAAACACCTACAGATTTATTGTCAGATCTGGCTGGTTGGAATGAAAATATGGTAATGGATGAGAGCAAATGACAATTGACCATTTGCTCCCTAACTCTAGAAAACAGATAAAAATGGTCAATCAGACAAATTGGTTAAATCCACGTCTGTTTTTGTCAGTTTTATGGCATTTAGGAGCAAATGGCCAACTGTTGTTTGCTCTCATCCATTACCAGGTTTTCATTCCAACCGTCCATATCTGACAATAAATCTTTAGGTGTCTGGACAGCATTAGTCTAGCACAGTGGTTCTCAAACTCGGTCCTCAGGACCCCACACAGTTCACGTTTTCCAGGTCACCCAGCAGATGTATTGTGTATCACCAACTGTCACATTTTAAAAATCTACAGGTGACCTGCAAAACATGAACCGTGTAGGGTCCTGAGGACCGAGTTTGAGAACCTGTGGTCTAGCAGAACCTCACATTGTAAACTACTAAATCCCATCCATTTAAGATACAGTAGCTCAGCATGTCTAGACAAACTATGTTGCTTGTCCTAATAAATGCAATAGTGGCCTGCAAAGCAGACTTACTCAACCAGAACCTCTTCAGCTGTGAACAAAAACATCATGCCAAAACCAAGCAGAAAGGAAAAAGGCTTGTGGCAAAACAGTTAAGAACAAACAACCTAGACCGAGCTAGAGCAAGTTTAAAACAGCTAACCCAAGTAATGAAGAAAACACAAAATCCTCCTGTGAACACAATTTAGACTGGTCCTCGGGAGGAAAAATGAAAAATCGCTTCACACTCCAACTTACTTAATGCTAGCCATTTAATGACCAGGCTGTAACAGGGATGTAATGTTTTGCACCTTACATTTATTATTATTATCCTTTATTTATATGGCGCCACAAGGGTTCCGCAGTGCCCAATTACAGAGAACATATGCACATAATCAAAACAGGAAAACAGTGACTTACAGTTGAAGACAATATAGGACAAGTACAGGGTAACTAAGCATAACTACACCAGTAAATGACATAGAGATAAGTTCAAGGTGGCCAAAAAAACTGCGTGATTTGGGCAGTTGAGTATAAGTAAGAAAGGATAAGCACATGAGGGAAGAGGGCCCTACTCGTGAGAGCTTAAGGCCCGTACACACTGGTCGATGTATCGGCCGTTCTCTTGAACGGCCGATACATCGCGGGACCGTCGGCCAGTGTGTACGGGCGATACGTCTGTGAACTCCGTCGTTCACAGACGTATCGCGTCGGCCGCGCAGCACAGCCGACAGCCAATATATCTAACGATATATTGGCCCGTCGCTGTGTGTGTACGGGGCGGTCGTCCGACCGCCCGTACACATGCTGCGGCGGCCGGCGGTGATTGACAGGTGAACTGGGCGGGCGCGAGCGCCCGCCCACCCAGTTCATGACGTCAGTCCCCCGACGGATCGGGCTGTGTGTATGCACAGCACACTGCCCGATCCGTACATAGATATATCTGCAGATCAATTGATCTGCAGATATATCTACTAGTGTGTACCCACCTTTACATTCTAAGGGGAGGGGTAGACAGACAGGGGTGACACAGATGGGGTACTTGGAGAGCGTGGAACAAAGGGTTAGGATGACATTTGGCTGGGTTTGGTAAAGAAATGGGTCTTAAGAGCCCGTTTGAAGTTTTGTAGAGAGGTGGAGAGTCTGAGGGGGAGAGGTAAACAATTCCAGAGGAAGGGAGCAGCACGTGAAAAATCTTGGAGATAGGAGTGGGAGGAAGTAATCAGAAGACAGGAGAGTCGGCGTGTATTAGCAGAGCGAAGAGGACGGGTGAGAGAGTAAAGTGAGATAAGGTCAGAGATGTAAATGGGAGAGGAGTGGGTGAGGGCTTTGTAAGTGAGTGTGAGAAGTTTGAATTGGATTCTGAAAGGGAAGGGAAGCCAGTGAAGGGCTTGTGGGAGAGGGAAGGTGGACGTAGTGCATTTGGTGAGGAAGATGAGCCGGGCAGCAGCATTGAGAATAGATTGGAGTGGAGAGAGGTAATTGCCAGGGAGGCCAGTTAGGAGGAGATTACAGTAGTCCAGGGCCGGATTAAGGGCCACATGGGCCTGGAGCTGAAAATATTCAAGGGCCTATTGTGAGAAATGGGGAAGGTGTGATCAGTGCTTTGTAGGTGTGGCCAGACATGTGGGCGTGTACATCCCCTACACTATCAGCTCCAATGTCTCCCTAAATATGTAAAAATGCATAATTTTGTGACAAAAATAGAAATGCAATCTTAATAGTTATAATTTATGGCCGACCAAGTGGCCAGCTGGTGGCTAGTAATCATCATGCTGCCATGATGATGGGCCTATTTTTATGTGGAGGCCTGGAGCTGGAGCTCCATCCGCCTCATTGTTAATCTGGCCCTGCAGTAGTCCAGTCTGGAAATAATCAGTGAGTGAATAATGATCTTAGTGGCATCCTGGGTGAGAAAAGGTCTGATCCTGGAAATGGTTTTGAGATCTCCATCTCCCAAGAGCTTGAATGGAAGACAGATATGCCCTTGCAGCCACCATGCAAGTAGCAGCCCTTATTCTAAAAGAATGCATGCTGTAGTTCCTGTACTTAGTGTCTTAATTTTAATTATTAAGTACAGCAGTATGTTTGATTATATGTTGATCTATGCACAGGGCAATCCAGAGCCGATAGGAGGTTTTTGCAGGCTGAGCACTGGCTAGTTCCAGTGAGAATGCTGGCTGAACACTGGCAGGTCTCAGTGAGAATGCAGGCTGAACACTGGCAGGTCTCAGTGAGAATGCAGGCTGAACACTGGCAGGTCTCAGTGAGAATGCAGGCTGAACACTGGCAGGTCTCAGTGAGAATGCAGGCTGAACACTGGCAGGTCTCAGTGAGAATGCAGGCTGAACACTGGCAGGTCTCAGTGAGAATGCAGGCTGAACACTGGCAGGTCTCAGTGAGAATGCTGGCTGAACACTGGCAGGTCTCAGTGAGAATGCAGGCTGAACACTGGCAGGTCTCAGTCAGAATGCAGGCTGAACACTGGCAGGTCTCAGTCAGAATGCAGGCTGAACACTGGCAGGTCTCAGTCAGAATGTAGGCTGAACACTGGCAGGTCTCAGTCAGAATGCAGGCTGAACACTGGCAGGTCTCAGTCAGAATGTAGGCTGAACACTGGCAGGTCTCAGTCAGAATGCAGGCTGAACACTGGCAGGTCTCAGTGAGAATGCAGGCTGAACACTGGCAGGTCTCAGTCAGAATGCAGGCTGAACACTGGCAGGTCTCAGTGAGAATGCAGGCTGAACACTGGAAGGTCTCAGTCAGAATGCAGGCTGAACACTGGCAGGTCTCAGTCAGAATGCAGGCTGAACACTGGCAGGTCTCAGTGAGAATGCAGGCTGAACACTGGCAGGTCTCAGTGAGAATGTAGGCTGAACACTGGCAGGTCTCAGTCAGAATGCAGGCTGAACACTGGCAGGTCTCAGTCAGAATGCAGGCTGAACACTGGCAGGTCTCAGTCAGAATGCAGGCTGAACACTGGCAGGTCTCAGTGAGAATGCAGGCTGAACACTGGCAGGTCTCAGTGAGAATGCAGGCTGAACACTGGCAGGTCTCAGTGAGAATGCAGGCTGAACACTGGCAGGTCTCAGTGAGAATGCAGGCTGAACACTGGCAGGTCTCAGTGAGAATGCAGGCTGAACACTGGCAGGTCTCAGTGAGAATGCTGGCTGAACACTGGCAGGTCTCAGTGAGAATGCAGGCTGAACACTGGCAGGTCTCAGTCAGAATGCAGGCTGAACACTGGCAGGTCTCAGTCAGAATGCAGGCTGAACACTGGCAGGTCTCAGTCAGAATGTAGGCTGAACACTGGCAGGTCTCAGTCAGAATGCAGGCTGAACACTGGCAGGTCTCAGTCAGAATGTAGGCTGAACACTGGCAGGTCTCAGTCAGAATGCAGGCTGAACACTGGCAGGTCTCAGTGAGAATGCAGGCTGAACACTGGCAGGTCTCAGTCAGAATGCAGGCTGAACACTGGCAGGTCTCAGTGAGAATGCAGGCTGAACACTGGCAGGTCTCAGTCAGAATGCAGGCTGAACACTGGCAGGTCTCAGTCAGAATGCAGGCTGAACACTGGCAGGTCTCAGTGAGAATGCAGGCTGAACACTGGCAGGTCTCAGTGAGAATGTAGGCTGAACACTGGCAGGTCTCAGTCAGAATGCAGGCTGAACACTGGCAGGTCTCAGTCAGAATGCAGGCTGAACACTGGCAGGTCTCAGTCAGAATGCAGGCTGAACACTGGCAGGTCTCAGTGAGAATGCAGGCTGAACACTGGCAGGTCTCAGTGAGAATGCAGGCTGAACACTGGCAGGTCTCAGTGAGAATGCAGGCTGAACACTGGCAGGTCTCAGTCAGAATGCAGGCTGAACACTGGCAGGTCTCAGTGAGAATGCAGGCTGAACACTGGCAGGTCTCAGTCAGAATGCAGGCTGAACACTGGCAGGTCTCAGTGAGAATGCAGGCTGAACACTGGCAGGTCTCAGTCAGAATGCAGGCTGAACACTGGCAGGTCTCAGTCAGAATGCAGGCTGAACACTGGCAGGTCTCAGTGAGAATGCAGGCTGAACACTGGCAGGTCTCAGTGAGAATGTAGGCTGAACACTGGCAGGTCTCAGTCAGAATGCAGGCTGAACACTGGCAGGTCTCAGTCAGAATGCAGGCTGAACACTGGCAGGTCTCAGTCAGAATGCAGGCTGAACACTGGCAGGTCTCAGTGAGAATGCAGGCTGAACACTGGCAGGTCTCAGTGAGAATGCAGGCTGAACACTGGCAGGTCTCAGTGAGAATGCAGGCTGAACACTGGCAGGTCTCAGTGAGAATGCAGGCTGAACACTGGCAGGTCTCAGTGAGAATGCAGGCTGAACACTGGCAGGTCTCAGTCAGAATGCAGGCTGAACACTGGCAGGTCTCAGTGAGAATGCAGGCTGAACACTGGCAGGTCTCAGTCAGAATGCAGGCTGAACACTGGCAGGTCTCAGTCAGAATGCAGGCTGAACACTGGCAGGTCTCAGTGAGAACGCAGGCTGAACACTGGCAGGTCTCAGTCAGAATGCAGGCTGAACACTGGCAGGTCTCAGTGAGAATGCAGGCTGAACACTGGCAGGTCTCAGTGAGAATGCAGGCTGAACACTGGCAGGTCTCAGTGAGAATGCAGGCTAACAACTGGCAGGTCTCAGTCAGAATGCAGGCTGAACACTGGCAGGTCTCAGTCAGAATGCAGGCTGAACACTGGCAGGTCTCAGTCAGAATGCAGGCTGAACACTGGCAGGTCTCAGTGAGAATGCAGGCTGAACACTGGCAGGTCTCAGTGAGAATGCAGGCTGAACACTGGCAGGTCTCAGTGAGAATGCAGGCTGAACACTGGCAGGTCTCAGTGAGAATGCAGGCTGAACACTGGCTGGACTTGGGGCCTAGTTCAGACCTGATCACTGCAGCAGCAGTGATCATAGGCTAAAGCCCTATGCTGTGGGCACAAATGCAGCAGCCGCACTGCGTGTGTGCACACAGTGAGATGCAAAGGCATCTCACTTGTGTGATCGCCTCTGCCTGATTGACAGTCAGAGGTGGCCGGGGGCATGTCGGTGGCATTGGAATGGCATTATGGTATCGTTGAAGGGGCGCAGTTCAGACACTGCAGGTGTGTTCCAGGCCATTTGTGGGGCGGGCTGCGGCGGCTGTGTGACATCACACGCAGCCGCTGTGATCAAAAACAGCAGGTGGCTGACTGCCTTCGCATCTACGATCAGGTCTTAATTAGGCCCTGAGAATGCAGGCAGAACACCAGCTAGATCCAGTAAGAATGCTGGCTGAACACTGGCAGGTCTCAGTGAGAATGCAGGGAACACTGGCTGGATTTAGTGAGAATACAGGCAGAACACTGGCTGGACTTAGGGGTTTTTCAGGTCACATCGCTAAGCAATGTGACAGAAATAACCACATCAGAAGCGCCTCTGTGCACGAGCAGGCACCATCCTTTATCTGTGTGGCCACCGAATGTGATCGGCATGCAATGAGTGCGAATGCCTCTGCCTGGTTGACAGGCAGAGGAATTTGTGGGGTGGGTGGGGGGTGGCAATGGAGCATTGTGGCGGAATCACGGGGAAAATGGAGGCAGGGCTGCGGCATTTTTGGGGCAGCTGCATGACATCACATGCAGCTGTTCTGTTAGGAGAAATGGCAGCTGAATACCTCCATATGCAACCTAGCTACAGCTGCAGGGGGTCATCCATTAGCGCTAGACAGGCCATTCTGCATGCTGAGCGGCCTTGTCCTGCAATGGGCAGCCCCCAGCATGCAAAAGAAAAGATTGCAGATTCTGCTTTTTAGCAGTATCTGCAAACTGTACTAAATAACCCCCTTAGTGAGAATGGGTGTTTTAAAATTGATACAGTGGGGTATATTTACTAAGCTCCCGATTTTGACCGAGATGCCGTTTTTTCTTCAAAGTGTCATGTCGGGAATTTACTAAGCAAAAATCTCGGCAGTGATGAGGGCATTCGTAATATTTTGGAAGTCCTAGGAAAAAAACACGAATCAATACACCATCGGTCAAATACGCCTGCAATTTGGTAGAAATCGGGAATTTACTAAAAAGTGCAAGTCACAAACACTGCCGACAATAGCCAAACACTGCCGTGCTGAAATACAATTCGTGAAAAAGTGCTAAAAAAAAACAGACCTGCTTTTTTTTACCGTGTTTGGATAGGCATGCACGGATCCATGAGATCCGTGCATGTTTATCAGTGGGAAGGGGATGGGAAAGTGTTATTTTTAGGAAAAAAAAATGCGTGGGGTCCCCCCTCCTAAGCAAAACCAGCCTCGGGCTCTTTGAGCCGGCCCTGGTTGCAAAAATATGGGGGAAAAAATGATAGAGGTTCCCCCATATTTCAACAACCAGCACCGGGCTCTGCGCCTGGTCCTGGTTCCAAAAATACGGGGGACAAAAAGAGTAGGGGTCCCCCGTATTTCTGAAACCAGCACCGGGCTCCACTAGCCAGATACATAATGCCACAGCCGGGGGACACTTTTATATAGCTCCCGGCGGCCCTAGCATTACATAACCAACTAGTCACCCCTGGCCGGGGTACCCTGGAGGAGTGGGGACCCCTTCAATCAAGGGGTCCCCCCCCTCCAGCCACCCAAGGACCAGGGGTGAAGCCCGAGGCTTTCCCCCATCCAAGGGCGGCGGATGGGAGGCTGATAGCCATTGTGTAAAAAAATTAATATTGTTTTTAGTAGCAGTACTACAAGTCCCAGCAAGCCACCCCTGCAAGCTGGTACTTGGAGAACCACAAGTACCAGCATGCAGAGGAAAACCGGGGCCGCTGGTACCTGTAGTACTACTACTAAAAAAATACCCCAATAAAAACATAAGACACACACCTTGAAAGTAAAACTTTAATGCATACATACACACCTCCATATACACATACTTACCTATGTTCACACGAGGGTCGGTCCTCTTCTCCATGTAGAATCCATGGTGTACCTGTGGAAAAAATTATACTCACATACTCCAGTGTAGAAGCCTCTTCTTCTTGTAATCCATTTGTAATCCAGGTACTTGTCAAAATAAAAAAACGGACACCCGACCTCGCACTGAAAGGGGCCCCATGTTTTCACATGGGACCCCTTTCCCCGAATGCCAGAAACCCCCTCTGACTTATGTCTAAGAGGGTTTCTTCAGCCAATCAGGGAGCGCCACGTTGTGGCACCCTCCTGATTGGCTGTGTGCTCCTGTACTGTATGACAGGCGGCACACGGCAGTGTTACAATGTAGCGCCTATGCGCTCCATTGTAACCAATGGTGGGAACTTTGTGGTCAGCGGTGAGGTTACTTTCGGTCACCCGCTGACCACAAAGTTCCCACCATTGGTTATAATGGAGCGCATAGGCGCTACATTGTAACACTGCCGTGTGCCACCTGTCATACAGTACAGGAGCACACAGACGATCAGGAGGATGCCACAACGTGGCGTTCCCTGAATGGCTGATGGAACCCACTTAGACATAAGTCAGAGGGGGTTTCTGGCATTCGGGGAAAGGGGTCCCATGTGAAAACATGGGGCCCCTTTCAGTGCGAGGTCGGGTGTCCATTTTTTTATTTTGACAAGTACCTGGATTACAAATGGATTACAAGAAGAAGAGGCTTCTACACTGGAGTATGTGAGTATAATTTTTTCCACAGGTACACCATGGATTCTACATGGAGAAGAGGACCGACCCTCGTGTGAACATAAGGTAAGTATGTGTATATGGAGGTGTGTATGTATGTATTAAAGTTATACTTTCAAGGTGTGTGTCTTATGTTTTTATTGGGGTATTTTTTAGTAGTAGTACTACAGGTAAAAGCGGGCCCGGTTTTCCTCCGCATGCTGGTACTTGTGGTTCTCCAAGTACCAGCTTGTGGGGGAGGCTTGCTGGGACTTGTAGTACTGCTACTAAAAACAAATTTAATTTTTTTACACAATGGCTATCAGCCTCCCATCCGCAGCCCATGGATGGGGGGGACAGCCTCGGGCTTCACCCCTGGTCCTTGGGTGGCTGGAGGGGGGGGGACCCCTTGATTGAAGGGGTCCCCACTCCTCCAGGGTACCCCAGCCAGGGGTGACTAGTTGGTTATGTAATAGCAGGGCCGCCGGGAGCTATATAAAAGTGTCCCCCGGCTGTGGCATTATGTATCTGGCTAGTGGAGCCCGGTGCTGGTTTCAGAAATATGGGGGACCCCTACGCTTTTTGTCCCCCGTATTTTTGGAACCAGGACCAGGCGCAGAGCCCGGTGCTGGTTGTTGCAATATGGGGGAACCTCTATCATTTTTTTTCCCATATTTTTGCAACCAGGGCCGGCTCAAAGAGCCCGAGGCTGGTTTTGCTTAGGAGGGGGGACCCCACGCATTTTTTTTTTTAAATTTAACACTGATTTTTAAAAAAAAAAATGCACAATGAAGCCCAGCACGGATCTCTCAGTATTAAAGTCAGCAGTGTTTTACAAGTCACTCACGTAAAACACTGCCAAAAAAAAACGAATGACATCGACATCGGTAAAACGGAAAATGCAGAATACGACAGCTTAGTAAATTAGCCGTAATAAATTCAAAAAGTTGCAAATTTACACTTGCGATGTCATTCGTGATTGAACTTTGACCTGAAACGGGAAAATACGAATCTTAGTAAATTTACCCCCGTGTCTAGTTAGACCGTCAATAGATAGACACCACATGTTAGACATTCAAAAGGTCGACAGGGTCAGAAGGTAGACATGAAAAAAGTAGACAGTACAAAAGGTCGACAGGGTCAAAAGGTAGACAGAGTCGACATAAAAATGGTCAACATAAAAAAGGTAGACACCTTTTTTTGGCATTTTTGGGGTTTGTGTGGATAGTTTTGTCAACTCGGACCCCCAATTGTAGAAAGGCATACCCTTGCAGGGCTCGCTGCCCTCACCACGCTTCGGGCTTTGTGGCTTGCCGTGCTCTTCATAAGGCTTATAACCAACTGTATGCCGACATGGATAGAGAAGGTATCAAAAAGTCCAAAAACATGTCAAATAAAAAAAAAACTATGTCAACCTTTTTTATGTCTACCTTTTTCATGTCGATCTTTTGACCCTGTCTTCCTTTTGACCATGTCAAGTTTTTGTACTGTATACCTTTTTTCATGTCGTTATTTTGACCCTGTCGACCTAATGTCTGTCTAACATATGGGGTCTATTTATTGACTGTCTATCTATTATCCGGATACCAGTGAGAATGCAGACTGAACACTGGCTAGCTACAGTGAGAATGCAGGCCGAACAGGCTTGACTCAGTGAGAATGCAGGCTGAACACTGGCTGGTATCAGAGGAGTACACAGAAACACAGGCAACTTGATCACATTATGCAGTGACACTCAAGGGAGCACAGAAACAAGCTTTATACATTAAGTAGGGACTTGTTGCTCCAGCCGCTTGTAGACTGCTGAAATGGTCTCTTTATAGGGACTGACCAAAGCTTATTGGTCTGCGTCACTAGAGAGTGCAGAGCTGCCTCCCCACTGGCCAGCTTGCAGCCAGCCGACCAACCCCAACCTGGCAGCACCTACATAGCCTGATTAAAACGCCGATTTATGGAAAGCTAATCACGTCAGCATAACCAGAGATTGGGCACCAGACAAGGGTGCCAACCACAGTAGCTGGGAGAACTGAGGACAGCGTGCCTGTAGTATCCCATCTGGCATGGATTCCCCACTTGCTGCGCTGCAGGACTGACAGCACACATATAGATAAGCCACGGGATCTGTTTCGGGGGTCTTCAGGTCAATTCATGACACACTGCAGAAGGAAAGGCTATGGTGTGCATTATCCAGAGTGGCAGAGCTGAAGGTCCAGCCAGTTTCAGAGTCTCACTGTGTGATTGTAGGGAGGTACATCAGCTGTGTAACCTCTTCAGTTGTCACATGAGTGGTGAGCTCAATGAAATTTCTTGCACATACTGTAATTTAGAGATAAACGCTTCGGATTTAAAGAAATTCGAACCACTGCAAACTTCCGAGATCTGAGGCAGTCGAGCCAGAGCTCGGATCTGCCTTGGCTGCCTCTGATCCCAACCA
The DNA here is from genome assembly GCF_028390025.1 of Pseudophryne corroboree. Classification (NCBI taxonomy): domain Eukaryota; kingdom Metazoa; phylum Chordata; class Amphibia; order Anura; family Myobatrachidae; genus Pseudophryne; species Pseudophryne corroboree. Next base: position 427,934,485 of record NC_086448.1, read on the forward strand.
GAGGCAAAACCACAAGATCTTGATGTTGGATTTCGAGGTTTCGGCTTGGGACACCAATTTCAAAAGTCCTATTAAGTCAATGGACCACTGATTGGCCGAGAGAGCCGACTGGCACAGCTCTGAGTCAATCAGAATTTCCACATAGACTTTAATGGGGAAAGATGGCAGCCCACACCGCACTAATGACACTGCCACCCACACCGCCAACACACCCACACTGCCAACACCCCTGCACTAAGGATACCGCCAGCACTCCCACACTGCAGACACTGCCAGCACCCCCGCAGTGAGGACATTGCTGCCACTCCTTCAATGCCAACACGATCGCACCCCAGCGCTGCTGACTCAGCCAGCACCCCCACACTGCCAACACCGCTGGCACACCCTATCACTGAGGACACCACCGGCACTCCTGCATTACTGCCTCCGCCACCACCCCAGCAGTACTGACACCACTGGCAATCCCACACTGAGGACACTGCCAGCACTGCCAGCACCGCCAGCACCCCTGCAGCGAGGACACCCGTGGCACCCCCTTACTGCAAACACAGCCAGAAGTTTTGACACCACCAACAAATCTGCACTGAAGACACTACCGTCACTGCTTACACCCCACCAGCACCCAAGCAATACTGACACAGCTGGCATCCCCACACACAGGACTCTGCCAGCACCCTGCACTGCCAACACTCCTGCACTGAGGACATCACTGGCATCCCCTGTCACAGTAAGTGTTCTATTGGTGTATCCACACTGCACTGTATCCTGCATTGTATCTGTCCCACATTGTATCCCGCACTATATCCATCCAAAACTGTATCCAACCCACACTGTATCCCGCACTGTTTCCAACCAGCAATCTATCCAGCACTGTATCTGACCTGAGCTGTATCCCACACTGTATCCAACCATCAATATATACAGCACTGTATCTGACCCAAACTGTATCCACCCCACACAGTATTCAACCCACACTGTATCCGACCAGCAGTACATTCCGCACTATATCTGACCCACAGTGTATCCTTCACTGTATCCAACCAATAATATATCCCACACTGTATCCAATCAGCAATTTATCCAGCACTGTATCTGACTCAAACTGTATCCGACTCACACAGTATCCAACCCACACTCTGTCTGATCAGCAGTGTATTCCGCAGTGTATTACGCACTGTAACCAACCCACAATGTATCCAACCTGCACTGATTCCAACCCGAACTACATCCCACACTGTATCTAACCAGTAATATATCCCACACTGTATCCGACCCATACTGTATCCAAACCACACAGTGTCAAACCAGCACTTTATCCTGCACTGTTCCCAACCCACACAGTATCCAACCAGCACTGTATCCAACCCACACTGTATCCCGCACTGTATCCAACCGCAGTTTAGCCAACCAGCCTTTGGGCAATATTGGTGAAAATAATATTGTAAGCCCTGAAGTGGTCAAAATTGAGTGAAAATTTCTGGTACCAACAACTACTCTCCCTCTTGGAGTGTCCACAACAGCCCTGGAGGGAGAATAAATAGCATGGCGCGTGTTGCGCGCCACCATGCCCGCAGCATGGTGAGCGCAGCAAGCCCGCAAGGGGCTCTTTTCACTCGCCCCGCTGCTGGCATTCTGGCGGTTGGGATCCCAGCATCGGTATGCTGGGCGCCGGGATCCCGACAGCCGGCAAAATGTAGTACACCCATACAGTAGACAACTCAGGGAAAAGGGAAAAGTCTCAAGCCTTATAAAATATAAAAGAGAGGTACAATTCCACCGTATGCTTTCATAGTTCAGCCCGTTTGTAGCTAAGGATAGAGTGCAATAAGCCCTAAGTAAAACCAGATGAACTGAAAAATTAAACAAACTTTTCAATTTTCCCTATATTTATGTCAAGCTGATTATCATGGTCTACAACAGAGATTTCAAGCCTTGCACAGCCAAGTCACTTAGAGAACCTCAAAAAAAGGAGCGTAAAGTAAGTGGAGAAAAAAAAACTGTAAAGGGAGGTTTATTAGCAAAGTTAATTCTTTATATGGAAAGGGAAATATTCAGAGAGCTATTTGGCTGTTTATAGGCCTACAGCCTTAAACTCCATAACTTTGAAGAAAAGTTGTAACTATTTCTCTGCACAAACTTTAGCAACAGTTTCACATAATCAACTTACTGTAGTATTGTTTTAACTCTGTCAGGAGAATCTTCAGCAGCACATTATCAGACTATAGTAACTACTTTAGCTCAGATAAAGACTATAATAGCTATTACCCAGAGCCGGCCCTAACCAATATGATGCCCTAGGCAAGATTTTGGCTGGTGCCCCCTAGCACCACCGCTGGTTCTGCCTCTGACCTTGCACCTCTTTCCCAGCACCATCACCCCTCACCCATAGCAGTCCTTGTACCCCCTATATTTTAAATAGGAACAGTTCGCACATTTGACGCACAGCCCAAAAAGGGGCATCTACTTGCTGGGAATGGGCACGGCCACACAATAGTAACCCCAATTCCAATTACGCCACACAGTACTGCAACTTTAGTCAAATTTTATCTTGCGATAGTGTCCATAATTCATATTACTTCCCACAGTAGTATCACTTTACCTTATAAACGTTACTCCTCACAGTAGAGACCCTTATTCACATTACATCACACTGAATTGCTCCTTATTCACATTACACCACACCTTATTGCTCTTTATTCACATTAGACGACACAGTAGTGCCCTTTCTATTTGCAACGCCACATAGTAGAGCACCTTATACACATAATGCCACACATTAGTAATGCATTTATACACAATTCCACACAGTAATGCCCCTTACACATATGAGAGACATTAATGTCCTTATAAACATAATGCACCTTACACATTATGACAACCTTTATTAATGCCCTATTACACATAATGTCCCTTACACATATGGCGCACATTATTAATGCCCTTATACACATAATGACACACATAGTGCCCCTACACATTTGCTGCACATTATTAGTGCCCCTATACACATAATGACACACATACAGTAGTACCCTGTTACACATATGCCGCGCATTATTAATGCCCTTATACACATGACACACATAGTGGCCCTTTACACATATGTTGCACATTATTAATGCATTTTTACATGACACACATAATGCTCCTTACACATATTCTGAACACTACTGCACAACCAACCCACTCACATGCACACAGCACTCACACTTCCACTAACACTGTGACCTGCCTCTGCTTGGATACAGATGTGTCCTCACAAATCTTGCATCAATGCTAACGTTGGGCACTTTTTTTTTTAATGAAAATGCATCTTATTTACATTGCTATGTGGCTAGGATGCACAAGCAGCTTCTGCTGATAAAACTGATAGGCAGCATGCCAATATACTGTGTGAGACTGTGGCTGTATCTGCATATGAAATGCTACATACAGAATATAGACATGCCACATATCATTTTAATCAGCAGAAGCTGATGATGCCCCTAGGCATATCAAATGCCCTAGGCAATTGCCTAGGTTGCCTATGCCTATGGCCGGCTCTGCTATTACCCCTTTCAGACTTACATAGCCGGGTCGCACCCGTGAATGTGTACACAGGTGCTTCCCAGGTGCGACCTGGCTTGTGATCCCTTTCAGACTTGCGGCCTGACCCGGTATATTGCCGGGTTGGTGACGTCACCGCTGATGCTACCAGAGGCGGCGCTTGGAGATGATCATCTCCATGTGCCACCTCCTCCTATGCAGAGAATGGGTACCGGGTTTCCCGTTCACACTGCACGCATCCCGTGCCGATTCCGGCTTCAACCCAGGTTATGACCTGGGATGAAATGCTGGGATGCTTGACCCAGGATATTGCTTTAGGACCCATTCAGACTAAGCAAAATCAAGGGTTGATGCGCATTCACGTGCAATAACCTGGGAATTTTTTGCTAGTCTGAAAGGGGTATAATAGACACACATTACAGAATCTGAGAAGGAAAACCTTTGTGCACCACCAAGCTCATGGACTTTGGCAATAGTTCAAGGAATAAATAATTAATATGAGGGAATTTACACAAGAGATGTAAGCCAACCCCACATTTTGGTTTTGGTTTTGGATCTATATTCATTTGTTTTTGTTCTAATTTGTCAAAAGCTACCATTATGTGTTTTGGATGTTTTTTTTTTTTTAAATGCCATAAACTGCTAAACTCATGTAAGTTGCCTGTACAGTCATTTCCAGTCAATTTTGATCACCTTACAGCTCATAATAGTGTTTTCACCAGTATTGGGCAAAGGCTGCAGGGAGTTGCTTGGTTACTAAGCAACAGAGCAGTGGCACAAACACACAGCAGTTTATACTGTAGCACATCTATGAAGCAATGCCACACAGCAGTGACAGAAAAGATAAATGTTGCAAGATGGAATTATCCTTGGGAGGAGACATTGTTGTGTCGTTCACTTGAGCTGCCAACTTGCTCACAAGGAGCTCTTTGCATCTCTATAGATCTGAGCCAATTGGAAAGAAATATATTACATACGACTTAAACCTAGTGTCAAGTACAGTGGCCAAGGTGTAGTGTTCTGATTTCAAAATGTTGACAACCCTTTGGTCCTGGTAAAGCAATTAAAGAAATTGATCTACAATTCCAACAAACAGCGGAATCACTTTGTTTCATCTCCTCCTACAATTTCTTGAGCTGCCTTTCCATTAGTCTAATGAAGGGAATTACCTGGCTCAATCTAGCAGTGTCTGAACTTACTTTGAATGGTTTCAGCACTTTGAATAGCACAGAAAGTATTCTCCACTGTGCTAGATTAACGTAGAGTTCCCCTCCTCTCTCAATGTCATGGATTGTTGTATATGCTTGGATGACTTGTTGTTGTTCCTCTATCTTCTGAAGCATATAAAGGGTGGAATTTCACCTTGCTAACATTTTTTGCTTGAGTTAGTGGCATGACAAATTCAACTGTCCTTAAAATATCTGCAATCTCCTACATGTTGTACCGAATGCCAAAGATGTCCTAAAAATCTTCGGGCCACAGACAGCACCTTCTGCTTGCCCCTAGAATTTTGTACGAAATTCTGTACCACCAAACTGATTGTGTGCACAAAGCATGGGATTTGTTTAAAATCACACAGTAGTAATGTTTTCACAATATTACTGGTCATATCAGAAATTTACAAATCCTGAAGAGAGTTCTAGTGTGGTAAGCCATGTTGCTATAACATCTCTTCGCTTTTCTAACAGGATGTCACTGCTATGCCCCTTAGTGGTGCCAGTTGATACTGAAAGTAGCCTGATTATGAATGAGCTGGCATTTTGTGCTGCTGCTGAAGGTGATACAGCCACTCAGTGTTCTGTCACAGCCATGTAATCTTTAGTTTTACAAGTACTGCTTGTCCACATATCTATTTTTAAGTGGACAGTGGGTACAGTGGGATTTTGTAGGTCAATAATAATTTTTTTCTTAAAGTCTTAGTACAGGTAAGGAATTGCTTTCCCAGTAAAATGGAACCAAGATGGAATTTGGTAGCAGGAACATAGGACCTCAATTAACTATTTAAAATCAGATGGGTTAATGGGGGCTACTGGCTGCATATCAAATACTAGCAAACCCGTCATGGCTTCAGTGACTGAAAGTGGATGGCAGCTTTCATACTTGCTTCCTCTTACAAAGGCTTGTTTAACAGTTAATTGATGTTTGAAACTACTAGTAGTCTTCTTGATGAAGAGTCACCCCCAGCAGAAGCAACAGCAGGCCTAGCGCTCAAGGATTCTTTGGAGGAATCCTGGATATGGGAGGAGTCTATTTGTCTTAGCAAATTGGATGCAAGAGAACTACTTCTGAACATTAATGAGGATATTGATGATTAAGGTGTTGGTGGTAGAGATAGCATGTGCTGGGATCTAGCTAAGAGATGGGAGCAAGCTGATGCTTGACTGCAGGGTATTATTTTAGTAGATTTATCAAATTTTGATAAAGACATTTCATGAACTCTCTGCAAATGACATGAAAGGGAGGAGGTTCCTAGATGGTTAATGTCCCTACCTCTACTTACATTGGCTTTAGAAACATTACAGATGGCTTAACAATTTGGGTAAAAATAATTCCACACATATGAGGTAGATTGTTTTGGTCTTATGCCCAGGAATGACAATGGTCTTATTCTTATCATGGGCAAGAACTGCTGTGACTGGTGCTTGACTTACTCAAACAATATCCTCATCATCAACATCATGAACGGCATTAGCTACACACATATCTCCCTCATCCTGCTGCACTTTCACAGTGGCATCCTCAATTTCTCCATCACCAGCTATACTTATGCTCATCATCCCAACAATTGCAGAGAGTGCAGTATTGGTGGAAGGAGGCTTTTAAATGAGTACAGTATAATAAAACTCAGACTCACAAATAGCTAACATGGATGCCGTTAGACTCTCCTCAAGGATTTGTGACATTTCTGAACACACAGTTTGTTCTTCAGCCTTACTGTTTTTTTCTGCACTGATTTGCCTGTTTTACATCTGACATCTCTTCTAGACCCTGAGTGACAAGCTGTTGCATCATCAAGTGAGGATACAGAAGTAGTTGCCTTACTGACAGAGGATCCATGGCCACCAATCAAAAATAAAGGCCAAGGTCTGACCCTTTTCTTGCCACTGCATGTAGCAATTTTATATTTTTAGGCAGTAAACTTTCCCTGTGTTGTGAAATATTGTTTTGAGTTCAGGTGCCCTTTCTTTAACCCTTGTACACTGACTTTAGTAGATGTTGAAGTACTAATATCACAATCATCATGATTGTCAGCCACAGCACTAGTACTTGGTTGCTGCTGCTGATCATCCTGTGACTGATCATGATCCATATCAACTCATAACTCTTTTATTATTAACATGATGGCATGGCTTGGCCCTGAACACACACACGTTTTACATCAAAAGACATTTTTTTCTGTTTTTTTTAATAAATGACAACTTTACTATGTGACTCTCACAGTGATTAAATATTAATAATGCGGTGGTAGCCACAGCCAGCAGCTTCAGTAGCTACTATAGTGGCTGCCATTGGGGCAACAACACCTGCAGCTGTCAAAATCGATATCTGTAGGTGTCAGAACAATCATTGCAACTGACTGTTCTTACATTGCTCCACACTTCAGTATGTTATCTTACAGATAGGAATGCCGATAATAACAGGGGCGCATAGTGTCCCTATCCCCTTGCTCACAGCACTGCTATCACACATGGAGGAGAAGTGGAACCAGTGCACATAACGTGCACTGATTCCACTTGTCCTCCATATTGTCAGTTCATACATCTACCCCTATGTTCATTAATATTTAGTATTACATGTGTGGTTTCCAACTGAGACACACACACAGGGGAATTGTCCTGTATACTCTGGCAGGAACACATGGGGAGGGTGAGTCAGAGGCATACATGGTAAAGGGGTCAGAGGCACAGATGGAAAGGGTGATTCAGAAGTACATATGGAAAGATGGTTCAGAGGCGCCCATGGGTAATGTGGGGACAGAGATACCCATAGGTATTAGGTAAAGATGAGCAGGTTTGGATCTCCAAGATCCAAACCCCCCAAACTTCACAATCCGAGCCGGGAACCGAGTCCAGCTCAGGACTTCCCACCAGACTCGGATCCCCGAACAAGGCAAAATGTCATCATCCCATTGTCAGATTCTTGCTGGTTTTGGATTCCATATAAAGAGCTGCGCATCACTGCCATTTTCACTCCAGACTCAGAGAGTGAGGGAGACAAACCTCTGTGGGTGGTCATGTCAGATGGGGTCAGTGTGTGCTCTCTAGGGGTTCTGTCCTGTGTGCTGATAGCGGTGCTGTCCTGTCATTGTGGCGTCCTGTCACTGTGCTGTTAGGGGTGCTGCAGCTGTATATGGGTGTTGCTGTCCTGTCACTGTGCTGTACAGGGGCACTGTCCTGTATGTTATAAAAATACAGGGGTGTTGTAAAGGTACATTGGCCCTGTCTTGTATGCTATAAAATTACAGGGCTGCTGTGAAAATAAATGTACACTGGCCCTATCTTGTATTTTGTAAAAATACAGGGGTGCTGTGAAAATACAGCTGTGCTGGCCCTGTCCTGTTTACTATAAAATTATAGGAGTGCTGTTGTTTAAATAAAGGTACACTGGCCATGTCTTGTATGCTGTAAAATTGCAGGGGTGTTGTTAAAATACAGGGGTGCTGGCACTGTCCTGTATGCTGTAAAAATACAGGGGTGCTGTGAAAATACAGGGCTGCTGGTTCTGTCTTGTATGCAGTAAAAAATACAGGGGTGTTGTAAAAGTACACTGGCCCTGTCTTGTATGATGTAAAATTACAGGGGTGCTGTGAAAATAAATGTACACTGGCCCTGTCTTGTATGCTGTAAAAATACAGGGGTGCTGTGAAAATATAGGGGTGTTGGCCCTGCCCTATATATGGTCAAATTACAGGAGTGCTGTTGTTTAAATAAAGGTACACTGGCCATATCTTGTATGCTGTAAAATTACAGGGGTGTGGTTAAAATACAGAGGCGATGTCCCTGTCCTGCCTGCTGTAAAATGCAGGGGTGCTATGAAAATATAAGTATGCTGGTTCTGTCCTGTATGCTAGAAAAAATACAGGGGTGATGAAAAGGTACACTGGCCCTGTCTTGTACACAGTAAAATTATAGGGGTACTGTGAAAATAAAAGTACAACTGCCCTGTCTTGTATGCTGTAAAAATACAAAGGTGCTGAAAAAATACAGGGGTGCTTGCCCTGTCCTGTATGTTTTAAAATTACAGGGGTGCTGTTGTTAAAATAAAGGTACACTGGCCCTGTCTTGTAGGCTGTAAAATGATATGGGTGTTGTTAAAATACAGGGGTGCTGTGAAAATACAGGGCTGCTGGTTCTGTCCTGTATGCTGTAAAAAATACAGGGGTGTTGTAAAAGTACACTGGCCATGTCTTGTATGCTGTAAAATTATAGGGGTGCTGTGAAAATAAATGTACACTAGCCATGTCTTGTATGCTGTATAAATACAGGGGTGATGTGAAAATACAGGGGTGTTGGCCCTGTCCTATATATGGTCAAATTACAGGAGTGTTGTTGTTTAAATAAAGGTACACTTGCCCTGTCTTGTATGCTGTAAAATTTGCAGGGGTGCTGTGAAAATAAAGGTACACTGGCCCTGCCCTGTATTCTGTAAAAATACAGGGGTGCTGTTGTTAAAATAAAGGTACACTGACCCTGTCCTGTATGCTGTAAACTACAGGGGTGCTCTGTAAGTAAATGTACACTGGCCCTGTCTTGTATGCGGTAAACATATAGGGGTGCTGTTGTAAAAATAAGGTACATTGGTCCTGTCTTGTATGCTGTAAAAATATAGGGGTGCTATGAAAATAAAGGGGCACTGTTCGGTGTGCTGTAATAATAAAAATGTGCTGTCCTGTGAAATGGAGAACAAAAATTTGGAGGAAAAAATAGTGAAAGATCAGGAACCACTTCCAGTTCCTAGCACTAGTGCTGAAGCTGCTGCTGCCACCAGTCATGACATTGACGATGCAATTCCATCAATGCCTTCTGCTAAGGTCGATGCACAGTGTCATAGAGGGCATGTAAAATCCAAGAAGAAAAAATTAATAATCAGGGAAAAAAATGAAATTATCTGATTATCTGATGAGAAACATAAAATTGGCAATATGCCATTCATGACACAAAGTGGCAAGGAAAGGCTAAGGCCTTGGCCTATGTTCATGACTGGTGGTTCAGCTTCTCATGAAGATGGAAGCCCTCCTCCCTCTCGAAAAATGAAAAAAATTAAGCTTGTTAAAGCACAGGAAAAATAACTGCGCATTCAAAGATATCACAAATCCCCAAGGAGAGTCCAAGTGTGACTGTATGGGAAGAGGAGGCTCCTACCACCATTTGCATGCCCTCTGCAAGTACTGGGAGGAGTACCGCCAGTCCAGTTGCTGATATTGAGATTGAGGATATCACTGCAGAAGTACACCAGGATAAGGAGGATATTGTTATAGCTGGCACTGAGGAGGAAATTGAAGATGAGGATTCTGATGATGATGGGGTTTGTTTCAATAAGGCCCCAGTGGAAACACTTGTTGTCCATGGGATGAGAAAGCCCATTGTCATGCAAGGGCAAAATACCAAAAAAGCCACCTGTTCGGTGTGGAATTATTTTTCTGCAAATCTGGACAACAGGTGTCAAGCCATGTGTTGCCTTTGTCAATCCATAATAAGTAGGGGTAAGGATGTTAACCACCTAGGAATATCCTCCCTCAGCATCATAAGTCATTGTCAAGTTCAGACTTTGGGTAATAGCGTAAGCAGTCCACTGGCACCTAAATACCATCTTCCTGTTTTATCCAAGTTCCTGCAGTCCGCACCACCAACTCCCTCAATGTTAATTTCCTCCTCAGTCAGGAACGTAAGTAGACCTGCAGACCATGTTACTGGCATGACTGATGAGTCCTCTCCTATCAGGGATTCTTTCAGAGGATCCTTGAGTGGTAGGCCTAGTGCTGCTGCTGCTTTTGTTGATTGTCATCCCATAGAGGAAGTCAGAAGACTACTTGTACTACTTTATCTAAGCAATTGACTGTCCATCAGTCCTTTGCGAGGAAGATGTAATATGACAGCAGTCACCCTGTTGCAAAGCGGATTACTGAAGACATAACAACTATGCTGGTGTTAGATGTGCTTCCGGTATCCGCCATTAGTGTAGTGGGATTTAGACAGTTGATGGACGTACTGTGTCCCTGGTACTAAATCCTATCTAGATTCCACTTCTCTAGGCAAGCAATCTCTGGACTGTACAGGGACATGAAGAAAAGTGTCCTCAGTGTCTTCAAAAATGCGGTTGTACCCACTGTCCACTTAACCATGGACATGTGGACAAGTGGAGCAGGGCAAACTAAGGACTACATGACAGTGACAGCTCACTGGGTAGATGTATTGCTTTTCACAGCGGCATCAGCAGCAGCATCTCACAAATGTCAACTCGTTTATAGGCAGGCTACGCTGTTTATTACCAGTTTCTGTTAGAGGCACACCACTGACAACCTCTAACAGAAACTGAGGGACATCATTGCACACTGGCTTACCCCACTTTGGGAGATTTTGTGATATCTGACAACACCACCTCTGGGAAAATTCCAGCACATCCCATGTTTTGCACATACAATTAATTTGGTGGTGCAGATTTTTTTGTAAAACGACAGGGGTGTGCAGGAGATGCTGTTGGTGGCCCGAAAAATTGCGGGTCACTTTCAACATTCAGCGTCTGCGTGCCGAAGACTGGAGCGCCAGCAAACACTCTTGAACCTGCCCTGCCACCACATGAAGCAAGAGGTAGTATCAAGGTGGATTTCAACACTCTATATGCTTCAGAGGATGGAGGAGCAGCAAAAGGCCATTCAAGCCTATACATCCACCTATGATAGAGGCAAAGGAGGGGGAATGCACCTGACTCAAGCGCAGTGGAGAATGATTTTTGTGTTGTGCAAGGTTCTCCAACCCCTTGAACTTGCCACACGTGAAGTCAGTTCAGATAGTGCCAGCTTGAGTAGGGTCATTCCCTTCATCAGGCTTTTGCAGAAGAGACTGGAGAAATTGAAGGAGGAGTTAAGATGGAGCAATTCTGCTAAGTATGTGGGACTTATGGATGGAGCCTTTCATTTGCTTTGCCAGGATTCAAGGGTGGTCAATCTGTTGAAATCAGAGCACTACATTATGGCCATCGTGCTCGATCCTAGGTTTAAAGACTTTGTTGTTTCTCTCTTTCCGGCGGACAAAAGTCTGCCTAGGTGCAAAGACCTGCTGGTGAGAAATTGTCAGCTCAAGCGGAACATAACCCGTCAACAGCTCTCTTGCAACTGGGGCTGTGAGGAAAAATATAACATTTCCTAGCCAACCCACTGGCAGAGATGCAGGACAGTCAGGAGCAAGTGTTGACATCTGGTCCGGACTGAAGGAGCTGCCAACTATTACTGACGTGTACTGTCAGTGCATATGATTTTGTCATCATTGAAAGAATGGTGGAGAATTATGTTGGTGACAGCATTCAAGTAGGCATGTCAGACAGTCCGTATGTATATACTGGCAGGAAAAAGAGGCAATTTGGAGGCCCTTGCACAATCTGGCTTTATTTTACCTAAGTTGCCCCCCCCCCTCCAGTGTGTACTCTGAAACAGTGTTTAGTGCATCCGATAACCTTGTCCGAGATCGGCGTAGGAGGTTACTTCCACAAAATGTGGAGACGATGATGTTCATCAAAATGAATGATAAATTCCTCCAGGAAGACCTTTACCAGCAATTGCCACCAGAAAGTACACAGGAACCTGTGATGGTGGACTCCAGTGGGGTTGAATTGATATTCTGTGAGGATGAGAATGTAAACACTGAAAGGGGTGAGGAATCGGAGGGTGAAGACGACATCTTGCCTCTGTAGAGTCAGTTTGTGCAAGGAGAGATTAATTGATTCATTTTTGGTGGGGGCCCAAACAAACCAATCATTTCAGCCACAGTCAGGTGGCAGACTCTGTCACTGAAATGATTGGTTTGTAAAGTGTACATGTCCTGTTTATACAACATAAGTGTGGGTGGGAGGGCCCAATGACAATTCCATCTTGCACCTCTTTTTTTTCTTTGCATTATGTGCTCTTTGGGGACTAGTTTTTAAAACTGCCATTCTGTCTGCCACTGCAGTACCACACCAAGATGGTCCACGTGTTTGTGCCGCACACCTGTGTCGCTTAGCTTAGTCATCCAGCTACCTCGGTGCAACCTTTTGGCCTAAAAACAATGGGCCTAATTCAGAGTTGATCGCAGCAGCAAATTTGTTAGCAGTTGGGCAAAACCATGGGGGTAATTCCAAGTTGATCGCAGAAGGAAATTTTTTAGCAGTTGGGCAAAACCATGTGCACTGCATGGGGGGGCAGATATAACATTTGCAGAGAGAGTTAGATTTGGGTGGGTTATTTTGTTTCTGTGCAGGGTAAATACTGGCTGCTTTATTTTTACACTGCAATTTAGATTGCAGATTGAACTCACCACACCCAAATCTAACTCTCTCTGCATATGTTATATCTGCCTCCCCTGCAGTGCACATGGGCCCTCATTCCGAGTCGTTCGCTCGGTAATTTTCATCGCATCGCAGTGAAATTCCGCTTAGTACGCATGCGCAATAATCGCACTGCGACTGCGCCAAGTAATTTTACAATGAAGATAGTATTTTTACTCACGGCTTTTTCTTCGCTCCGGCGATCGTAGTGTGATTGACAGGAAATGGGTGTTACTGGGCGGAAACACGGCGTTTTCGGGGCGTGTGGATAAAAACGCTACCGTTTCCGGAAAAAACGCAGGAGTGGCCGGAGAAACGGGGGAGTGTCTGGGCGAACGCTGGGTGTGTTTATGACGTCAAACCAGGAACGACAAGCACTGAACTGATCGCAGATGCCGAGTAAGTCTGAAGCTACTCTGAAACTGCTAAGTAGTTTGTAATCGCAATATTGCGAATACATCGGTCGCAATTTTAAGAAGCTAAGATACACTCCCAGTAGGCGTAGGCTTAGCCTGAGCAACTCTGCTAAATTCGCCTTGCGAGCGATCAACTCGGAATGAGGGCCATGGTTTTGCCCAACTGCTAAAAAAAATTCCTGCTGCGATCAACTTGGAATTAGGCCCCATGTGCACTGCAGGGGAGGCAGATATAACATATGCAGAGAGAGTTAGATTTGGGTGTGGTGTATTCAATCTGCAATCTAAATTGCAGTGTAAAACTAAAGCAGCCAGTATTTACCCTGCACAGAAACAAAATAACCCACCCAAATCTAACTCTCTCTGCACATGATATATCTGCCTCCCCTGCAGTGCACATGGTTTTGCCCAACTGCTAACAAAGTTCCTGCTGCGATCAACTCAGAATTACCCCCCATGTGTATTCCAGGGGGGGCAGATATAACGTGCAGAGAGAGTTAGACTTGGGTGGGGTGTGTTCAAACTGAAATCTATATTGCAGAGTAAAAATAAAGCAACCAGTATTTACCCTGCACAGAAACAATATAAACCACCCAAATCTAACTCTCTCTGCACATGTTATATCTACAGTGCACATGGTTTTGCCCAGCTGCTAACAATTTTGCTGCTGCGATCAACTCTGAATTACCCCCAATGATGTGTGTGGTGTTCTGAATAGACTGGAAAAGAGTGGAAATTAATGTTATTGAGATTAATAATACCATAGGAAGAAAAACAAACAAACATCAATTCTGTGATTTTAGCTGTTTTTATGTTTTTTCCCCAAAAAATATACAGATCCAAAACCAACATATGAATGGGTGGTTTTGGCAAAACCAATCCAGATCCAAAACATGAACGGAGATCCAAACCAAAACACCAAACCCGAAAAGTGTCCGGTGCACCTCTCTAGTAATAGGGAGGACAGAGGCACATATAGGTAGGAAGGTTCAGAGGTACAAATGGGGATGTGGGTCAGTAGCACAGTTTGGTAGGAGGGGTCAGAGGAACAATGGGAGGAGGACAGAGGCACACATGTGGAGGGATGAGGGCAGAGACACACAGGCAGACTCTGTGTGGCTCTACTACTGACATTATTCGGTGACTAATAAGCGGTTTGCTGCTGCGACCATAATTGACACAGCAATCCTTACACCACTTGTATTCAAAACCAGTTTCAAGCAGTACCCTGAGAGGCACTGCCAACCCAGCTGCAGCATATAGTCATAGGCAAACGCAGGTTTTTTTTTCCGGTTGCCCAGAAACCCCCCTCCTCTTGGCAAGTGGCTCAAATGATGGCAATAGCAATGGTATATAATATGATTACTAAAACTGTCGCCACATCATGCAGTTTAAGGAACAGAGAGGAGCTGCAGCACATGCCCAGTGGTAGCAGCTTCTTCCAGAGCCGGCCTTAGGCATAGGCAAACTAGGCAAATGCCTAGGGCATTTGGTATGCTTAGGGGCACCAGCAGCTTCTGCTGATTAAAATGATATGTGGCATGCCTATAGTCTGTGTGTGACTGCGGCTGTATCTGCATACGAAATGCTACGTTGCGTGTATTCCTGGAAATCACTGTAATGTAGCATTTCGTAGGCAGATACAGCCACAGTCGCACACAGAATATAGGCATGCAACATATAATTTTAATCAGCAGAAGCTACTTGTGCATCCTAGCCACATAGTAATGCAAATAAGATGCATTTTCATAAACAAAAGACACCCGGCGTTAGCAGAGCTGCCAGCTGACTCATGCCAGGCATAGGCCTTACCATGTGGTGGGAGAATGTGTGCTTAGAAAGTGCAGTACTGGTTCTATTATATTTGTGTCTTTATTTTTTATAGTATGTTTAACCTTTTCCCGACCACTTATTTATATTATTTAAATATGTTTGATACAGCCTACTTTGGGGTTAAATATTAATACTGTATTCCATATTCCGTAGAGTGGGAGACTGTGGATTGCATTTGGAAACCCCACTCTCGAAATCCTGCGTTTGCCACTGATAGTGGTACCCTGTGTAGCTCCACCACAACTCTGTGTATCCTGCCTCACAGTCAGTGCCAGATTAAGGTCCTCATGGGCCTGGAGCTGAAATGTATAAAGGGCCTACTGTGTGCTACCGCAGGAGGTGTGACCTGCATGGTATGTGTGTGGGCTACTGATACTGTATGGGTGCATGACTAGTGCTGTTTTTAAGTATATATGTGTGTGTATGCATGTTTGAAAAAAATAATATATATATATAAAAAAACAGGCAATATAGAGAGAGAGAGAGAAACAAAGGAGAGAGTCACTGGAGGGAATTCAGTTGGTTTTTTTGGGCGTCTTTAAGTTATGGGCGTCTGACTGTATGATTTCTGCTCGCAGCCTCTTCAGGTGGTGAGCAGAAATCTGAAAAAGTCGGCTCTGTTGGGCACCCATTACTTATGAGCATGGAAGAAACAATTTGATTCGCCCCACTATGTTCAAGAAAATACATATGATATCCTGGCAGTCGGGATGCTGGCATTCACATAACCAACAGCGGCATCCCACCAATGACGATCTTAACTTCGGAGTGTGTATTTCTACCTAACACTCGGGAGATGGCAGCTATGGCTAACCACCCCCATCCCCTACTGCCTTACTCTAACTTTCCCCCACCCCCTTTCCCCGGGCCCTAAGCCTAATCGTGAAGCCCATACTCACCTTCAGGATGTCGGCTGTCCGTGATCCGTGCCCGGTCTCTTGAGTGGTGCTGGGATTCCAACAGCTGGGATGCTGATCGCATCTCTGTTAAAGGACATAGGGGGTCATTCCGAGTTGATCGCTAGCTGCCGTTGTTTGCTGCGTAGCGATCAGTGAAAAAAAACGGCTAATCTGCGCATGCGTAGTTTAGTGTCCTTTGTGGTTTTGCACTGGTAGTAGCGACGATTCCAATTGTACAGCCGAACGCAAGGAGATTGACAGGAAGTGGAAGTTTCTGGGTGTCAACTGACCGTTTTCTGGGAGTGGTTGGAAAAACGCAGGCGTGGCCGGGCGGGTATCTGACGTCATTACCGTGTCACTCGTCGCAGCAATCATCGCACAGGATAAGTATCTACAGGGCTGGTCTTGTTTTGCACAAAATGTGTTTGCAGGCGCTCTGCTGCACAGGCGTTCACACTCCTGCAAAGCGAAAATACACTCCCCGGTGGGTGGCGACTATGCGTTTGCACGGCTGCTAAAAACTGCTAGCGAGCGATCCACTCGGTATGACCCCCATAGTTTCTATTAATTGTGGATGGGAAGATACCAGGGCACTAAAAACCCATAAGAGAAGTGCCAGTCAATCACAGTGTATGTCACCATCACAAATCTCATCCAATATATATATATATATATATATATATATATATAAAGAAAAATCATACATGAGCTCTATATATTTTTTTAAATATACAGTGCAAATATATATTTATTGAATATATATATATTATATACAGTACACATTTATATTTTCATATACTTATTGATAATTTCATATATTTAAATAATATTTAATAATAATATAAATGTGGCATTCAGAGCCGTAACTAGACATTTTGGTGCCTCCTTCACCCCCATATTTAACATAGCGACAGTGGGCCCCCGAAGGTGTGCATCAAAAATATAGGGGCCACAGAATAATACCAATTCACATCACACTGCACAGTAGTGTCCATTATTCAAATTACACCACAGTAAGAGCCCCTTATACATGTTACACCATAGTAAGAGCTCCTTATGTATGTGTGTGTCCCTGTCCGCACACATGGCGCTGCATTGTCACAGAACGTACAACACTGCTCCCTTTGCCTGATTGATGACACTCCACGGCTGCCAGTGCACCATGTGGTAAGGGAGCTTACAGCACTGCTCCCTGTTGCAGAGCGCGTTCAGGCGCCAATGCCTATATCTGGACGTTCCATTCAAGCAGTGGTGGCCGAGCACACACGGGACAGCAGACAGCGCTGCAACCAGTAGAACATACCAGGGTGGCCAATCCGGGTGACAGTGGATGGAGCACTCACAGTGCAAATGTCTGCCCTAACCTAGTTACTGCCCTGGAGGCACTGATGTTTATAATATATATATTAGCGGTAATCAGCAGCACCCCACAGACTGGATACAGCGAAAATGACATACTTTATTAGTCCAACAGCGTTTCGGGGTCTAACCAGAATGCTTGTCCCAGTTGAAGGGGTTGGACCCTGAAATGCCGTTGGACTAATAAAGTATGTCATTTTAGCTGTGTCCAGTCTGTGGGGTGCCGCTGATTACCGCTACTATTATGGGGCCAAACCACTGACCTACGGAGGGCACCGCAGTAAGCATTCATTGTACCCCTATTGGAGTGCCGGGCTACAGTATATATATATATATATATATATATATATATATATAAGCACAATTCTTTGGACATTACAGGGTGAGACCTCCTAAATATTATATATATATATATATATATATATATATATAAAATCAGTGCCTTAGTTCTAATTCATTGTATTAGCAGCGCAGTTACACATGCTGGCAGCCAGCAGGACTGATACCTCACCTCATGAGGATCAGACAGCCTGCCAAGCCTGGGCCGCCTTCACGGAGGAGCTTCCCATCAACGGTGCACTGTCTGGCTCACTCACTCCCTCATCACTCCTGCCGGTGCGGTGGCGGCCGGGAGGCACATTTGCGACGTTATTCATCCTGACGTCATATGGCTTAAAGGCGGCGCCGTGTGTGTGCATATGTGGTGCGGGGGGGCTAATGAATCCGTTTTTTACACTGCGCCGCCTTGTTTTTTTGTCCTTCTGGGTCACAGACTGCTGCAGGCTGGTGTGGTGAACCTCCGACGACCACAGGCAGGCTGCTGTAGGCGGAACATATTTGTTTCCTGTCTACAGCAGCAGCGCACCAGATGCTATGGGCCTATTTTCAATGGAGGGCCTGGAGCTGCAGCTCCATCTGCCCCATTGTTAATCCGGCCCTGCTCACAGTGGCATAGTGAAAGTCACTGGGGCCTGAAGCGGGAGGGCTGAGCATGTGATTGTAGCCACACAATGTGCTGGATGCGGACAGGTGGTTCAATTAAACCCCTGGGCTTGGAGCGCCCTGTGCGATAACAGCCCTAGAAATGGCCTTCTCATGTAAGAGGGTTGTGACAAAACTTTGCAGGACTATAAAATTTAGCTATTTACATGTTCAACTGTAATATGGCTTAATCACTTTCTAAGGTAAAGTAAAAAGTCAAAAGATCAGTTACAGTATATTGCTTTGATTAAAATGTACTGTAAATTACTGAAATGAAGAAGAGAATAGATAGATAGATAGATAGATAGATAGATAGATAGATAGATAGATTAGATAGATAAAGAGATAATATATACAGTGGCGTAGGGAGGGCGGTTCCGGTGGAGCTCGAGCTCCAGGCGCCCAAGACGGTATAATGCGCCGCAGCTGGACTCTGCCGGAACCTTCGCATGGCCGCACGAAGCTCGCAGCCGCAGCTGTCATTCACTGACAGCTGAGAGCCTGAGCTGCGTCAGTTCTCTACCTCCCTCCTCGCTCCCTTGCGTGTGACATCATGACCTCACATGCACGGGCGTCTGACGTCATGATGTCAGATGGACAGAGATGCGGACAGACGCAGAGGGACTGCAGAGACAGAGCAGCAGCAGTCAGGACGTAGGAGCGCAGGGGGGGGAGGGGCGGCAGTGGTGAGTATTGTTTTTTGTTGTTGTTTTTCTTTGTAAGCGGCGCTACCAGGAGGCACAAACCAGAGGGCGCAATTACTCTGGACACAGCTACAGGGTGCACAACTACTTGGGACAAATCTACAGGGGGCACAAATACTATGTGCAAATCTACAGGGAGCACAGCTACTGGGGGCACAGCTACAGTGGGCACAACTACTGGGGGCACAGTTACTCTGGGCACAGCTACAGGGGGCACAACTACTGTGGGCACAATTATTTTGGGCATAGTTACAGGGGGCACAACTACTGGGGCAAAGCAACAGGGTGCACAACTACTGGGTATAAATCTACAGGAGGCACAGCTACAGGGGGCACAACTACTGAAGGCAAATCTACAGGGGGCATAACTACTGGGGACAAATACACAGGGGGCACAGCTACAAGGGGCACAACTACTAGGGCCAAATCTACAGGGGGCACAGCTACAGGGGGCACAACTACAGGGGGCACAACTACTGGGGGCACAGCTACAGTGGGCACAGTTACTGGGGGCAAATCTACAGGGGGCAAAGCTACAGGGGGACAACCACTCCGGGCACAGCTACAGGGGGCACAACTACTGGGTCCATAACTACAGGGGGCATAACTGTGGCCACACCCCTTCCCTATGAAGCTATGCTCCTAGTTTTTGCCGCACGGCTTCAGCTTGCAATATGTTTGACCTGTGTGTGTGTGTGTGTGTGTGTGTGTGTGTGTGTGTGGAGGGGGGGCGTCAAAGGAAACTTTCGCCCTAGGTGCTACAAGGTCTAGAACCGGCCCTGGTGGCCATGCCCCCAATTCAGTACAGAGGTGGGGGGCGCCGGAACATACCTTGCTCCAGGCACCATGACACCTTGCTACACCTCTGCATATATATATATATATACATGTATACAAATTGTGTTGCTGGTCTGGGCAGCAGTGGGCCCCTTAGTCCGCAGGGGCCCTGATGCAATGCACCCACTGCACCAATGGTAGTTCCGTATCTGAGATATATATATATATATATATATATATATATGTGTGTATATATATATATATATATATATATATATTCATTTTTCATCAAGAGACAATGATAGCAAATGTCTGGAAAATTGTAGTTTTACAGTATATGTATAAAGAATAATTTCCTTAGTTGTACTTAGTTCGGATTACTAGACTAATATGAGAATTTAACTGACAGACTGGAGAACATGCAGTATTTAGAAATGTATGCATATCTGTATAAAAACAATCTATTGATTTTGGTGTAGCTAAATGAATCCTTTCCAAGCTTGACTGTTTTATTGGATGGTGCAAGGTCTAACAAAACACTATCCTTTATAAATCATCTGCCTATATTGCACAGTAAATTGCTTTATTATTTAAATATATTCAGAAGTACAATGCTGTTATATTAAACCAATAAAATTGTTACCAGCTTTTGAAATGGTATATATTTTCTTATAATCCAATACAGTGAAAAATGCTTCTTCTTGCATCTTTTTTGGAAGATTCTGCATAAAAACGGAACATTTTAATTTTAAGCTTAAACAAAGATATCTCTATTTTTATGAAAATAATAATCAGCTTTTTTGCTTGCAGGCACAAACTGCAGACCCATATCAAATCCATTAAATGTGTCCAAGACCCAGCTGTCAGTGGCCCGGTAGAGTAAATGTAATTTTCAGAGTCAATACAGAGCACAGCTGCATTAAGCATAGGATAATTTTGGCATATTATTAATTTGTATAGCACTGAAAGGTATTGTCTAGACAAGATATAAACTGAAACTGTATAAACTGTCTATAAAAGAGAGAGATAGCAGATGTATGTTACATAATAAAGACTTCACCTATATTGGATAATAAAATATTGAAACATTATTTCATTTTACATATCATATGTTTAAATAAAATGTATGTACAGTATATACTGTAGCATATGATAAAAGTTACATGATGACAACTTGAAGTGTACAAGTTGTAATCCTTGGCTTCAAAATTAAGTGGTTTTAAACTTAAAATATGAATCAAGTCACACTGCATGGGAGTAGATATAGGGCCCGATTCAGACCTGACCGCTGCTGTGCGTTTTGGCACAACGGGTGATTATCGAACTACTGCGCATGTGTATGCACCACAATGCGCACGTTCATCGCCACACAGCGACAGGATGGGGCGAAAATTTTGATCTCACAGCTGTTCGCAAGGTAATTGACAGGAAGAGGACATTTGTGGTGGACTATTAACCATTTTCTATGTCGGGAAAAACACAGTCGTACCCAAGCGTTTTCAGGGCGGGTGTGTGATGTCAGCTCTGGACCCAATCAGCCTGTTTGGATTACACTGTAGGAGTAAGTCCTGGGCTATACACACACTGCACAGTATGGAAAAATCATTCGATGGTGAGTGTAATGCAATGGATTTGCAGCTGTCCGCTGACTGAGGGGAATTTTTGCGTACACATGCAATCGCACACTTGCACGTGGAAAATTTTCACTCCCCCTGGGCTGCGAATATCTGATCGCAGTATAATTTGCACCACAGCGATCAGGTCTGAATTAGCCCCATAGTGTGTAAAATATCTGTGGGTAAGGAGAAAGCTGGGCTATTAAAAGGGGGTATTCAGCATCGTTGGAGAGGAGTGCTCTGCAGTGCAGTGACCCTGGTAGGATGATGTCACTGCACATGTGCAAACTAATTAGTGATGAGCGGGTTCGGTTTCCGAGAAACCGAACCCCCCCGAGCTTTACCTTTTTTACACGGGTCCGAGCAGACTCGGATCCTCCCGCCTTGCTCGGCTAACCCGAGCGCGCCCGAACGTCATCATCCCGCTGTCGGATTCTCACGAGATTCGGATTCTATTAGCAGCCGCGCGTCACCGCCATTTTCACACGTGCATTGGAGATGATAGGGAGAGGACGTGGCTGGCGTCCTTTCCGTTTAGTAGAAGTCAGAAGACAGTTGATTTGATTGCTTGTGCTTGTTTATTACTATAATTGTGGGGATGATTGGGGAGCAGCTGTTAGGAAGAGTACAGTGCAGAGTTTAGTTTTTTTTATCCGTTCTCTGCCTGAAAAAAACGCTCCATACCATATCTGTGCTCAGTGTGCTGCATGATATATCTGTGCTGAGTGCTCACACTGCTTAATTGTGGGGACTGGGGGGGAGCAGCTATAGCAGGAGTACAGTGCAGAGTTTTGCTGACAGTGACCACCAGTATACGTTTGTCTGCCTGAAAAACACTCCATATCTGTGCTCACAGTGTGCTGCTTTATTGTGGGGACTGGGGACCACCAGTTTAATTAATATTATATATAGGAGGAGTACAGAGCAGAGTGCACTGCTGTACCTACCTCTGTGTCGTCGTCCATTAAGTATACTATCCATCTACATTCCTATATCTGTGGTGCATTTTAGTTTAGCAGTTTGCTGACAGTGTCCACCAGGTCCAGTATACTATATATAGCAGTACGGTAGGACACTGCTGTACCTACCTCTGTGTCGTCACTCGTCATCCATTAAGTATACTATCCATCCATCTACATTGTATACCTGTGGTGCCTTTTTTTTTAGACTAGTTTAGCAGTTTGCTGACAGTGTCCACCAGGTCCAGTATACTGTATATAGCAGTACGGTAGGCCACTGCTGTGTACCTACCTTTGTGTCGTCACTCGTCATCCATAAAGTATACTAGTATCCATCCATCTACATTGTATACCTGTGGTGCCTTTTTTTTAGACTAGTTTAGCAGTTTGCTGACAGTGTCCACCAGGTCCAGTATACTGTATATAGCAGTACGGTAGGCCACTGCTGTGTACCTACCTCTGTGTCATCACTCGTCATCCATAAAGTATACTAGCATCCATCCATCTACATTGTATACCTGTGGTGCCTTTTTTTTAGACTAGTTTAGCAGTTCGCTGACAGTGTCCACCAGGTCCAGTATACTGCATATAGCAGTACGGTAGGCCACTGCTGTGTACCTACCTCTGTGTCGTCACTCGTCATCCATAAAGTATACTAGTATCCATCCATCTACATTGTATACCTGTGGTGCCTTTTTTTTAGACTAGTTTAGCAGTTTGCTGACAGTGCCCACCAGGTCCAGTATACTGTATATAGCAGTACGGTAGGCCACTGCTGTGTACCTACCTCTGTGTCATCACTCGTCATCCATAAAATATACTAGTATCCATCCATCTACATTGTATACCTGTGGTGCCTTTTTTTTTAGACTAGTTTAGCAGTTCGCTGACAGTGTCCACCAGGTCCAGTATACTGTATATAGCAGTACGGTAGGCCACTGCTGTGTACCTACCTCTGTGTCATCACTCGTCATCCATAAAGTATACTAGTATCCATCCATCTACATTGTATACCTGTGGTGCCTTTTTTTTTAGACTAGTTTAGCAGTTTGCTGACAGTGTCCACCAGGTACAGTATACTGTATATAGCAGTACGGTAGGCCACTGCTGTGTACCTACCTCTGTGTCGTCACTCGTCATCCATAAAGTATACTAGTATCCATCCATCTACATTTTATACCTGTGGTGCCTTTTAGTTGTGCGCAGTAAATATAGTAGTAGGCCATTGCTATTGATACTGGCATATAATTCCACACATTAAAAAATGGAGAACAAAAATGTGGAGGTTAAAGGGAAAGATCAAGATCCACTTCCACCTCGTGCTGAAGCTGCTGCCACTAGTCATGGCCGAGACGATGAAATGCCATCAACGTCGTCTGCCAAGGCCGATGCCCAATGTCATAGTAGAGAGCATGTAAAATCCAAAACACAAAAGTTCAGTAAAATGACCCAAAAATCAAAATTAAAAGCGTCTGAGGAGAAGCGTAAACTTGCCAATATGCCATTTACGACACGGAGTGGCAAGGAACGGCTGAGGCCCTGGCCTATGTTCATGGCTAGTGGTTCAGCTTCAAATGAGGATGGAAGCACTCATCCTCTCGCTAGAAAAAAGAAAAGACTTAAGCTGGCAAAAGCACAGCAAAGAACTGTGCGTTCTTCAAAATCACAAATCCCCAAGGAGAGTCCAATTGTGTCGGTTGCGATGCCTGACCTTCCCAACACTGGACGGGAAGAGCTTGCGCCTTTCACCATTTGCACGCCCCCTGCAAGTGCTGGAAGGAGCACCCGCAGTCCAGTTCCTGATAGTCAAATTGAAGATGTCACTGTTGAAGTACACCAGGATGAGGATATGGGTGTTGCTGGCGCTGGGGAGGAAATTGACAAGGAGGATTCAGATGGTGAGGTGGTTTGTTTAAGTCAGGCACCCGGGGAGATACCTGTTGTCCGTGGGAGGAATATGGCCCTTGACATGCCTGGTCAAAATACAAAAAAAATCAGCTCTTCGGTGTGGAATTATTTCAACACAAATGCGGACAACAGGTGTCAAGCCGTGTGTTGCCTTTGTCAAGCTGTAATAAGTAGGGGTAAGGACGTTAACCACCTCGGACAATCCTCCCTTATACGTCACCTGCAGCACATTCATCATAAGTCAGTGACAAGTTCAAAAACTTTGGGTGACAGCGGAAGCAGTCCACTGACCACTAAATCCCTTCCTCTTGTACCCAAGCTCCTGCAAACCACACCACCAACTCCCTCAGTGTCAATTTCCTCCTTACCCAGGAAAGCCAATAGTCCTGCAGGCCATGTCACTGGCAAGTCTGACGAGTCCTCTCCTGCCTGGGATTCCTCCGATGTATCCTTGAGTGTAACGCCTACTACTGCTGGCGCTGCTGTTGTTGTTGCTGCTGGGAGTCGATCGTCATCCCAGAGGGGAAGTCGGAAGACCACTTGTACTACTTCCAGTAAGCAATTGACTGTCCAACAGTCCATTGTGAGGAAGATGAAATATCACAGCAGTCATCCTGCTGCAAAGCGGATAACTGAGGCCTTGGCAGCCTGGGCGGTGAGAAACGTGGTTCCGGTATCCATCGTTAATTCAGAGCCAACTAGAGACTTGATTGAGGTACTGTGTCCCCGGTACCAAATACCATCTAGGTTCCATTTCTTTAGGCAGGCAATACCGAAAATGTACACAGACCTCAGAAAAAGACTCACCAGTGTCCTAAAAAATGCAGTTGTACCCAATGTCCACTTAACCACGGACATGTGGACAAGTGGAGCAGGGCAGACTCAGGACTATATGACTGTGACATCCCACTGGGTAGATGTATTGCCTCCCGCAGCAAGAACAGCAGCGGCGGCACCAGTAGCAGCATCTCGCAAACGCCAACTCGTTCCTAGGCAGGCTACGCTTTGTATCACCGCTTTCCAGAATAGCCACACAGCTGAAAACCTCTTACGGCAACTGAGGAAGATCATCGCAGGATGGCTTACCCCAATTGGACTCTCCTGGGGATTTGTGACATCGGACAATGCCAGCAATATTGTGCGTGCATTACATCTGGGCAAACTCCATCACGTCCCATGTTTTGCACATACCTTGAATTTGGTGGTGCAGAATTATTTAAAAAACGACAGGGGCATGCAAGAGATGCTGTCGGTGGCCCGAAGAATTGCGGGCCACTTTCGGCGTTCAGGCACCGCGTACCAAAGACTGGAGCACCACCAAACATTCCTGAACCTGCCCTGCCATCATCTGAAGCAAGAGGTGGTAACGAGGTGGAATTAGACCCTCTATATGCTTCAGAGGATGGAGGAGCAGCAAAAGGCCATTCAAGCCTATACATCTGGCCACGATATAGGCAAAGGAGGTGGAATGCACTTGACTCAAGCGCAGTGGAGAATGATTTCAACGTTGTGCAAGGTTCTGCAACCCTTTGAACTTGCCACACGTGAAGTCAGTTCAGACACTGCCAGCCTGAGTCAGGTCATTCCCCTCATCAGGCTTTTGCAGATGAAGCTGGAGACATTGAAGGAGGAGCTAAAACAGCGATTCCGCTAGGCATGTGGGACTTGTGGATGGAGCCCTTAATTCGCTTAACCAGGATTCACGGGTGGTCAATCTGTTGAAATCAGAGCACTACATTTTGGCCACCGTGCTCGATCCTAGATTTAAAACCTACGTTGTATCTCTCTTTCCGGCAGACACAAGTCTGCAGAGGTTCAAAGACCTGCTGGTGAGAAAATTGTCAAGTCAAGCGGAACGTGACCCGTCACCATCTCCTCCTTCAAATTCTCCCGCTACAGGGGGTGCGAGGAAAAGGCTAAGAATTACGAGCCCACCCGCTGGCGGTGATGCAGGGCAGTCTGGAGCGAGTGCTGGCATCTGGTCCGGACTGAAGGACCTGCCAACGATTACTGACATGTCGTCTACTGTCACTGCATATGATTCTCTCAACATTGAAAGAATGGTGGAGGATTATATGAGTGACCGCATCCAAGTAGGCACGTCAGACAGTCCGTACATATACTGGCAGGAAAAAGAGGCAATTTGGAGGCCCTTGCACAAACTGGCTTTATTCTACCTAAGTTGCCTTCCCTCCAGTGTGTACTCCGAAAGAGTCTTTAGTGCAGCCACTCACCTTGTCAGCAATCGGCGTACGAGGTTACTTCCAGAAAATGTGGAGAAGATGATGTTCATCAAAATGAATTATAATCAATTCCTCCGTGGAGACATTCACCAGCAGCAATTGCCTCCAGAAAGTAAACGGGGACCTGAGATGGTGGATTCCAGTGGGGACGAATTAATAATCTGTGAGGAGGGGGATGTACACAGTGAAAGGGGTGAGGAATCGGAGGATGATGATGAGGTGGACATCTTGCCTCTGTAGAGCCAGTTTGTGCAAGGAGAGATTGATTGCTTCTTTTTTGGTGGGGGCCCAAACCAACCAGTCATTTCAGTCACAGTCGTGTGGCAGACCCTGTCGCTGAAATGATGGGTTCGTTAAAGTGTGCATGTCTTGTTTATACAACATAAGGGTGGGTGGGAGGGCCCAAGGACAATTCCATCTTGCACCTCTTTTTTCTTTCATTTTTCTTGGCATCATGTGCTGTTTGGGGACAAATTTTTGGAAGGGCCATCCTGTCTTGATTGACACTGCAGTGCCACTCCAAGATGGGCCAGGTGTTTGTGTCAGCCACTTGGGTTGCTTAGCTTAGTCACACAGCGACCTTGGTGCGCCTCTTTTTTTCTTTGCATCATGTGCTGTTTGGGGAGTATTTTTTGGAAGGGCCATCCTGTCTTGATTGACACTGCAGTGCCACTCCTAGATGGGCCAGGTGTTTGTGTCGGCCACTTGTGTCGCTTAGCTTAGTCACACAGCCACCTTGGTGCGCCTCTTTTTTTCTTTGCATCATGTGCTGTCTGGGGAGTATTTTTTGGAAGGGCCATCCTGTCTTGATTGACACTGCAGTGCCACTCCTAGATGGGCCAGGTGTTTGTGTCGGCCACTTGTGTCGCTTAGCTTAATCACACAGCCACCTTGGTGCGCCTTTTTTTTTCTTTGCATCATGTGCTGTTTGGGGAGTATTTTTTGGAAGGGCCATCCTGTCTTGATTGACACTGCAGTGCCACTCCTAGATGGGCCAGGTGTTTGTGTCGGCCACTTGTGTCGCTTAGCTTAGTCACACAGCCACCTTGGTGCGCCTCTTTTTTTCTTTGCATCATGTGCTGTTTGGGGAGTATTTTTTGGAAGGGCCATCCTGCCTGACACTGCAGTGCCACTCCTAGATGGGCCAGGTGTTTGTGTCGGCCACTTGTGTCGCTTAGCTTAATCACACAGCCACCTTGGTGCGCCTTTTTTTTTCTTTGCATCATGTGCTGTTTGGGGAGTATTTTTTGGAAGGGCCATCCTGTCTTGATTGACACTGCAGTGCCACTCCTAGATGGGCCAGGTGTTTGTGTCGGCCACTTGTGTCGCTTAGCTTAGTCACACAGCCACCTTGGTGCGCCTCTTTTTTTCTTTGCATCATGTGCTGTTTGGGGAGTATTTTTTGGAAGGGCCATCCTGCCTGACACTGCAGTGCCACTCCTAGATGGGCCAGGTGTTTGTGTCGGCCACTTGGGTCGCTTAGCTTAGTCACACAGCGACCTTGGTGCGCCTCTTTTTTTCTTTGCATCATGTGCTGTTTGGGGAGTATTTTTTGGAAGGGCCATCCTGCCTGACACTGCAGTGCCACTCCTAGATGGGCCAGGTGTTTGTGTCGGCCACTTGGGTCGCTTAGCTTAGCCATCCAGCGACCTCGGGGCAAATTTTAGGACTAAAAATAATATTGTGAGGTGTGAGGTTTTCAGAATAGACTGAAAATGAGTGGAAATTATGGTTATTGAGGTTAATAATACTATGGGATCAAAATGACCCCCAAATTCTATGATTTAAGCTGTTTTTGAGGGTTTTTTGAAAAAAACACCCGAATCCAAAACACACCCGAATCCGACAAAAAAATTTCGGTAAGGTTTTGCCAAAACGCGTCCGAATCCAAAACACGGCCGCGGAACCGAACCCAAAACCAAAACACAAAACCCGAAAAATTTCCGGTGCACATCACTAAAACTAATGCACATTACTGTGTTGATTGTCATGGTACTGCATGACTGTGCAGCACTTAGCTCCCCAGCTTATATTGCTATATTACCTGCCATTCTGCTAAGAGGGACATAGCAAGAACTTTGTGGGCCCCATAGGAACATTTTGAATGGGCCCCTGTCCCAATGTTTCTAGAGAGACACCACTCTGCAATTTTTTGTTTTTCATATAAGTCCCTCCCATGTAATGGTGCGTGACTTCACACTGGAGAGCAGAGGGAGATTGTGTTGGATGGGGCTGGAGCATTGTGTTTTATAAAATTCCATTAGCATACCATCAGGATGCCATTACATTACTATCTATTTGGAGGAGTGGACTCAGGGTTTTATTGTTTTTCTTGTACATTACATACCACATATTAAATAATTACTTTTATTTAGAGATGAGCGAGTCCGGTTCTCTGAGGACCGGACCCACCTGAACTTTGGTATCAGAGTCTGGATCAGAGTCCAGCTTGGGGTTTCCTGCCTTACTCAGATCCCAAATTGAGGCAAAACGTCATCATTCCGCTGTGGGAATCTCGCAGATTTTGGATTCTACAAAGGTCCCTGGTAATCTGCAGCATTTTCAATTTGGTTGTGGAAAGTGTATTGAACGGACATGTCCATCTCAGTACTGTATTATCTGACTGGCATGGGGCTGGTGTATCTGAAAAGGGTGCTCTGTCTGCTGGATCAGTACAGGTGTGTTCTGTCCGCTGTATCTGAAAGGAGTGCTGTGTCCATACATCCAGGGTGCTCTGCCCCAGTGTTAACTAAATTAACCCAGTATAACATACAAGGTCTGGTGTGTCCTACTATCAGTATCAGTCCAGGCGTGCTCTGTCTGCTGTATCTGTGACACTGCCGGTCAGACTGCAGTATATTATTTCCGACTCATACACGTATTGTTCAACACTGTTGGTGAAATTAAACTGCAGTGTTCGATTACTATTTGTGACTCATACACATATTATGTGATGCTGTGGGTGAAGATGGTACCACGGTAATACATTTTCATACATGTATTGTGCGACACTGTAGGTGATACATTTTTGTTACAAGTTGTGGTATGTGCTTCACCCCACTTTGCATTTGTTGATAGAAATAGAGGATGAACAATTGAGAGGAGATCATGAACCAGGTAATAGTGCTGAAGCTGCTGCCACTGGTCCTGACAATGCAAGTCCATCAATGTCATCTGCCGATACCCAATGGCATAGAGGGGATGTAAAATCAAAGTTGGTGCATTTAAAATCAAAGAAGCAATATAATTTTACAGTGCTAAATAAAACAAATACACAAGTAAAGTTAACTTCAGAGAAACATAAAATTGGCAATATGCCATTCACTACATGAAGTGTCAAGGAAAGGTTAATGCCTTGGCCTTTGCTATGACTGGTGGTTCTGCACCTCATAATGATGATATAAGCCCTTCTCCCTGTAGAAGAGTTAAAAAAAAAATTCAATTGTTAAGGCACAGGAGCCAACTGTGCGCTCAGAAATATCAGTAATCCCAGAGGAGAGTCCAAGTGTGTCCGCGGGTGTCATCTGTGAGCCTGATGTTTCCAATACTGTACTGGAAGTGGAGGCTCTTTCCACCATTTGCACGCCCTCTGCAAGTGCGGAGAGGAGCAGCACAAGTCAACCTGCTGACATTGAAATTGAGGATGTTACTGTAGAAGTACACCAGGATGAGAAGTATATTTGTGTAGCTGGCACTAATAAGAATGCTGATGATGAGGACGTTGATTATGAGGATGTTGTTTGTTTAAATAAGGCAACAGTGAAGATAGTTGTTGCCCATGGTATGAAAAATTCCATTGTTATGCCGGGGCAATAGACAAAAAAATCTTCCTCTTATGTAATTATTTCTTCCGAAATCCACACAACTGTCACACCATCTGTAACCTTTGTAAATGAATAGTTAGTAGAGGTACAGTAGGGACCTTAACCACCTAGGAACCACCTAGGAACCACAAGAGGACCCTGTTACGTTACTTGCAGCGCATTCATCTAATGTTTTTAACAAATTCAGAAACTTTGGCTAAGAACATAACTAGTCTAGCATCACCTTGCTCCATTGTCTCTGTTAGATCCAAGTGTCTGCATTCTCCACCACCAACACCATTATCATCAATTTCCTCAATCATGATCGGAAGTAATCCTGCATCCAATTTCATAAGCATGACTGACTCCTCTCCTATCCGGGATTCCTCTGAAGGATCATTAAGTGTTACGCGTACTGCTGATGCTGCTATTACTGCTGCTGGGAGTCGATCTTCACCCTAGAAAGTGACCAGGAAGACTACTTGTAGTAGTAGTTTAACAAAACAATTGATTGTCAAACAATCCTTTACTAGGGGGAGCAAGTATGACAGCAATCACTCAGTTGCACAGTGGATTACTGACTCTATAACAACTATGCTGGTATTAGACATGCATTCAGTGTCCACCATTAGTGCAGTGGGATTTAGACAGTGAATTGAGGTACTGTGTCCCTGGTACCAAATCCCATCTGCAAAGTTACATAGTTACATAGTTGGTGAAGTTGAAAAAAGACAAAATGTCCATCGAGTTCAACCTGTACTACCAATACTACCTCTTTCAGTAGAGAGTTCCAAATCTTTACTGCTCTTACTGTGAAGAACCCTTTCTTCCATTGTGTATGAACTGTTTTTTTCTTCTAAGCTCAGAGGGTGTCCTCGTGTGCTGTGTAGCATTTTTTTGATAAACAGATCATCTGATAAGTCCTTATATTGTCCCTTAATGTATTTATAAATATTAATAATGTCCCCTCTCAGCCGCCTCGTTTCCAGTGTGAACATATCTAATCTTTTAAGCCGTTCCTCATAATTCAGTGTCTCTAACCCCTTAACCAGTTTGGTGGCTTGCCTCTGAACTGTTTCGAGTTCCAAGATATCTTTTTTATAGTGTGGTGCCCAGAACTGTACACAATATTCCAGGTGTGGCAATACCAATGATTTATACAGTGGCAGGACTACACTCTCCTCTCTTGTCTCCATTCCCCTTTTTATGCATGCTAACACCTTATTTACTTTTGTTGCTTCATTTTGACATTGCGTACTGCTACAAAGTCTATTATGAATGAGCACAGCCAAATCCTTTTCAACTACCGTTATCCCTACATTTTCCCCATTTAATTTATAGGCTGCCCGATTGTTCTTAGTCCCAAAGTGCATAACTTTAAATTTTTCGATATTGAACCTCATTCTCCATTTGTCTGCCCAGACCTCCAGTCTGGATAAATCATTCCATAGAGACTCAACATCCTTGTCTGAATTAATTACTTGACACAGTTTAGTATCGTCTGTGAAAATTGACACTGTGCTTTCTAGGCCCACTCCTAGGTCATTAATGAATATGTTAAACAGCAATGGCCCCAGTACTGAACCCTGCGGTATTCCACTAAGCACTGAGGCCCATTCAGAGCATATCCCATTAATCACCACTTGCTGTTTTCTGTTGTAAAGCCAATTACTTACCCAAGTACAAATAATGTTTCCCACCCCAAGCTCTCTCAATTTGAAAATTAGTCTCTTATGTGGAACTTTGACAAAGGCCTTAGTAAAGTCCAAAAAGACCACATCCACTGCTTTACCCTGATCAATATTATCGCTCACTTTCATGTAGAAACTTATTAAGTTAGTTTGACATGACCTGTCCTTCACAAAACCATGTTGGTTCCTATTAATAACCTTGGAGGTATCTAAGTATTCTAGTATACTGTCCATTAATATACCTTCCAGTATTTTTCCCACTATAGATGTCAAACTTACTGGTCTATAGTTGCTGGGATGAGTTTTAATTCCCTTTTTAAATATTGGGACTACCTCTGCTATACGCCAGTCCTTCTGTATCATTCCTGATTTAATTGACTCAAGTATAGGGGCCTTGATAGCTCTGAATTCAGTTCCATAAGAACCCTGGGGTGTAGTCCATCTGGCCCAGGAGATTTATTTATCTTAATTTTACTTAGTTTCTCCCATACTACCTTCTCATTTAACCAAGTACTTAGCAATGGGTAATTTTTATCACTTATGATGTGCACTTCTTCCGTCAACTGGTCCTCTCTCGTGAATACTGATGGAAAGAATGTATTCAATAAATTTGCTTTTTCCCTATCATCATTAATCAAGACATCCAACTCGCTCTTTAGTGGTCCAAAATTCTCCTTTTTAAACTTTTACCATTTATATACTTAAAGAACTTTTTGGGGTTAGTTTACTTTTCTTAGAGATTTGTTTTTCATTTTCTGTTTTGGCTGCCCTGATTTCTTTTTTGCATTTTTTGTTACATTCCCTGTAGAACTGCAATGATTCCGCCTGCCCAACAAACGTAAATGCTTTGAAATCTCACCTCTTTTTATCCATTTGTTCCTTGACCTTCTTATTAAGCCACATCAGTTTGGATTTACTACTCCTGTTTTTGTTAAACTTGGTAATGGACAAATGAGTGTACTTATTGAGCTCAGTTGTAACAACATCCCACTTTTCAGCCGTATTCCTACCATGAAAAAAAATTCCCAATTGATGTCCCTCATTGCTTGTTTTAGCAAGATGAAATTAGCTTTTCTAAAGTTAAAAGTCTTAGTTGGACTCTTAAAGTGCTGTTTTTGGAAGCTGATATCAAATGTGATCATATAATGATCACTATTTCCCAAGGTCTCTCCTACATTAGCATTTTATATTATCTCTGTATTATTAGTACCAGGTCCAGTATAGTCCTATGTCTAGTTAGTTCCTCTATTACCTGGGACAAGTAATTTATTTATTTGTTACCAGTTATTTATATAGCGCACACATATTCCGTAGCGCTTTACAGAGAATATTTGGCCATAAAGATGAATCCCTGCCCCAGTGGAGCTTGTAATCTATATTCCTTTTCACATGTATTCACACTAGGGTTAATTTTTATTTTATTATTATTTTTTGGGAACCAATTAACCTACCAGTATATTTTTGGATTGTGGGAGTAAACCGGAGTACCCAGTGGAAACCCACGCAAGTACGGGGAGAATATACAAACGCCACAAAGTTAGGACCATGGTGGGAATCGAACCCATGACTTCAGTGCTGAGAGGCAGTAATGCTAACCATTACACCATCTGTACTGCCCAAGTAATATTCATTTAAGAACCTGTTTTCCCCAGCTGTATTCACTTCACTAGAAAAGCAATTCCCAGCCAGTACAAGGACATTAAAAAACTGTTATTAGTGTCCTCAAAAATGCAATTGTATCCAAATGTTGACTTAACCACAACTGGAAAAGGGCAAAGTAAAGTTTACATGACTGTGAAAGCCTGCTGGGTAGATGTATTGCCTTCAGCAGCACCAACAGCAGCAGGAGCAGCGGCAGCATCTCACAAATGCCAGCTCATTCAGAGGCAGGATACTATGTGTATCACCAGTTTCACTAAGAGGCATACTACTGACATTTTAGAAAAAAATCATAAAATTGTTGCAAAATGGCTTACCCCACTCTCCTCGGGATTTGTTATATCTGACAATGACACCAATATTGTGAGAGCATTATATCTGGGCAAATTCCAACATATCCCATGTTTTGCTCACACAATTAACTTGGTGGTGCAATTTTTTTTTTTAAAAAAGGACATGCATGTGCAGGAGATGCTGTCAGTGGCCCAGAAAATTTTGGGACATTGCCACCATTCTGGAAGTGCATGTAGAAAATTGCAGCACTTGCAAGAACTGTTCAATTGCCCTGCCATCAGCTAAAGCAAGAGGTAGTAACAAGGTGGTATTCAACCCTCTATATGCTACAGCAGATGGAGGAGCAGCAAAAGGCCATCCAAAGCTACACATCGACCTATGACATAAGGAGAGGAGCAGGAATGCATCTTAGTCAAACACAGTGGACAATTATTTCCATGTTGTGCAAGGTTCTCAAACCTTTCAAAGTTGGCACATGTGAAGTTAGTTTAGACACTGCCAGGTCATTCCTCTTATTAGACTCTTAGAAAAGAAGCTGGTCAAATTGAAAGAGGAACTGAAAGGAAGCAATTCATCTAAGCATGTTGGGCTTGCATTCATTGGTTTTGCCAGGATTCAAGGGTCATCCATCTCTTGATATCAGGTCAATTTATTTTGGTGACCATACTTGATTCCAGGTTTAAGTCCTACATTGTATCTTTCTTTCCGACAGACCCAAATCTGAACAGATGCAAACAGTTGTTGGTGAGCAAATTGTCAGCTCAAGCGGCATGTGATACAGCAACATCTCCTCCTTCAGTTTCTCCAGCAACTGCGGCTGCCAGGAAACATTTTTTTTTACCTACGATACCCACTAGTGGTGATGCAGATCAGTCAGGAACAACTTTTGACATCTGGTCTGGTCTGAAGGAACTGCCTACATGTCCACCATGACTGCATATGATACGGTTACCATTCAGAGAATAGTTGATGATTATTTTAGTGATTGCATCCATATAGGCATGTCAGTCACTACTGGCAGGAATAAAAGGCAATTTGGAGGCCCTTGCACAAACTGGCTTTGCTTAACTGAAGTTGCCCACCATCCAGTGTGTACCCAGAAAGAGCTTTCAGCACAGCCGGGAACCTTGTCAGCGACTGGCGTAGGAGGTTACTTACCCAAAACGTGGAAAAAATGATGTTAATCAAAATGAATTACAGTACCAATTCCATGAGGAAGACCTTTACCGACAATTAAGTCTTCAAAATAAAGATGCACCTGTAATGGTGGATTCCAGTGGGAACAAATTAATATTGTGTGAAGAAGAGGATGTACACACTGATAGGGATGAGGAATTGGATGCAGATGATGATATCTAGCATATGTAGAGCCAGTTTGTACACTGCCCATTGCCACTTTGCCAGCTTGTTTTGTTAGGTCCCAAACAAACCAATCATTTCAGCCACAAGTGATAGTCCCTGTCACAGAAATGATTGGTTTGTTAAACTGTGCATGTCCTGCTTAAAATATATCCAACATAAGGGTGGGTGGGAGAGCCAAAGGATAGTTTCCATCTTGTACCTCTTTTCTTTGCATTATATGCTGTTTGGAGCATTGTTAACTTTTTTTTTTGCATAGTTTATTAATCTGCCAGCCTGTAACATAGTAACATAGTACTGTATCTAAGGTTGTAAACACTTTGATAAATCAAGTTCAACCTATTTGTGGTCTCCTATGCAGGATTAATTTGTTCTAAATTTTGTCTGATGCTGATGTCAGCCGTTGTGTTTTATTGCCTTTTCATAGTAACTATAGTGCGCAACTAAGCACCATAACTCTGGATATCCTTATCCATTAGGAAATTATCTAACTCATTCTTAAAGTTGTTGACTGAGTTCGCCATTACAACTTCCAAACACGTATTGTCCTTACTGTGAAAAAAACTTTACGCCGCATTGTGCGGAATCTCCTCTCCTCTCACCTAAGTGAGTGTCCACATGTCCTGTGTGCTGATCTTACCGAAAACAGGTCCTGCGCAATCTCTGTGTATTGTCCCCTTATATATTTGTAGATGTTGATAATGTCCCCTCTTAGTCTCCTCTTTTCCAGCGTAAACATGCCTAGCCTTGCAAGCCTTGTCTACCACTGCAGTTCCAATCCTACATGTGCCATGTTGGAAGTTTAAGTGCCACATGCTTGTGCTGCCCACTGCGTCACTTAGCTTAATCATCCAGTAACCTCGGTGCAACCTTTAGGACTAAAGTGGGTGAAAACAATATTGTGAGCTGTGAGGTAGTCAAAATTTACTGGAATTGAGTAAAAATTAAAGTCATTAGGTTATTGAGGCTAATAATACTGTAGGAACAAAAACAGGCCAAGTCTGTGATTTAACTGTTTTTATCAATGGAGCTTTCGGCAAAACCAATACATATCCAAAACACGAAGGAAATTCAGATACAAAACCAAAACCGGAGAAAAGGGCCGGCGCACATTTCTAAGTGCTGGAACTAAGACTGGGGACTGGCTGTCTGCAGGCATCATCATTGTCAGTGTTTGTCACACACACTGTGCACAAACTATGTGTGGTGCTGCAAAAACAATGCAAACAAAACTAAAACACTCTGGCTTGTTAAACTAAACCTGTACTTATAAAGGAAGTTATTTTGCAGCATTGCTTGTCACTTGTGTATGAGCCCGGGCAGAGACAATGTTGAATTGATTATCTGCCCAGAAAAAAATAATTATTTGCTGTGTATACCTTGAGCTGCACCGCAAGAAGCCATATTTTGAGTATTTTACAGGCTGTTACTGCTGGGTGCCTGCCTGATACATATCAACTAGTGTTCCTGTTCTTTTCAAAATGAAAACAAGTGGCACATCGTATATCATATTATATCAGCTCAG
Source organism: Pseudophryne corroboree (assembly GCF_028390025.1). NCBI lineage: Eukaryota > Metazoa > Chordata > Amphibia > Anura > Myobatrachidae > Pseudophryne > Pseudophryne corroboree. The sequence goes on from NC_086448.1 coordinate 427,971,576, forward strand.
TTGTGTTACATACATGCTGGGTGCCTGCCTGAAATGTACTACAAAATATTTTATTTAACCACTTGCCTGGCATGGTCGCATCACAATCGACAATGCCTGCAAGTGCTTTATCTGACCTGGTCACACAGGATGCGACCAGTCAGATAAACAGTGTTAGCAGTGGCAGGGAAGGGCAACCTCCCCCCGCTGCTGCTGTCAGAGGGACTGAAACCAGCCCCCAGTCCCCAGTGTTGCCGTGATGCTGTGCTACCGATCATTGCAGCAGGATCCCCCAGGGCCTGCAGAATAATAGCAGCTGCTGGTAAGTGTAAATCATTGCCCCCAAGCCACCTCCAGACTCGCCCTCTGTACGGGACAGCTGTTTTGATGGCAGTGAGGTTCCCGATCGATGTTTCGATGTTTGAAAAATCGTTTTTTCTTTTCTTTAACTAAAATCTTTTTGGATAGGGTTAAATTCATGTTCTTCACCTAATTCACTCATTAAAAAAACAGCAATTTCTGAGCATTTTTGGGGGGACAAAATCGTCAGTTAAGTGGTTAATAATAATAATTATTATTATTATTATTATTATTATAAATAATAATAAAGATGACCAATTGTTCCTACTCTTTCACAAAATTAAAGCAAGTGACGCAGTGTATATTTCATATTGTACAGTGCATCCGGAAAGTATTCACATGTGATTTCTTAGTTTTTTATTTTTAATAAATTTGCAAGAATCACAAAAAACTTTTATAATGTTGTCATTATGGGGTATTGTGTGTATAATTTTTCAAAAAAGGCTGTAACATAACATAATATGGAAAAAGTGAAGCGCTGCGAATACTTTCTGGATGCACTTTATTAGCTGAATTGTGTTACATAGTACATACTGGATGCCTGCCTTATACATACTACCTAGCTTCTTCTTATTATTATTAAGCTGACCAATTGTTTCTGCTCTTTTATAATTGATGTCATCTTTTTTTTTTTTTTACTAATATTTGAATTAAATAATAATTCACAAATGATGTTAATAAAAGTGATGCAGCATATGATATTAGCTGTGTCGTGTTACTGGGTGTGTGGTATTTACATCATCTGCACCCCAAAATCATAAGTAGGTAATCAAAATTTGATGGTGTCAACAAACTTTACCAGGCTTTTAATAAAACTGCATGGTAAGAGTAACAATAATCCCTCTTTTCCGTATCTCATTGTACGTATACTTGGTCTTAAGTTCAACAACAGTAGCTTTATACTTGTCCTGGTTTTAAAACATAAAACCAATCATGGATCAGTCTATAGAAGAGTGGGAGCAACACAGTCCTAGTGCTGTGACTGCTGCCAGTCATACTGTAGTTCTTCTCCAATATATACTAGGTTCAAGGTGGTCAAGGGCAGAGAAGGTGTATGAAAGGGCACCTCAAATCAACAATAAACAGTATTTCACAATGGTTAAGAAAACATTATCCTTAACTATAAGAGGAATATATGAAACCAAAATTAAAAATTTCCAACATGCCGTCGCAAGATAAGGCTGAGACCATGGCCTTTCTTTGTGAGTGGTGGTACTGCTGCCGCTGTTTCATGCAATTAAAGGTCTATTGCATAATTTGCTAACACAAGGGCCTAACACATTCAGGCATCTTCTGTACCCCCACATTCAACAACTTCTCACTCTGAGTCTAGCTGTGTCACCTTTAAAACTGACAAATCAGTGCACCTAAAAAAGAAGGCTGAAGAACAACTTGTGTATTTAGAAACAGATCTCTGAGTAGAGTCTAAGGGTGTCCACGTTAGCTATGTCTGAGTCTGGCATTTCTGATTCTGACACTGTAATCCTAGAGAAGCCTCCTTCCATGGTTTCTGAACCTTCTGCAAATGTGAGGATAAATAGTAGTAAAAGTAAGGATGGTGATGGTTTAGACATATAAATTGAGGACGCTTGAAGTGCCACATGATGAGTGGGGTATTTGTGTATCTGATGCCAATGAGGCTATTCATGATAAATGTGTTTGATAAGAGTTGATAATATTCAGGAGGAGCATAGGCGTGCGCACGGGTAGTGCCTGGTGCGCCCAGGCCGCCCTGCACGTCACACTTGCGGTCCGATCATCGATGTCTGTGTGCTGCTATTGTAGCAGTGCTACTACAGCAGCACACTGATAGCGATGATCATATAACCTCTGGATCGTTGCTTGGGCTATTACAGTCACCCCCTCCCGATGCGCCGCCAGTCAGACTTACAGCTGAACTGTCAGCTTCATTGTGGGTGGGTAGGCTGGCCGCCCAGCCCACCCCACCCGCCATCATCCTTCCTTGTGGATGGGTGGCTGACTGCACAGCCCAGCCCATCCGCCGTCATGGTTCAACTGCCTTGCAGTGTGATGTTAGCACATACACCGCGCACCCTCTCCCCCTTCCAGCCCACCCTGCACTGTCATCCCGACTCCCACCCATGCTCAGTTTCTAGTGGCAGTCACTCGTGTGCCCTGCCATTTTCGACAGCACACACCATGCCAGGACTGTCTGGAGCCCCTAGGACCGCTGGAGGAGGACAGAGGTGGTCTTTCTGGACATCCTGCCTGAGCATTCAGAATGTGAGTGAGAGTCAAGACTTGAATGAGTCACTCACACACTCACTGTGTGCACCAGGGGAACGAGAGGGGTTCAGGCCAGAGAGGGGGTGGGGGGATTACATTTTGTATAAAAAAATTTTTTTTAGCTAAGCCAAGCAATCAGTAGTTTACTGAGTGCACCTATCGACTATAAGATCACTCAGTGAACTACGATTTGCTTGGCTCAGCTAATATATATACAGTACCCTTCCTTGCACCACAACAGATTGCTGAATTTTTTTCTTAATGTAAGAGGCATTTTAATGAAACTAATTTTGCAATACCCCTACAAAATCTCTATCACCTAGAGCAGAGATTTTTAAATAAACCACCAACACCCACCTTCCCAGCTCATTTAAGTAATTTACAATACAATATATCTGCTGTAATATAGGATTCAATGAACAGATGTCAACGAGGTTCCAGCGTTACAGCTTATTAGGTTTAATAAACATCTGGCAACCCTCACTGTACACTCTATTAATCAAATTCCCTATATTATTTAGTTTGTATTGACCGCTATTATATGGTGATAGGCACGCTCAGTAGGCGGTGCTAGGCATGCTACTCCAGTCGTGCACCCCCTATTAAAATGTGATGCGCATGCCTATTAGGAGGAGGATATAGTTTGTATCAAAGTAAGTCAGCTATCTGAAAAATCCTATAAAATAACAAGCAGTTTAGTATCAGCTACCTGCAATTTGGAACAGCATATGCAATCTCCTCTGCCAACACCCTCATCAACATGCTCATTATAGATAGGAGATAGTCTTACTAACTCATGTTTCCAAAGGCTAACCAATTTCTCCCCTATCCAGGATTCCCAAGAAAAATCTTTCCATGCTA